>NC_069127.1:58452202-58767202 GCF_026914265.1 Mya arenaria
ATACTGCATTCTACTAAAAGACTCAAATTCAAACCAATGACATCTCTGTAGCTTGTTTTCTCTAGATTTAAATACTTCAAACCCTTGCATTTCGTAAAATCAAGAACTTCGTTGTCACTTCTGTTCTCAAAGTGGAATGCAAGCTCGGACTCGTACTCGATATGCAATGAAATCATACGTGATTGGTTTGTCTTCATATATTGTTCTAAAACGGTTGCTTCGTTCTCATTTAGTGTGTCACCGAAGTACCCACCAATAGATATGTGCTGCAGGCACAATTTCCTCCCTGAGTAGTCGCTCCTGTCTAACTCTATTTGTCCTTGTAGGATCTTCTTCTGCAGCATGAACGATTGCAACTCACAATAACCAAAACTGTCGCAAAAGTACGTGAACAGGTCGTTCATATCTTTTGAAATTTCGCAAGCAGCTTTTGTATTCATACTGCAAAGGAAAATTAAAATTTGAGACAAGCTAACTCCACTTTCTCTTCTGTGATTTTTGTATGTGTGTTTGATATGCAAACAATACCTTGCAATGTCTTTTGATATACACAGCGCCGCTAGGTACTCCTGAACAGTTTTGTGCAAGAAGTAATATTGCGGAGAATCACCTGGCTCATTAGTGCACGATATGATACCAGATTCAAGAGATGCTGTTTTGTGACTCTCGAAGGTCTTATTCTCCTCCTCATCTATTTCAAATAAAATTGTATTGTGTTCATCTTTAGCAAATAATTTTTCAAATGCTATTTCGCTCAAGGTTGATATAACGTCCTTGTATTTGCATCTTAAAGAGGATTTTCTCTTTTCACACGATTCCGACCATCGTTCCTTCAGCAACGTTCCATATAGATTAGAAAGCTTCATATCTGTCGAAAGCTTCCCCTTATACCAAAGCCAAACTATGTGAGCTAAAACGACCGGGCATTCACTGAAATGCCACAATTTTCCTTTATTTCCTCAATGCATAGTTTGTGATTCAGTGGTGATACTGTGCCTTCGGGATCCTGGGACGGCCCTGTGCAGCGTAAATCATTTAAACTAGATACTATATTCTCAACGAACCGTTTTGGGTTCGAAACTCCTTTCACCATTACGTGTATGTCAATCTGAGAGCGGCTTATTTTCAGCTCAGACAGTTTGTACGGCCTTGTAGTAATGAAAATGGTGCAGTTTTCCCATCTTGTTTCAACATGGGGAATTCTTTCATCCAAATGGCATCCTTCGGGGTGCTGCCATTCGTCTAGACCATCAAGGATTAGCAGACAGGTGTTGGATTTCAAGATTTCTCCTAGCAATTTTTCTCCGCATATTTTTTCTATTCCTATTCTCTCTATGATGATTTGTAATATCATTTTCTTTATGAAGCATTCTTCTTTGCCTCGCGGAGAACTATATAAAACACAAATTCAAATTGACATGACATTTCGTTTCCTTTAGTTCCTATCCGAGAATAGATTGTCCGTCCTTCTCGTTTGGTTTCACACCAATCATGAACGATCTTCTTACATAGGGAAGACTTTCCCGACCCAGGCTCGCCTTCAACAAATATTGTTTTAGCCATTGTGCCCTCTTTGTTTTGACAAATGTTATTCAATTCAGTTATATCGTCCCCTTCGTCTTTGCAATTTTCTTTGAGAGTAAGTTTAGGACGTTCATACAATTTTTCAAGTGCCTCATCGATATCAAGCCGAATACGCGCTCTATTTGCATATTTGCTGTACAGATTAAACAACTCCTTTCTTAAATCTGAAAATAAAATAAATAATTAACAATAATACAGTTATCCTATAGGAACTTTTATTTTGTTATTTATCTCAACATAGGGATATTTGCTTGAAAGCCTTATGAAACTGTTACTGTCGGAACAGTTGACATTTGTGAATAAAATTTGTTTATATAAGCACAAATTATTTTTACAAGATCGTAGTAATAATGAATTAGAAAACAGAAATATCAACAATAATAATATAATAATGATGTGCAGTAAAGATATATTTTGTGTTAACTACAATATGTACCAACGACCAAACTAGTTGTTTACTAGTCATATTAAGCACAGAGAGTGGCGACAAATGAAAATTTACTTTTGACGTCAAATTAAGCATAAAAAAACCCCACTTTAACCTGGTTTGTGAACATTGGTGCACGGACTTATATTTAAATGATTTTTCGTTTAATAAAAACGAAAAAATTAGAAAAAACTTAATTTTTATTGAAACGTTTTAATGAATACACCAACAGTTTTATATAACATTTCTAGGCCGAGACTGGACAAAACTGAAACCAGCATGTGTGTAGTTACTAACTGCAAATATTGAGCTGAAGTGCAAACAGTGATGTGTCGAAAAGAGCAAGCGTTTTAATATTCCATACATATGTTCTATTTCTACGTATGAATCAAAACGTGCAAACACATGTTTATCAATCCAAACTAGGTCGCAAATGTTTTCTACATTTAACCAAACTCAATACAAGAATGTCATCGAAATGTGTCTGAAGGACTGGGACCGATGCAGTTAGAATTATATAAGGTGATTGTGAACATTAAAAACCACCAACAATGTCTGGAAACGCAAAGCCGCAAATTAAAGTAGAGGTCTGAAATTTCAGTCTTATCATTGAACGATATTAAAGCAGTAACAAATAAATTGAAGACGAATAGTGAGATATGTGTGGTAGGCTATGTAAAGTAAAATGGGTTAAAAATACTCAAAAGCGAAAGCAATTGGCAGAAGAAAGAAAGCGGTAATTGTGGTTGAAAATTTGGTAGATTGCAACAATAACTTTAACGCAAAGGGCGAACATTAACGAAAAGCATAAACATGTTTGTATGCTATAAGGTTTAAAAAATTACCTTCTTTGGTAAAATTGCCACTTTGTTCATTGAGCTCCTTTATCTTAGCATCGATCTTCCGTTGAACAATATTAGTCTTTTCCTCGATCTTTCGTTGTCCTATTTCAGTCTTTTCCTCAATCTGCCGTTCACCTATTTCAGTCTTTTCACCGATCTTCCGTTCTGCTTTTTCAGTCTTTTGCTCGATCTGTCGTTTACCTTTTACAGTCTTTTCATCAATATTTTGTTCTCCCGTTTGAGTCATTTCCAACAGTTTTCGTTCTCCTATTTCAGTCTTTACCTCGATATCCCGTTCTCCAATTACGGTCTTTTGCTCGATCTTCCGTTCACCACTTACAGTTATTTCAGCAATACTTCGTTCTCCCGTTTCAGTCATTTCCAATAGTTTTCGTTCTCCTTTTACAGTCTTTGCATCGATCTTTTGTTCACATTTCACAATATGTTCTTCGATTATCTTTATCCCATCTTTAATGGAATTAGCTATTGTTTCCAGTGAAACTTCTAATGTTTTCTTAATATCACCCAAGGCGTTTTCACCGCTTGTTGCTAAATTTGATAAAATGCTGTCACCGAGAAACTGAAAGTCAGCTCTCTTCTTGTCTGCCTCTGTTAGCCATGATTCTTTCTCATTTTTGCATAAGTCATGGATATCATGAAGACATTTAGTTGCAATATCTTCAATAATAGATTTCCAATGGCCTTCAAGTAGTTTAGGGAAGGTAGTCTTTAACTAATTAAAAAATAAAAATTAATTTCAATACAAAGACAATTACATGAATACCTATACAACCTTAATAACGTGTGCTACATGAGCGGTGTTGCAAGAAAACCTGGACGCATTTTTAAACAGAACCAAATGCGTTATAATAGCTGTATGCGTGTATGCTTCAAACATATCAATTTGCTATTTTACAGTGGAAGGGTTAAGGATAAGAACTGTTTATCATGTATTAAATTTAGCTTTATTTGTTTGTGCTTTTACTAGTTTCTTTCAAAATAGAGTTTGTAGTTTGTCATTTTCCTTAAACCGATCAATATTTCACTACTTCTCCCACATTTTAAACTCTTCTTTTCTAGTTCATTCCTATTATGATTTTTTAAAAGCAATCATGTGTATCACGAGTTCAGTTTATTCAAGTATAATCTCATAATGCATGTTGTACAACATTGAATGTAGAAGGTTATTTATATATGTGCACAATTTGTTCCTGAAAAATGGAAAACCATTACCTCATCGAGTTGTTTCAGAGCTTCCTGGACCTCTTGATACGTGTTAAATGTTGGATTGTTCAGCAGCTTAGACAAGTTATCTATGCATTCTGTGGTGGCCTGGTCTGTCAGGGCACTGGAACAGATGTCCGGCATGTGCCGAATCTTGTTGGTAGAAGCACGAGCCTGAAATCAAAAGCTCTGTCACTATAATTGTGAGTTGTTGGCTCCGTTTTATGAAGGAAGAATTTTCTTATTGTAGATTTTGATGTGGATTGATGGAAAACCTTTGTTCTTATTGACAAGTGTTTGTACAGGTGTAATGTCGAGTACTCAGTTGTAAAAACCACCAAGTGAACTCCTATTTTACTGATAGTTCGAAGGTCGTGACCCAATCGATTCATGATGACATTTAAATGCATTTTTTGTTGTCTTTTGACGTTGCGTATCATGCCGAAGTATATTGGTAGTTCAATAAAAGACCAGAGGAAGACGACAAATAGCCGAATATCTTACGGTGGCTCTGATTAAGGATACAGAGCTAGGGTCAAAACCAAGCATACATACCACGAGAGTCACATGTATCAATCTTATATATATTTGCTCGCATTCATGTCTAAAAAAATGGAACCTGGATGGACACGCCAATAATCCAAAAACATACTGCATATTTATGCAACCCAACACATTATAATTAAAGAACAACAACCAACATTCTATTGTTTCATACCCGGTCTGCTAATGACTCCACGGTGACTGGGAAACGTCCACAATTGAACATGAAGGCCGCAATTCCGTTGAAGTCGATTTGATTAAAATTGGTTTTGTCGTCATATCCCGAGGGTTGCATAAACAACTTGGCGATTGAAAAGGGGTCATTGTGCCAAGTGTCAGTCGTTGCGTTCTTCCAAGACGGTCTCTGCTTATGTCGTTGTTTGATTGTATAACAAAATGCGTCATGAAAACGACAAGATAGTCTCAAAGTGTCAGTTATTCTTCCGTGGTCTTGTGGACAAACGGTCGCTGCAAGAGTTGCCAGCGTAAGCATAGCTGTATGCATTTGTACTGCCTCGGACTTTACAGCAGGCAATATAGCTTTCCTCGTGATGAACACGGCCAGCCATTGTCGCAGCCAGTTTTGTGCCTCCGGACTGTCGAAAATACCCATAGTTCAGGCCTCTTTCCCGTTACCCTTTCCTCATCTCAGTCTTCAATAAACAAACTTTAAAATATTACGGATAACAAAATCTAATCGGCTAAAGCTATGCTTTAAATAAATGTAGTTTTTCGTTTATAAATAGAAAAAAAGGGCTCAAAAATGTTTCATTTCAACCTAAAATATCATAAAATATCAACAATAGCTCTGGTTCAAAATAGTGTTTGTATGTCATATCAAAAGTATTACTGATTCATTTATACAATAAGAATCAATGGTTCTTAAAATTAAGAAAAAAGGTTCCCATATCGGACTAGGATATGCATTGTATTAATATTTGTTTTTCCTTTTTATCTACTGTATCACATGGCTAACCTTTAGTCCAGTCAACATACCAATAATGTAGTTTTTCGGTAAAATACATGTGTAATATAGCATTGCTAAAATTATATTGGATAGGTAATACAGTCGAAACTTGTTGGCTCGATATCTCATGGCTCGATATCCTCGTTGGCTCGAACCAAATTAAAAGGATCGATTTTTATTAACTCTTTGTTCATATAAATTTCGATCGGATGGATCGATATCTTGAGGGTCGATATTTCTCCACGCTCGATGTCGTTTTCGCGGTCCCAAACAAGAATTTCACACTTTGATTTGTTTGATTGGGTCGATGTCATTTTCGCGGGTTCAATTAAGAATCTCACAACTTGATTTGTTTGATTGCCTTCATTTAGCACAAGGCGCTAATTGATTAAAATTGCTTGTTTGATATTATAATTATTATTGAAATTAAATGGTTTAACAGTTTTAATAAACATCCCATCACTTTAAGTTCTATCTCTAATTGTTATTCATCTCTAAATTACTATGCATTTTTATATAACTTTTAAGGTATGTTTGTGTTACCCACTGTTTACAATTGCTTGTTTTTGCATAAATGTATTTTTATCATAAATAAAAAAAAATATTTCTAATAATCGAATAAGTCATATTACGAAATTTAGGGTGCGTAACTATGCCCAATAAATACTCTTCCTTCTCTTGCGGAGATAGCGTAGCCAATAATAAACGAGGTAAATAAGACTGTATGTAACAAATGAAGAAATAACATTCTGTAAGCAATCCCGCTTGGCTCGATATTCTCGAGGCTCGAAGTACTATGGCCGGTCCCTAGAATATCGAGCCTTCGAGTTTCGACTGTATATCATTCCGAATGTTTGTAAACAACTTTTTTGGGAAATATAATTGCTTAAATTAAAATTGTCCAGCAAGTCAGACGTTTACTTCTCATAATATATAATATATCCATTTTAAAAAGGTTGTTTAGTTTCCATCGAAACGAATCGTGTAAGAATCGAAGGACTGATGCAGTCCTCAGTTTCTAAAGGCATGTACAGGTATAATAATGAAGTTGTGCATTATACTGTTATATACACAAGTGTTTGTTTAAAACGTAATCAATCTCCAAAGAGTGTTTTATTGCTACTAGTTTGAGGTTAAAAATATCTATTTAACCTGACATTTCTGATATCTTATCGACAGCGCTATGTTTAAATGCATTTAAATAATGATGTTATCGTGGTTTGAATTACACTTTAACGACAACCGATTGATTGAATTCTTTAAGGAAAAGCCTATTTACTGTATATAAATTCGCAATGCTGATGTTAGCCGCTCACGCTTAACGTTGTATATACCTAGCAGATGATAAAGTATCCGTCATTGTTAAACTGGTTCTCAAGTATTTAAATTCCTAAATAATCTGTTAAAACAAGGCAATCAAACGTGAAAGTAAAAGAACTGTTCTACAGAAGCCCGGTGAAATTTAACAAAACAATGTTTTATAGTGGCCCGGGGTATTTTAACAAAACAATGTTGTATTGTGACCCGGCATAACTCGACATGACAACTGCTGTTCTGTGGCCTGGTGAAGCATATCAAAATAATGTTGTAGAGTGGCTAGGAAATTTAACATTACAAATTTTGTATAGAGATCCGGTGTTGTAACAAAACAACGTTGTATTTTGGCGAGTTGAAATTTAATTTGACAATGTTGTATTGTGGCCCTTTGTAATCAATCAAAACAATGCTGTATTTTGTCCCCTGTGGAATTTAAAAAAAATACAATGTTGTATTGTGAATGGGAATATTAGTTTAAACAATATTTTATTACAAATTTACAGAAAATAGGTACAAAACATGAATATGATGATAAATGGTTGGAAAACAAGTTAAATAACTTTTATTAATTCCTTTCTGTTCTCCTGGGTGAAGAGGTTTTAGTCATGTTTTGGGTTTGAAGAACACTAAACTATACTTCTTTCAATTTTAACTTTATTTTGTTTTGTTTTTTGTTACATCATTTAGTAAGACATAGTCTGATCTACATCAAAGTAATACCTATAACTGTCCATAGAACTATTAAATTAAACAAATCAGCATTTCTTCTTACAAATTTTAACTCAGACTTGTCAAAGACATACAAATGATTTAATCACTAAACATATTTTTGAAATTACTTATTCCAAAAAATAAAACAATTTAATCTGCGAATTATTGCCTTAACTTTGATAGATATGAAAATGTTACCTTCCAGAACTTACACAAATTAAAATTAATACAATTCTAAGCACATTCCCAATAAATTGTAAACAATGCAATGTTAACAAATATTTCCACTTCAGTCATAACAATGTCACCCACCAAATACAATGAACATTAATACCAACATCAAATCAAACATCAATAACATTTCAAATTTGTGTTCAGTATATGGTGTGCATGTAAGGCAAAAATATTTTGTACAGCACGGGGATTATTATGCCCCAGCACAGTGCTGACATTATCTACTTTGATAAAAACAACACTTTCTGTTCCTCTGAACTCTTCATCTGTGTGTTTCCTGTAAATGTATGTTAGGATTAAATTAATAGTTCTGTCTAGCTCAGGTTGTATTATGCCCTTTAATTAACACAAAGCTAGACGATACAAACATTATGTTAAATTACACATCACACTCTAGAGGACAAAGCTTCATAATTGGTCTCTTCATGTCTTTTCCGTTGACGAACACTCTAGCTGAACGAACATATCACACTCTAGAGGACAAAGCTTCATAATTGGTCTCTTCATGTCTTTTCCGTTGACGAACACTCTAGCTGAACGAACATGTCCATCGACTCCTGGGTAAACCTCAACGATACGTCCCAACGGCCACTGTCCACGCTGAGTGTCTGGAGCTACCACGAGCACTACGTCTCCCACTGCAAGGTCTCGTTTCCCTTGGAACCAGCGTTTCCTTGGTGCAAGACTGGGGAGCCACTCTTTTAGCCACCTTTGCCAGAAGTGTCTCATAAGTTCTTGTACACGTCTCCACATATTTAACGGATGATAGGCTACAATGTCCACTGATTGCGGAGCCGACTTGTCCAAACAAGAAGTGATTCGGCGTCAAGGGTGTAACATCTGCAGGATTTGCTGTCTGGTATGTTAACGGCCTTGAGTTTATTAATGATTCTGCTCCTACAAATGCTGTAGTTAACTCTTCATCTGTTACATCTGCTCCATGAAGTATAGAAAATATTGCTCTCTTTGCTGCCTTTATCATGATTTCATGGACACCACCCCAATGTGGTGCTAATGGGGGATTAAACTGCCAGTCTATTCCTTTGTCCGCTGTTCTTTTTATGATTTCCTTATCATCAAATAACTTCACTAGTTGTTTCAACTCCTTTTCAGCACCAACAAAGTTTTTACCATTGTCAGTTAACACTTTGACTGGTAAGCCCCTTCTGCTGACCATCCTATAAAATGCATTAAGAAATGAACTAGTGTCCAACGCATATGCCACTTCCAGATGTACAGCTCTCGATGCTAAACACGTGAATAGGCACAAATACCGCTTTTGCCTACTCTTTCCTCTTCCTTGTTTTGTTAAGAATGGTCCTCCATAGTCTACAGCAACATGCGCAAAAGCTCTTAATGGCATATTCAGTTTTATCTGGGGTAATGGAGCCATTATCTGTTGTGCAGGTTTCGCCTTACGTCTCTTACATTCTGAACACAAGTTTTCAACTTCACGAATAACTTCTCTTGCGTGTATTACCCAATACCTTGTAGACAGTTCCGACAAAGTTAGATTTGTTCCACTATGCCCGTTCTTTTCTTGAATGTCTCTTACAATCAGTTTTGTTGTCCATGAATGTCTTGGTAATATGATTGGATTTCTACTTTCAAATGGCATGAAATCAGCATATTTTAACCTTGAACTGCTTCTGATAACACCATCTGTGTCTGACACTGGATTCAATGACAACAAAATACTGTTTTTCTGCAATAACTTTCCATTTACAATGTCTCTATACTCTTGAAACTGTTTCTTCTGTGTTGCCTGTGTTATTTGTCTTTCACTGTCTTGTAATTCATCAAATGTCAGGACACCTACTTTCCTGTCTTCACTATTTAACAGGCAGTTTTGGATGAATCTCATAACCCATGCATTGACTCGTTTCAACCTTTTCCAACTTGAGTATCTAGTTGGATCCAATCGCCAAACATTTTGTTGTTTTGCACTTATAGTTTCTATATCTTTCATATTGAAACTGTCCTTGGCATTTACATTAAATGTCTTTTCATCATTTTTTTTCATTTGCAGACTTTTTCATCTCTTGTCTTTCTTTCGATTCTGGTACTGATGTTTGAGGCCATTCCGTTTCATTTTCTTTCAAGAATTCTGGTCCTTCCCACCATGTTTTATCTTCAATGAGTTTGGTAATGTTCAGTCCTCTTGAAAGAAGATCAGATGGATTCTGTTTTCCTGGTATGTGACGCCACTGACTCGGTGTTGTGCGTTTCTGAATTTCTCCAACTCTGTTGGCTACAAATGTCTTGAATACACGGCTCTGATTCCGAACCCAAAATACCACATCCATACTATCAGTCCAAAATGTACATTCACTAATGTCTATTTCAAGAGCTTCACACATGTTTGATGTAAGTTGTGCACTCAACTGAGCTGAGCCATTAGTTCTAGCCTTGGAATGCTTATAGCAGATATCGGTGCCACTCTACTTTTTGATGCTACTAAAATCACTGAAATTTCACTTTTTTTCATGTTGGCATCTAGCATAAACAGCTGCCCCATATGCACTTTGTGAAGCATCAGAAAATGCATGCAGTGTTAGTTTTTCAGTTCTTTCATAACTTGAAATGCATCTTGGAACCTTAATTTGATGAACAAAAGCTAGTTCTTCAAACCAATCACCAATTTTTATTCTGTTTTTTTAATGTACTTTTTCGTCCCAATCAACACCTGAGATCCAAATGTCCTGCATTAACATTTTAGCTCTAATGTTGTATGGAGTTAACAATCCCAGCGGATCAAATAATGTCGATATTTTCTTGAGATATTCACGCTTTGTCATGCGCTTGTTTTCATCAACTGCTGTGAATTCGAATGAAAATATATCTTCTTCAGGTACCCATGTTACCCCTAGTGTTTTCACCTTGGGAAGTTCATTCTTTTGTAAATCTACCGTCTTTGCTCTATGTTCTACTGGAATCTGTTCTAGTACCGTTTTGGAGTTTGATATCCATTTTCGAGCATCCATTCCTGCCTTTTCCCAAAGGGCTGTAAGTTCTTTATACAATCTAATTGCAACTTTATCATTATCAACCGAGTCCATGCTGTCGTCCATATATGTCGATTTCAACACTGTTTCTGCTGCCAAAGGGTACTCATTTTCATACAGTCTAGCATTATATTGAGACACAAACTGAGCCAGGAATGGAGATGCGTTCACCCCAAAAACAAGTCTGTTAAACTGATAGACATCTGGTTCTAGTTCTGGAGATGGTCGCCATAAAAAGCGATGAAATCTTCTATCTGGAGGTATGATTCCGACTCGAAGATACATTTCTTGGATATCACATGCTACTGCGATCTTGTCTCTTCTAAATCGCAACAGAACATCGAACAAATTGTTTTGTAAGCTGGGCCCCTGCTCTATCACGTCATTCAAACTTGCTCCTTTACAACTAGCAGACGCGTCGAAGACTATTCTTACCTTTGTTGTATCTTTGTTCATTTTCACAACTGGAAAGTGAGGTAACAGCCAGTTATTTTCTTTTAAACTTTCTTCCTTTTCATCCGTTTCCACCTTTTCTATATAGCCTTTTGTAAGGTAACCTTGAATTGTCTCATTATACATCTTTTCAACTACTGGTTCTTTTCTTAGTTTCTTTTCTGTGCTTTCAAGGCGTCTTTTTGCCATTTCATAATTGTTTAACAATTCATTTCTGTTCTCTTTCCATGGTATTTCTACAACATAGTGATTGTCTTCAAATTTCATTGTTTTCTCTGTGCTCTCATAAATATCTCTATCTTTCATTGACATGACTGATTTCTCTTGCACTCCTTCATTTTCAATTTCCCAGAATTTCTGTAACGTGTTATCCATTTCATCATTGTTGATGTGAAAGGTAAAGAAATTTGTCTGATGCTCATTTGTTGGCCCTACACATGTCCAGCCAAGAGGAGTTAATCGCGCCACTGGAGACCCATTTTCACTCTGTATCTCACCTAGTGATCTGTGTAATTCAACATAGTCAAGTCCAATAAGCAGATCAACCTTTGACCGTTTGCCAATTCTCGGAAAGTTGATTCCCTGAAGATGTGACCATTTCTTTGCATTTCTATTCCAGTCGCTAGCTTGCAGCCTTCCTGTTACATTTTTTGTTGTTTGAACAGTCATTTCAATCTCAAAGTTTTTGCTTGTATCAAGCAAAGTAAAGTTAGCTTCCATTGTGTCAAATCTTTCAGTTTTACCATTTATTACATTGACTTCAACTGTTTGTTTTTCACCACTAATTCCAAGTTCAGCAATAACATCTTCATTTATGTATGATTTTGTACTACCATCATCAAGTAATGCATTTTATTTTGATTTCTTTCTCATGCACTTTGATTATTACAGGAACTGTTCTTAATGATATGTAGTTTGAATGACTAGATGTAAACACTCTTTCTTGTGTTTGTGCCTTTGGTTCAAATGTTTCAGCCTGAGCATTTAATCCTGCATCTACAGCTCTTCCTACATTGTGCAGTAATCGATTGTGGGTTTTTTCGCATCCATCTATGCCACATTTCCCTTTATATCGACATTCTTTTCCAGTATGACTTGATTGTAAACAACGAAAACATAAACGGTTTTCTTTTGCCTTCTTCCACCTATCTTCTATTGTCATATTTTTAAATCTTTGGCATTCCCAAACTCTATGATCTTTGTAGCAAATTCTACATGCACCTTTCTTCTGATCTGTGTTTCCAAAATAGGATCTAGCTGGCTTTTCAGTTTGTCTGTTAAAATGGTGATTTGTTAACCCATAGATGGTTTCTTCAGCGTTAACAGCATATTCTGCCTCTTGGTTCACAAATGTTCTTAACGTTTCTACTCCTTCTACTAATTCTTGTTCATGAACATTCCTATTGTAGCGAATAGACTGCGGCAACTTTTTCATAAGTCTATAGTACAGTGACCCATCATTCAAATCTTCCACATGGTCTACTTCCTTCAAATTTATGACGGCAATGTCCAATAAATCAGCAAAATTTTCTAATCCTTTCACATTTTCATTTTTAAGAGGTGGAAATTTCTCCAGTTCATCCAGAAATCTATTTACAATGCGTTTTGTACCTCCATATTTCCTTTCTAATCGTTCCTTCGCAGCATCATAAGCCGCCGCAGAATGACCAAGATTTTCTATAGAAGCCAATGCCTCCCCTCCTAGATATTGCCTGAGCTGCAAAAGTTTATATTCGGCACTACAATGCTCTGCGCTGTCTACACATGAGTAATATGCAGCTTTCCATGCGGGGAACTTAATTTTGTTTCCGTGAAAAATTGGTATAGAAACCTTTTTCAATTGTTTCCAAAGATCCTTACCAATTTTACTTTCTTCTTCAGCGCCATGACTTTCTTGACCTGTACTTATCTCTTTCTGTTTCCTGTGGTACTCTTTTGCCCCTTTTTCATAACTACTATCGCACTCTTCCACCTCTTCTGTAACTTTTTTCAACTCTTTTGTGTTCTTTGTAATTTTTAAATGTTCAATCATATTGTCTAGGCTACTTTGGTATTTGTCCATTTCTGCTTCCAATCGGTCTAAACATTCTTTTAGCTCCTCACCACTAGTGTCAGAGTCCGATTTACACAGATCCAAAAGTCTATTTCTTATTCGGGTATAACCTGCTTTGGTTCTCGACTTCTTTTGTTTTAATGAGGCATATTCTATTTCTGCAGATATCTGTGAACTATCCTCGTGATCAGACATGATGCTGATATAAACTTATATGAACTAATTTTTAAAGATAAATGTTTCACGTGGTCCGAATGTTTCGTCCGAATTACTATACCACTTTTTATTCTTCGTCCGAAAACACAACAACCCTATAAGTCTCTCACAAAACCACGCTCTGCTACCAATTTTGTTCTCCTGGGTGAAGAGGTTTTAGTCATGTTTTGGGTTTGAAGAACACTAAACTATACTTCTTTCAATTTTAACTTTATTTTGTTTTGTTTTTTGTTACATCATTTTGTAGCAGTCAACAACTCTCTTTTTTATATCCCCCAGAGAAGGTTACATAAAACTATTATCAATAGTCCTTCACAACACTTTCCATGAAAAATAAATTTACAATGTAATATAATTTACAACAGGTTACAGGTTGGGAAAATGACATTGAGGTTGACTTACATGTTTTAAGTTCAAACATATTATTTTAATCAAACATAAACTTTAATCTTTTAAGGGAAAAAAATCATATCTTTAGAAATATAATTTGTATTCAGGAAATGATATGAAAACAAAAAAAGATAAATGACACACGGTTAGACAGGCAACGCATTTATACGTAGTTAAATTATGCAAAAAATAAATAAATACAAGTAGAAATAAAAAAAAAATTCTTAGTCAATCTTGTCACGAGAAAATGTATTTTTCCTTCAATCTGACGTTACAGTTGACTTGTTGAACTATGCCTTTTATATAAGTCAAGAACAAAAGAGGACCGAGAATGGATCTTTGAAGGACGCTTGCATATGTAGAGGACCAATCAGAGGAAGAATTTGCATTAACGACACGTTGCATGCGGTCCGCCAGGTAGGAAGTGAACCAGTCGAGCAAGGTACCAGAAATACCAGAAATACCAAGTGCGTATAGTTTGACAAGAGACATCGGTGTTAGACGCGGTCAAGTGCCTTAGAGATGTCGCAGAACACTGCACGAACCTCAAGCCCTTCGTCCTTGTTATAACGGGGTTTATGTTTCAACTTTTGGCCACTGAGCTTGTTTCTGTAGTTTTTCACATACATATTGCATCAGACGTGATACCATGTACGAGTAGGTTACCAAATATGTATAGTGGTACATCACAAACCTGCATCAGATGTGATACTATGCACGAGTAGGTTAACAAAGATGTATAGCGGTACCTCACAAGCTTGCATCAGATGTAATACTATGGACAAATATTATCACCGAAGACGTATAGCGATATCACACACTTGCATCAGATGTGATATAATGTAAAGGTATTATATTCAAAAGCGTACACCGATATATCATACACTTTTAACTGCGTTTAGATTGTATCGTCAATAGTTACAGTGACTGCTGTCTCGCCTCAATAAAGGTAGGAAAACCACACCTTAACGCTTGCTTTTTCCTCTCGGATTCCGCAAAGCCCCAAAACATATTGATTTCTGCACCTACTGCGTAATATTTAAACTTTTAAAAGCCCTAATTACCTAATTATTAATAATGACGCCAAATGTTTTGCCTGTGTTACGAAAGTCGCTTGTCCTTGCAAGAACTGAGCATAAACTCTTAAAGTGATCAGGGACTGACTTCGTGCGCCAACACAAGGAGCAGCCAGAAACCCACAAAGTGAGACCTATGAATTATTTCTTTCATAAGTGAGTGTGCATTTGTCAAAGAGGTATGAAGCAACTGACGTGTTTCGATACTAGATTTCAGCCTTCAAACGTTACCACAGAGGAGTAAATAAAAAGCTACAATTTGAGAACTAAGATTTATCACTGAGTAAGTATGTGACACAGTTATTAAAGCAATGGAAATTATCTATTTTAATACTTCAATTAAAAATATCATCATTTGAATGTCAATTTTTTAAATTACTTTTCTGCCCAAGTCGCGACTTACACTGTCCGTTTTTATCGCAAATGTTATAACTGCTATTTCAAATGGACACTTATGATTAAGGGAAGCAATCGTGAGGCGCTTAGATAAGACTCATGATAGAATTATGTGCAATAAGGAATATAAATACTTATTTAAACATGTTTTCAAAAATTGTATCGATTCAAATCACCGAAACAAGTACTTTTTTCAAAGTCGTTTGTTTGGAAATTTAAACATGAGACAAATATTCTGCAATAAAATAACCCTACCCTAACCCTTTTACATTTTGACGACAACTAATTGCAGTGTGATAACATCGATCCTTCGTTCTATGATCAGTTGATCCAGATACAAATGACCAGCATTATGAAGTTTAACATTTGTCAGTGAGAATAATACAAGATATAGGAATAGATAAAATGCCTTGGTCGGTTTAATCACATGTGAACGTATTTGGTTTAAACCTCTTTAAACTGATTTCAACTTGCCTTCAGCGTTACAAGAGGAAGCACATGTAAACAATGTTCTAATAAAATCGTAATTATTTTAAAGACCGGTTCTTCAAATGCATTTGATATTTGAACCCAAAACAAATTATTTGGAACCGAGATCAACTAAGTAGAAAAAGAACGAATGATAACCGATAATTACAATATTCGACGACGGTTGTAGAACACTAAAAAGCTTTTTTTGCAAAAACGGTTAGCTAAACCTTACCCTTAAAACATGCTGGAAGGAATATTATATTGTTTTTAATAAAAACATTCTTTCGAAAAGCAACTTGTGTCAAACACAACTCGTGTTGGTGTATTGTTGTAAGAAAAATCATATTACAGTTAAAAATACTCAGATTGTATGTTTTAACTGTCTTTGATACTTGAACGTATCGTTACGTAAAATGGGTTTGGATATATCTATAAGCCTATTTATGTCAATTGCTCGGAAGAGGAACTGTTTGTTATATAAATGTGCATATTGTCATAATGCTTCTTATTAATAAGTAAATATCATGCAAACAATATGTTTGTTGAATTGTGTTATTTATCGTATTAATTATCACGAATGTTCAATTAAACATATGTTTGCAAGTGGCGCAGCACCGGTAAAAAATATAAGTATAACGTTTACGTCGTGACGAGATGTGTGTATGCAAAGATAGTATTCTTCCTAATAAAGTTCCGGAACAACAACATGACTATTATCAATAGCGTTGATGATGTTACTGCTCAATTGTTGAAATTATTCAAATTATTGATGAGCGAAAGTTATAATGTGCCTTTATTGATAATGTTTTATTTCGTTCTCGCTACACATCCGTACATACATGATCAAACTTACTGCTAAAGTATGCTTTAGGTCGTTTTACATGCTTATTTTGAGGACGTATAGCTGTTTTTTTATGAGCGTTTAAACTGTTTGTATTACTTTAGATGTTCTCTTGCAGCCATTTTGTTCGGCCAAATAAAAACACACTTTACATGTATCTATTTGTTCTTGTATTGTTCTGATTGCATTAATGTGTGTATCTAAAGAAATAATAAACAAGCACTTAAACTGAATGCACTAAGATACTTTAACTGGTAATGCTTCCGCTTTTACAAGGCCTAATGACACGTCTTTGTACATGAGCAAACGACGGACGGACGGAAAAAGGAGTCAGGGTAATTACTATAGGAGGACCTCTTTCACAAGTCCTAATAACGCTGCATGCCTCTGTTCATGTGCCAACGACGGATGTACGGAGAGTAAAAATAGACAGGGTTATAACTAAACGAGAACCCCTTTCACAAGCCCAAATGACGCCCAATAATTTAAGTATATGTGTAAACGATGAAAGGATAGATGGAACAAATTGACAGGGTAATTTCTATATGAGAGCCGCTTTCACAAGACCAAATGACGCCCCTTGAATGTGTACATTTGTTAACGTCCAGTCGATGAACGGAGCATTCATACAATGTAATACCTACAGGAGAGTCCCTTTTACAAGTCCAAATGACGCCCAATTTCTTAAGTATATGTGCAAGTATGGATGGATAGACGGAACAAATAGTCAGATAATTAAGGAGAGCCGCCACTTTCACAATTCCTAATGACGCTTTATTCTTTTAAACATGCGCAAACAACGGATGAACGAAATGATAAGACAGAATATGATATTACTATAGGAGAATCGCTTTTACTAATGACGCCGTATGGCTTTTATATGTGCAAACAACGGATGAAAGGACATAACAAATAGTCAGGGTAATTACAACAGGAGAGCCTCCCTTACAAGTCCTTATGACGCCGCATGTATTAAGTAGATTTGAAAACGACGGGTAGACGGACGGAACAAATAGACAGGGTAAGTGAAATTGGCGAGATGCTTTCATAAATCCTTATGACGCCGCATGTTTTTGTACATGTGCAAACGACGAATGGACGGACGGAACAAATAGACAGGATAAGCATTATAGGGGAGCCGTTCTAACAAGACTTTATGACGTCGCTTGTCTTTGGTAAATGTGCCAACGACGGACGGAAGAAAAAGACAGGGTGGTTAATATCAGAAACACGCTTTTTCAAAGTATATTGCCCCGTGTGTCTATGGTATATGTCCGACAGCGGATAGACGGTTATGACAAATACACATGTAATTCATTGTGTTTAATAAAAAAAACTTCCTATCTAAGCGATATAAATGAATAACTATTGACATATTACGAAACACATCAACACAAATGTTGTAATGAGATCAATTCAATGATACAGCAATTGTGCGTTTCGCAAAAAGGTAAAAAAGCAAAAGTGGTTTTGTTAGGGTATAGCCTAATATCTCACTATCATTCATTCACTAATAACCTTTACCATGTTTCACCTTAATCTAGCTTAGAATCATTTTGTGAATTATGATTAATTTAGTCATTGTTTTAATGCGTTTTAGAATTGTATCAACTTAGCATCGTTCAACCATAATTATAGCAAAAGTTACAGAGTTAAACGTCGTTATGAATATTATTTTTTATCTCGATATGTATGTATTGACTGAATCAAGACATTTACCAAAGCGAGTGCGAGGATTATAGAGGATGATATTTTGCGCCGCTAAAACAAGTAATATTTTAAGTTCATATCAAGTGAAGGACCGTTTCCTGTAGAACAAAATAAAGCAAAAACATTCACAGAAGACTACTTACGTTTGAAAAAATATTTCGCATTTAATCTAATATTGAATAACTGCTCTTTCTTAAGCTACACACACACACACACACTGTGAATGGTCTTCTAGGGATGTCCTTATATGATCACTAAGCGTCTCAACAAAGAAGCAGGACAATATTTCATCCCCAACAAAAGCAGCGGTATGCGAATCTTTAAATCTACCCAACGGGCAGACAACAATGAACGAATTGGTATTCTTTATTCTACACGGAAGATAATGATTGTTTGTTGACTTAAACTTGCACAGTATTAGATCAAATGCCTTGTGTTCTACTGAATTGACTTTATTTTGGCTGCATTTGTAAATCTAACCGAAGTACTGACATATATAACAACGAGTTTTTTTCAGCTAAACAAATCCAGAAAACAAACTATCCAACACGGTTGAAATGATACTCAAATGTAATTAGGACATAAACCATTCGACTAATATTTAAGGTTATACACATTATAACCCTGAGATATCCAGTTGCTACAAACTTGCAGATGACTATCATTTCCAACAACGCACAGCGACGTTACACAAACTTGCATTAGCTACGATACTAGGGATGAGTATTATCACCAAGTACGTATAGCTATATATCACAAACTTGCATTAGATGTGATACTAAGGGTGGCTATAATTGTCAAATACTCAAGCGATACATCACAAACTTGCATCCAGTGTGTTATTAGGTACGAGTATTTACCAAAGACGTAAAGCGAAATACAACAGACTTGCATCAGATATGATTTGAGAGAGGAAAATTATCACCTTTTACTTATTAGGTAGAAGTATGATTACCAAAGACGTAAAGGGAAATATCACTTATTTGCATCAAATGTGATATTTTTGTCAAAAACGTAAAGCGACCTATTGCAAACTTGCATTAGATATAATGAACGATTATTATTCGCTTACACTTTTAGCCATGCGTAACAAACTTGCATTTGTTGTGATATTAGGGACAAGAATTACTACATAAGACGTTCATTGATATGTCACATAATTGAGTACGATGTGATACCAGGGACACGTATTATTTTCAAAGACTTATCGCAATATATCACAATCTTGAATGCGATGTGATAATAGTGGCAATTATTATTACCAAAGAAGTATCGCGATATATCACAATCTTGAATACGATATGATAATAGGGACGAGCATTACTTCCGAAGACATATCGCGATATATAACAAAATTACATCATATGACAAGAGGGCGCACGTTGGACTCCCCATGGAATCGTAATGACTATGCCTCAGACATACAATGGGGTCTTGGGACCTCCTTTAAAGAACACCTTGGCTAATTTAAGTCTTAACTGGTGCATTCTGGTGTATTTTTGATATCTTATCTTATCTACTTTAAATATTGCATCAACGTTTATCCTTTTTTCGGTTTAATTCATGGCAAAACTTAAATTAAGTATTTCATTAAGGCCTTACTGAGTAAAACATAGCAGTCACGGGGTTATTGAATTCATTCGTTTTACTTTGACAACTTTTATTAAACCCCTGTTTACACAATAAACTATGCCTAAACTGAGTACTTATAAGTGTGGTCTAGTGTATATCTTACAACCCTTTAATGCCAAAAAAGGCGCAAACCATGGTCGAAGGTGCCAACACGAGCAATATCAAAAACTGAAAAAAAATAATTCTACTTCTTATTATAATTATTCGTAACATATTTCAGCAAGGGATGACTGACCGGGAGCCACCCCCTAAACTTGTAAAAACAAAACAATACACCAAAATGCACCATTTAAGACTAAACATGGCCAAAGTGTTGTCAGGGGATGACCAATACCACCCTGACCCTTAAAGATTGTAAGTATGTACTTACACATCAAGCCATTTATTTGTATACTTACATACTAACAACTCCTATCCATTACTAAATGCATATTATACACTATTACAAATAAAATCAAAGCGCTTAAAGCGTTGACATGCTTTCGGCCTCCTACGAATTTTAAGTATAGTAATGTAATGTTGATTGAAACGGAATGCGTGTAAAGATTTTTCAGTCTGTCTCAGTGATTTAAGCCCAGAGTCTACAACATGTTGCATAAGCGTATTTATAAACCACTGATAAAAATATGTCCATTTTGTCCACTAGTGTCACGGGTTGCGGGCAATAAAAAGATGCATCAACACATAGAGAGAACAAATACTACATGGGTGATTTGATCTAGAGGTATTTTGTTCATGAAACAAAAAATCCAGAAAAGGTTTTATATTCAATTCAGTTTTATCCATACTGTTGTTATAATTTGGGCATCACATATTAAATGAGTGTCTAAAATGACTGATACCTTATGGTTTTGATTTGATTGAGTATTAGCATAAAAACTTATTTGCAAAGAAAATCATGAGTGTCACAAGTCTGGTCTTTTTCAGCATTTGTTTTTTGTTTGTTTTGTATTTAATTTAATTTTAAGAGTAGCATTCAATTTATCATGATTTAAAGTGAATTAAATAACTAGTTTTTTTTATTTTTTAGATAGAGAGGTTTATCTACCGATTTTACGATTTGCTTGGCTGACCACTTTACTTCATATACTACTAACTGGGCAGGACTGTTTGGTTGGTCAGTTTGACCTCTACACAGTAAACCGTATAAATATCGGAGAACAGGTTTTAGAGGGAGAATTACATTTTCAATTGAACGGACAAGTTGTTGGGTAACTTGTAAAGCGTACATCTTTGTAGTGTGGGATTGGCGGTGTATTAATGATTTATAATGTTAAAAATCATCTGACACCAGGGTAGGTACAATGTTTTATTACATTTTTTATTTGTTTAGTTATCATTGTTGAGTGCAGTAAATATGTTTAAAAACATTATCAAAAATAATTCAATACTCTTGTAGATTGTTTTATGTTTTTGATAAAAATAACTCTTTGATATTTATTAATAACATTCTTATAGCTCACTATAAATCATCAGGTTATTTTTGTGGTACTACAGACGATGTGGGTATACAGTGGGCAGGTTAGTAACAAACACTCGTGGGAGTGCGTACTTCTGGTCTGTGTGGGCGCATCAGCGTTGAGCGTAACGTTGATGTTTCGAATTTTGTCACTTTGGATTCAGTGGCAAATGACCCTTTGGATTCAGTGGCAAATGACACTTTGTGGTCGTCGGTTAGGCCAGTTTCCATGCCCGTCAGCATCGATGGAAAGATGTATTCAGCGGAACCCGTGACGCTGTGTGATTGCCATTAGTCGATTGGACTTCCGTCGGCGTCGACATTCGTGTGACATCGCATTATTGGAATAGGACACGCTGTTTTTTCGTTGTCGGTTTATTTGTTGATATCGGAGTGTAAGTAATCTTAATGATTCTTCATGCCTGTGCTATCAATATATGATGCTTGTTAACTTTACCAGGATTGACCATATTAAATTCTAAAGAACTGACTAGAATTACATCTCTACAGTGAAGAACAATTCATTTAAAAAGAAGAAAGCGTATTCATTGTTTCGAATGACGATAACATTTTTATGTATTTCATTACATATGTACATTATTGTATGACATAATAGTTAATGATAAATGCATTGTTTAACAACATTATTGTAGGGTTGTTTGTGTTAATTCACATTGAGTTTGACTGCCCCCGCTCTGATTTATTTCTTACCTTTGACAAAGAGCATGCATAAAGTATCTTTAGATGTTTATGTTAATTAATTTACAATTACATGACTTTACTCACAAAACGCAGCAGGCCGAAAGCCTTTCAATGCTTAAAGCGCTTTGATTGTTATTATCACCAGAATGAGAATTATTTTGAACTAAATTAAATACAGCAGAACATAATTACATTGTTCTTACACCAATGAACATTTACATGTTATACTTTTATATACCTTCTCCTCTTCAGCAATTATTTCATAACTTGATATATTATTTCCTCTAAATGGCAGTCTCATTGTACTAAAAGGATGAAGAAAATTTTGAAAATCCAGAGGCGTTCATTACGGTATCTCAAACATCTAAAGGACTACTGTCAATACTGGCCTAGTTTTAACGTTTAAAATGTAAACAATGTGAACAGGGGTAAGTAAATGAGGAAAATAAACCACCGTAGGTCGAGTAATTGTTATACTTGGTTTTGTATCTTAAATCTGATAAGATTGAATAAGGAAGAAATCAACGTGCTTTAAAGAATTAAGAAGAGCTTATCTTCTGTCCTCGGGCAGACAGCGAACCGAGTAATCGACATGAAACACCTAAACGCCATTGACATTTCGTCCTTTATTGGAAACGAATACGCGGTTTTAATAACTGATTTTTTTTTGCAAATAGACAACTTCGAAATCAAAGTGAAACAAATCAAACACAATCGCATAACTGTCGCATTAAGTACAATACTATATGACAACGCGTCAAGGTAGAAGTACACTAATTGTTATCATTGAACATCATCAAGGCTTATGGTACATGGTTATCGCAATGAAATCTTGAAAAGGAAGAATTTCGTATGAACGATTTGGATATATTCCACCTGAGGTAGAATTCAATATATTTAAGATCAAAAACAAACGCAAGAATACAATATATAACACGGCATCTGAAGCTAAGTACAGAAACAATGCAAATCATGTGTTATCATGATATATGTGATAGAGTAAGCAAGTATATGGTGAAATAGAATACTAAGTATTTAATGTTAAATTTAATTTGGAAGAAGCGTGATGATTTCATAATCATAGCTTAGAGCCAAGGTCACCAAGGCAGCGGCGCATGTAGGTGTGGCTGTTCCATTAATTTGGTCAATTCCTAACTTCAGGACCCAGTTACACCTCCGCCAAGCCACCGCCTAAATGACTAGAAGCGCACAGAATGAAATGAATCAGAAATATTCAGCTGTGTTTGGAGTCAAATGTAGATGTGTTATAGTAATGCGAATGACGCCGAATAATTATTCCATCAGTTAATTAAATCGTTTTGATGGCGTCACTCAATAAGTCTGCGTAGGCCACAAAATTGCATACGTCCTTCATGTACATGAATGTTGTTTTTTCACTTAGTCCTTATGTATGTAACGTCTGTTCACATAAAAGAGGCTTTACGAAGTCACGTGTTGTTACCAGACGTCAGAATGCCTGCATACGTGTTCGAGCCTGGACAGGGGTGTTCGTCAGGAATCGCACAATTGCTGTCGCGTTGTATACTACGGCGGGGGATTCAGTGACAGCCATTATAGCGGATTTGCATACACGGGGATGGACCAATTTAAACCGGTCAAAGTCCGGATTGCCAGCGGTATGAAAACGCCATTGATGTTTGTGATAGTTGACAACATGTATATTTTCAATACGTTTTCATGTTGATTTTGGCGGAAATACGAGATATCACTGTATATAGCTGGGTTGTCATATTCCTTGTTGAGCTGAGAGGTCTGGTGTTACTCAACGTTTGCGTATCAGAAATCAATAACGTTTGAAGTCAAACATTTGTTTGGGTTAGTATGTGTCTTCATGCAACAAAGTTTGTGGCATATAAACATAATTTTTCTTTTGTCAAGGCGGAGTATCATAAGGTAGCAACCAAGAACCCCAAGTGCCATGTCAGTACGATTTCGTAATCGGATATTTAGGAACATGTTTGCTGCGAGTCTCAAGACGCATTTTATTTTGGGAATATTAATCTACGTAAAGGTGAATCATAACTCCGCCCAACATAACACGGACTTATTTAAAAATAAATGTGCACATTTCGATTTATTCAATCTGTTATACCCATGTTTTTGCATACGTTGTTAAAATATTAAGTTGGGCTTGTACAGCTTGATATTTAAACTTACTACTTAACTTCGTAAATGATGATTAAGAGATCGACTTATTTGTTCATACCCTGTTTTACAAAACGTGATGGGTCATTTGATTGCTGGAAATTAACCACTGATTTCTCCCGGTTTGCATTATATTTTTTATAACCAATCAGGGACAATCTTTTCTGGTTCCTACAAACTGAACCAAGACACTAAAGTTCAACCATACCTGCGGTTAAGATAAATATTCCCCGTTTATTGTCATTTAAACCGGGTAGTGATTTAAGGCCAGCGCTTTGCGTGGAGCTGTTTTCCTCTTTAAAACACCTAATTAAGTTATTCAATATTTAGGAAACATGTACTCAAAAACAAAGATCAATATGATAAAATATAAAATCAAGTGCATCACAATGAAACAACAGGGTTAATCATGTATAAAGCCGCCTAATACCATGATATATAAAGCTTATATCAAAAAAACATAGTAAGGCAGTCAACAGTAGCAGTTCACATGTGAGTTATCTTATTTCATAAATACCACAAGATGCAATTTACACGTCTTATAAACCCGATTAAAGAAAAGGACTGACCTTGAACGCTTTGCAAAGTAACTGATATATAATTTTAATAAATGAAAGCGTCCATGTATAACCCTTTTTTTTACCAGAAATAAACAAGGATGGGCTGAGTTTACTTAATTCATAAATCAGAATTGTTATCTTAGTTTGAAATTATGA
Source organism: Mya arenaria (assembly GCF_026914265.1). NCBI lineage: Eukaryota > Metazoa > Mollusca > Bivalvia > Myida > Myidae > Mya > Mya arenaria. The sequence goes on from NC_069127.1 coordinate 58,477,338, forward strand.
GTGTATCATAGCGTTGTTGTTTATTTTCTTTCATGTAATGTATACTAATGCATTTTTGTCAGTTTTTAAAATTTATTTATTTAAAAAAATACACTTAATGTTTGTTTAGCCTAAGAATGAAGGTCAAATGAATATCATTCGGAACTAACAATACGAACAAAGCTCAAACACGTGAAGTTGCAGCATTTAAATTATTTTCGAGCAATATTCTAAAGGCATACGCAAACTTGTTAAGTTCAAACTTTTTTTATTTCACGGGTGCAAAAGTGTAGATTATACTCATGGGGAAACCAGAGTACCCGGCCAATTGTATCATTTGCTGTCCACCAACATACGTCAAGGATTGGCTTTTGTTACGAGGTTCCAATTGAGTCACTCGTTACAAAGTTGAATGACGAGCTCGTGTTACGAGGCTCCAACTGAATCACTCGTTACAAAGTTGAATGACGAGCTCGTGTTACGAGGCTCCAACTGAATCACTCGTTACAAAGTTGAATGACGAGCTCGTGATACGAGACTCCAACTGAATCACTCGTTACAAAGTTGAATGACGAGCTCGTGTTACGAGACTCCAACTGAATCACTCGTTACAAAGTTGAATGACGAGCTCGTGTTACGAGACTCCAACTGAATCACTCGTTACAAAGTTGAATGACGAGCTCGTGTTACGAGGCTCCAACTGAGTCACTCGTTACAAAGTTGAATGACGAGCTCGTGTTACGAGGCTCCAACTGAGTCACTCGTTACAAAGTTGAACGACGAGCTCGTGTTACGAGGCTCCAACTGAGTCACTCGTTACAAAGTTGAATGACGAGCTCGTGTTACGAGGCTCCAACTGAGTCACTCGTTACAAAGTTGAATGACGAGTTCGTGTTACGAGGCTCCGAGTGAGTCACTCATTACAAAGTTGAATGACGAGCTCATGTTACGAGGCTCCAACTGAGTCACTCGTTACAAAATTGAATGACGAGCTCGTGTTACGAGGCTCCAACTGAGTCACTCGTTACAAAGTTGAATGACGAGCTCGTGTTACGAGGCTCCAACTGAGTCACTCGTTACAAAATTGAATGACGAGCTCGTGTTACGAGGCTCCAACTGAGTCACTCGTTACAAAGTTGAATGACGAGCTCGTGTTACGAGGTTCCAACTGAGACACACGTTATATAGTTAAATGACAAGCTTGTGTTTTGAGGTTTCAATAGAGTCACTCGTTACAAAGTTGAATAACAAGCTTGTGCTAGAGGTTCCAACTAAGTCACTCGTTAAAATGCTGAATGACGAACTCGTTTTACGAGGTTCTAACTGAGGCACTCGTTACATTGTTTAATGACAAGCTTGTGTTTTGAGGTTTCAATAGAGTCATTCGTTACAAAGTTGAATAACAAGCTTGTGCTACGAGGTTCCAACTAAGTCACTCGTTACAATGCTGAATGACGAACTCGTGTTACGAGGTTTCAACTGAGGCACACGTTACATAGTTTAATGACAAGCTTGTGTTTTGGGGTTTCAATAGAGTCACTCGTTACAAAGTTGAATAACAAGCTTGTGCTACGAGGTTCCAACTAAGTCACTCGTTAAAATGCTGAATGACGAACTCGTGTTACGAGGTTCTAACTGAGACAATTGTTACATAGTTAAATGACAAGCTTGTGTTTTGAGGCTCCAACCGAGTCACTCGTTACAAAGTTGAATAACAAGCTTGTGCTACGAGGTTCCAACTCAGTCACTCGTTACAATGCTGAATGACGAACTCGTTTTACGAGGTTCCATTTGAGGCACTCGTTACATTGTTTAATGACAAGCTTGTGTTTTGAGGTTTCAATAGAGTCACTCGTTAAAAAGTTGAATAACAAGCTTGTGCTACGAGGTTCCAACTAAGTCACTCGTTAAAATGCTGAATGACGAACTCGTGTTACGAGGTTCCAACTGAGGCACTCGTTACATTGTTTAATGACAAGCTTATGTTTTGAGGTTTCAATAGAGTCACTCGTTACAAAGTTGAATAACAAGCTTGTGCTACGAGGTTCCAACTCAGTCACTCGTTACAATGCTGAATGACGAACTCGTTTTACGAGGTTCCATTTGAGGCACTCGTAACATTGTTTAATGACAAGCTTGTGTTTTGAGGTTTCAATAGAGTCATTCGTTAAAAAGTTGAATAACAAGCTTGTGCTACGAGGTTCCAACTAAGTCACTCGTTACAATGCTGAATGACGAACTCGTGTTACGAGGTTTCAACTGAAGCACACGTTACATAGTTTAATGACAAGCTTGTGTTTTGGGGTTTCAATACAGTCACTCGTTACAAAGTTGAATAACAAGCTTGTGCTACGAGGTTCCAACTAAGTCACTCGTTAAAATGCTGAATGACGAACTCGTGTTACGAGGTTCTAACTGAGACACTCGTTACATAGTTAAATGACAAGCTTGTGTTTTGAGGTTTCAATAGAGTCACTCGTTACAAAGTTGAATAACAAGCTTGTGCTACGAGGTTCCAACTAAGTCACTCGTTAAAATGCTGAATGACGAACTCGTGTTACGAGGTTCCAACTGAGGCACTCGGTACATAGTTTAATGACAAGCTTGTGTTTTGAGGTTTCAATGGAGTCACTCGTTACAAAGTTGAATTACGAGCTTGTGCTACGAGGTTCCAACTCAGTCACTCGTTACAAAGTTTAATAACGAGCTTGTGTTTTGAGGTTCAAACTCAGTCACTAGCTGCAAAGTTGAATAACAAGTTAATGTTACATAAGCATGTAGAAACAGTTTTTTTTTCCCGAGCTATGTTTACAAAATGAAACAAATGGTTTTTATCGCGTTAAACATCACACTCAATTTTATGAAACGCTATCGCTTTCTGCTTATTTTGTATAGGAATATCTTCAATAGTTAAACATTTGTAGCAAAGCAAACTGATCTTCTATACTCATTAACAATATGTTCCGTATTGTATTGTTTTATCCGACGATCTCATATCGAATGTCCTGGTGTCGATAAGGTCATAGTCAACTTCAAACAGAACAAGGTATACCTGATATCACGTTGTATAATAAATTGGGAGTCGAAAAGGAACTAGCATAATCAGTTATCAGATGTGGTGAATGTTCCGCTTGTTTGCTTATTGTGAAAGGAACATAGTTTTGCGTTTGTGTATCCTTATAGTGATACAGTTCATATAGTGTTTTCAGAAAATGATTAAAACATGCTATTTGTTATACCAGTCAATTATTGGAATATGATATATATAATTATTATAGCCGTCAATATGAAGCTTACCTTTTTCCAATTGACCGCGCAAACGTAACCTTAGACCTTATAATTATTATGGACAATTTTGTCTAAATACCATTGAAAAAGGCTTGTTCACATGCCAAATTAACATCCTACATCTCGGCAGAAACTATGCATTCAATTCATCCTGGAAATTGTCCGGGTGCGATATCCTAGCTCCTTGCAAAGAGATTCGGTTGCGATACGTTAGTTTCCTTTGAAGAGATCCGGGTGTGATGACCTAGTTCATTGCGAAGAGATCCGGGTGCGATACCCTAACTCTTTGCGAAGTGATCCGGGTGCGATACCCTAGCTCCCTGCGAAAAGATCCGGGTGCAATATCCTAGCTCCTTGCAAAGAGATCCGGTTGCGATACGTTAGTTCCCTTTGAAGACATCCAGATGCGATGACCTAGTTCCTTATGAAGAGATCCGGGTGCGATACCCTACCTCTTTGCGACGAAAACTGGGTGCGATACCCTAGCTCCTTGCGACGAGATCCGGGAGCGATGCCCTAGCTCCCTGCGAAGAGATTCGGGTCCGTACCCTAGTTTACCGCGAAAAAATCCGGGTGCGATTCCCTAGCTCCCTGCGAAGAGATTCGGGTGAGATTTCCTAGCTCTTTCTAAGAGATTCGGTTGTGATACCCTAGCTCCATAGCTCCCTGCAAAGACATCCGGGCTCTGTGTACATCACCAATACACGGGGTACCATTTTCCTTTCCTTAACCAGTACCGAGTTCGCTATTTCACAAGTATTAACGATTTAAAGAAATAACTATTACAAGGAATTAATTCGATTTCACTTTGTTCTTTCGGAATTCAAAAGCATTATATACTATAGTAACTGTTGGATCATATCATCATTATCTTAATCCTACACGATCGTTATCAGCATCATGATGATCAAATATGATCGTCACTGACATCATCATAATCATATATGATCGAGATAACATCATCTTGATCAAACATGATCATACAATATCGTCAGCGACATCATCTTCGTCATCTTTTTTGAGTTGCAACTTCAGGACCTTTGGCAATGCCTCAAATTGTCCTTGGGTTTGTTGCAATCCCCGGCTAGAAACAGCAGGGCAGTGTGTCGGTAGAAATGTCCATACCCCATAGATTCTTTGGTGGTGTCGCATACACCGGCTAGAAATAACAGTGGAGTCTGCCGGTAGAAATGTCCATGTTGCATAAAGTTTCTGGGGTTTTCACATACCCCGACAAGGAACAGCAGGGGAGTTTGTCGGTAGAAATGTCCATGTTGCATAGAGTTCTTGGATTTGTCACATACCCCGGCTAGAAACAGTAGGGGAATTTTTCGGTAGAAATGTCCATGTTGCATAGAGTTTCTGGGGTTTTCACATACCCCGACAAGAAACAGAAGGGGAGTCTGTCGGTAGAAATGTCCATATTGCATAGAGTTCTTGGATTTGTCACATACCCCGGCTAGAAACAGCAGGGAAAATTTTCGGTAGAAATGTCCATGCACCATAGAGTGTTTGGTTTTGTCACATACCCTGGCTAGAAACGTTTCATAATGTTCTTGTGTTTTTCAAATACTCCGGCTTCAAACAGCAGCGTATTTTGCCGGTAAAAATGCCCATGTTCCACAGAGTCCATTGGTTTGACACACAGCCCGGCGAGGAACAGCAAGAGACTCTTTCGGTAGAAATGTCCATTCTGCGTAGAGTTTTTGGGTTTTACACATACCCCGACTAGAAATAGCAGAGGAGTCTGCCGATATCATTGTCCATGCTCCGAATAATCCTTTGTTTTATCGCATGCCCCGGCTAGAAATAGTAAGGAAATCTATCGATAGAAATGTCAATAATTCTTTGAGTCTTTGGGTTTGATACATATCTCGGCTTTTAACAACAGGGGAGTATGCCGATAGAAATGTCAATGTTCCATACACCCTTTAATTTATCGCATAGCCAAGGCTAGAAACAGGAAAATCTTTCGATAGAAATGACCATACTCCATAGAGTCCTTTGGTTTGTCACATACCCCGGCTAGAAACAGCTGGGGAGTCTGTCGGTAGAAATGTCCATGCGCCATTTAGTCCGTGGGATTTTCACATACCCAGGCGAGGAACAGCAGGATAATATTTCGGTAGAAATGTCCATGCTTCATGGAATCCTTTGGTTTGTCAAATACCACGGCGGAAAAGAGCAGGGGAGTCCGTTGGTATAAATTCAATGTTTTATAAAGTCATTGAGTTTGTCACATACATCGGCTAGAAACAGAATGGGAGTCTGCCGTTAGAAATGGTCATGCTCCAAAGCGTCCTTGTAGTTGTCGCATATCCCTGCTAGAACCAGCAGGGTAGTGTGTCGGTAGAGATGTCTATGCTTCAGACATGCTATGTAACAAACCCAGCTAAACACAGTTGGGAAGTCAGCCGGTAGAAATGTCCATGCGCCATTGATTCCTTGAGCTTGCCACATACCCCGGCCAGGAATATCAGGGTAGTCTGCTATTATGAACGAAAATGCTCAATAGAGCCCTTAGGTTTGTCTCTTATACAGTTAAGAAACAGCAGGGGAGTTTGTCGGTAGAAATTTCCATGTTCCGTTGAGTCCTTGGGTTTTCGTCAAATACCCCGGCGAGGAACAACAGAGGGTAGTCTGACGGTAGAAATGTCCATGTTCCGTTGAGTCCTTGGGTTTTCGTCAAATACCCCGGCGAAGAACAAAAGAAGGTAGTCTGTCGGTAGAAATGTCCATGTTCCGTTGATTTCTTGGCTTTGTCACTTACACTGGCTTGACAGCAGGGAAGTGTGTCGGTGGAAATGTCCATGCGCAGTAGATTCCTTGGGTTTGTGACATACCATGGCGAGGCACAGCAGGGAAGTCTGTATGTAGAAAAATCCATGCGCCATAGAGTCCGTGGGTTGGTATTAAATCCCGAATTGAAACAGCAGGGGAGTGTGCCGGTAGAAATGTAAATGTGCTATAAAGTCCTCGGGTTTGTTGCAAACCCCGCCGGAAAGTAGCGTAGCCTGCCGATAAAGATGTCAAGTATTTCAGTTGATATGTACTCGAAATAAAAAAATACAAGAATATACAATGGTATTATAGTAATATCCAAGTACTTGTTGATACTGACTGGACGTTAGGCGAGCCGGTCGTGACGGTGGTCTTGTATTCGTCATCTTTTTTTCACATTTGAAATCACCAAGGACTGGCCCACAGTGCGTACTAGAATGTTGAGGGTCAATTCTTCATGACAAACCCAGTTAATACAAATTGATTAGTACATGAGTAGTGTTAATTTATTTGTCATGGTTTTACAAAAATATTTTGATACTATTTTTTGAGGAATACAAACTTTTAAAAGGAAGTTCATTATAAAATGTTATTTATTGAACAACATGATGTGACTTCAGAACCTTTTTAAGTTTCTTTGTAGCACATATCCCCGATCCACTCTACTTTAATAGGTACAGTCCCCATTTTGTAAATAGCACGCACCACGGATACAACCCAACTTAACACGTACCGTCCCCTTGTTTTCTATATATCAAACCCCCGATACAACTCACCTTAACACGTACCGTCCCTTTGTTTTCTTTGTTTCCACCCCAATGCTCACCACCGACCACTCACTTAGGACTGCATAGTTCGACCCACAAAGGAGTACTCACTACAGCTATGCCAATGCAACGAACTGATGTCAATTAAGTCAGTGCTCTACTTTTTTGTGATTGATTTCCGTATGTTAAACCCAAAACCGGATAGTGTTTTTTTTTCTGGATAACAAATGTAATTTTTACACAAACAAAATGGCCATGGTTGTCGGCCTGAAAATGGTATTCAAACACAGTTTTCAACCACAAATAAAATACAATAAACGAAAAACAATATTAATAAAATATTCCGTCTCACCTACCCTATATTTTTAAGCAGTGGAATCGGAAACACAAACTATGTGGGACGTATGCTTTGTGCACGTAATCTGGTTTAACCCCCGGTAAATTTACATTTTACTGACCGTTCCAAGGCGGTACCTTACAATCCTTGATAAACATAACTAGTTTTGTTTATATAGTATATATGCACTGTGCTTTTTGTAAAGTTTTGCGCTGTTGTTCCATGTTTCTTGTTTGTGATTTTTTGTTTTTGTTTTTGTGTTCTTTGTCTTTGGCGTTTACCCTGTGCCATTAAAAGTGGATTATGTTTAAACTTTGGCTACTGAGCTTGTTTCTGTAGTTTTTCATATAAGTATTAAGAACAATATATTCTGTCAAAAAACTTGTCAATTACAAAGCCGTTAACAACCTTCCCCACCTCTTCGTCGGTAATAAAGAATATTTGCCCATCTGAAAGTATATGCGCCTCTCTGTAATACGACTTAAACAACGCACAATAGCCGTATAGGTTATTTTTTAATGAAAAGGAACGTTAACTATATAGTAGACTCCTTTGGCATTTCAAATAATAAGTGTTTAATTTTTTTTTTTCAAATACCACACAGTATTCTTTGTAAAGTTAAAATCGCCCGCCTTGATATTGAGAGAAGATAATTATATTGGACAAATAGTATTTTGACCCAAACCGACCCAAGTCGGTTATCTTCATTTTAACTCGTATTGCGTTTCCTTAATTACTACAAGCAAGCGATAAGAGAAACGTGATATAGTACATGTATTGTTAAATGCGACCTGTGAGTTAGATAGTTGTGATACGCCTAAGCTTATACATGTAGTTATAAACCTTTATTTCCGTGGGAGACCCGATACTTTTTTGTAAATGCGACATTAGTAATGAATGAATACATGTTCAAATCAATATATCCGGATAACAACCGAAATTCAAAACGCATTTAACAGCCTTACAAACTTTCGCCTCCGCACATTTAATAGCATCGTCATTTAACATGAAATAATTCCCAATAGCTCATTTACGTTTAACCTTTTACGTTTTAATGGTTTAATAGCATTTTACCCCATCAATGCTTATCATATTATAAAACATCGGATGTAAAATTTTGGGCTGGTTATTACAAAATAATGCTTTGCAATCAACAACGTTTTTCGAATAAAAAGAAAAGAAAGTTAAACTTTGTTTAACAAAATATTGCTTTAAAAAGTTCCTTTTTATTTTTTATTTTAAATAAGTGATATTTTCTTGTTATTAACTGCCTTCTACAAGCTTTTTCCCCTTGCGTATAAGTGTTCATTTTCAATAAAACAATAATTATATTTTCCCCACTGTGTGGAAACAGTTTCCATCAAGGAAAATCACAAACAATGCATTTCTTGAAAATAATCAAGATCTGTACAAGAGTATATCGAGTACAGTATAATGTTTGCATAAACATTCTTCTTGCAATTAGCTTACTACATGTGTAATTTACACGACGCAGTTCTCAGAGTAGCTCCACCCACTCGTCACGTGACCACCCAACCGGACGACCTCCGACACGAATAAACCAAAATGGCGACCTCGCGAAGTTTTCCGAGTAATTTTGGCGAAAGCTTTCTACCGTATTCATAAATTACCAACTCAAAGGCAACGAAATCTTGGCAGAAAGTATGCAAATGAGAGTTTCTCTGCATCAGTAGATGTATTTGTGGAGAAAAATAATGCAGAATGTACAGTAAAGGCGACGACATACCGATCACAGAAAAAAAATGAGAACCCGCATGTTATTCATATTTCAATCGGGCTAAACTGCATTACAGATCCACACTGTTCTTGTAAAGCAGGATGAGTCAGAACTGTCTCGAGTCTGTCATAGTAAAAAATCGTCATTTAGGTGGACTAATCTGTACAGCAGCTGTCCATATGAGCATAAATTTGATTCGTTATTTTTTGCTTCGTGTCTTAAATAATACAACGGCATTTTAATTCAGAGCTGGAGGGAATGTGCACATGTCCTGGGTCTCATACTTAACAGTTGACATACTGGCTGACCAGTGGAATGCAATAAGTGCCCATTGAACCAGCCTGCACCTAAAAACCGCAGGAACAGAACAGGCCAAGGCTGCAGAGCCAGTTTCCTACATGCTAATCATTCGGCCGATAAATGAAGACCGAATGAAACGACCATTGACCGGAGACTTTAGGTTAAATATTGAAAAGAGTAAAAAAGTACAACAATTTATTCAACTGTTTATTAAATAAAACATACTCTGTATGCTATGCTATGCTATGAGAAACAATATTTTACAAAACAATTCCTTAAGGAAGAATTGAAGAAGTTCTCCTCATACTTCTATTATTAAATATTATATATATATATATATATATATATATATATATATATATATATATATATATATATATATATATATATATATATATATATATATATATATTGAGAGAGAGAGAGAGAGAGAGAGAGAGAGAGAGAGAGAGAGAGAGGGAGGGAGGGAGGGAGGGAGGGAGGGAGAGAGAGAGAGAGAGAGAGAGAGAGAGTCCATATACATACTAAAAGCTACATGCGACACATAAACCAAGTATATGGCCATTCTATACAAGATACTATTTGACAAATACACAGAACATATTATTACAAAATAAAATATTGAATTGTTATAAAATATTTGACTGATTGATACTGACTGATAAAAACAACTGTATTACAAATTAAACATAATTATGCCACACAAACAATTTGCGTCCATTAATGAGCAAAATATTTGCTTTAAAAGCCCATAGAAAAAGTGAAACACCCGACTTAATACTGACATAAGCTCCCAGAAACACTTAAACAAGTATGTAAAATTGGATTTACAGACCATTATATAGGAGGTTCATCTGCTAATAAGGAGCTAATATCATTTGTGTGACCTATAAGAATATTACCGTCACAAAGTACAATAAGTTAACATCTACATACTTAAAAATATATACATGACCGCCATGACTATTTACACAGATACAATTGTCATAAAATAATCAAATTACAGGTTTTGGCAGCAAGTCGTAGCAATGCAGGATTACAGAGTATAAATTTCAGCTTTTCAGTATTACTCATAGCTTGAAATAAGTTACCAGTTTCAATGGCCTTGGCAAACAATGTGACACAGTAAGGGGATTTTATAGCTTGAACAGGTAAGTTTTCATAATTATCTGCCATTTTCAATTCGTAGAGGAGCTACACCACATCTAAATTTACTCAGTGCCGACCTATGCTGCAGCGGCATGAGTATTTTACAATACTTTTCTGTACCAAATTCAGTTTTCAACAAACAGTATGTACGCAATTTGTTGCGCCCTCTACTTGATGTACCAACTGTATCATTAATCTGAGCCAACCAGCGCTGCGTAAACTGATGCAGCAGCAATTCCTCTACTTTACTTAAAATAGCATGTTTAGGTATAACTGGTTCAATACTGCAATAAATATCCAAGTTCAGAGAGGATAGTTTCTGCTTAATCAAATAAAACCAGTTACGACATGAGTTACTCCCATTTGCACCAGCCCAAAGTGCAATACGTTTATTGAGCTGTGACAAACCAAGGTTGGAAAGGCGCGACCAGTAGGTACATATAGATTTCCACTGTCGGACTTCTAATGGCAACCACCCTATTTTCTCTATAACTGCAGCATTGGTATTATATTTACCAACACCAAGGAAAAACCGCATGGCCCTGTTAAATACAACATTTATACAGGATAAGGGACTTATTACCATATATAGCTATAATGCCACTTGACTAATAGCTGGTTGTTGGGAACTGTTTATAGTACCTGACGATTTATTACCCTTATTGCCACATGTAGCGTGTAAAGTGTATTGTTATCACATTCACACCACTGGCATTAGGGGACAGTCGTTGTAAAAACATGACAAAGCTTTATTCACAGTTATAGACAAAGCGATTTCTGTTTATTCAAAAAACAAAAAACCCATCGAATAATAGAACTTAATAATAAAACTTAACTTAGAATATAAACAAATACATAAATCCTAACAGAGAGTTGGACGTTAACAGCATTTTACAAACATCAATTTGTTACTAAATATCATGAATTATATTTGAAGCTGTAGATCGTTGCCTTTGAAAAAGTATTAAAAATGAATTTATACAAAATCCAATGAATCGGTTTACATGGTATAGACATAAAAAAGGTAAACGAAAGTAAGTAGAAAGAGAAAACACTTATCTATCTCTTTAATCTCCTTCTATAAACTTTAAATAAAGGCTCTGTAACATAGAACCTGACATCGACGAAATCCAACGCTTATTCGCAGACACCATATTTTCTAAGTATTCTTTTTCTTGAAAATGATTCATGTCAACTGCAAAACTATATATTGGCAGAGATGATATACAATTTAAGTAGAAAAAACGTTTGGATTGATTTTGTAAATATAAACGATTGTGGCGTGTATACTTGAACAATAACATATTTCTTCGATTTAACAAAAACGGTGTTGAAAAGTTAGACCGCAATAAATTTGTATAAAATTCGCTTTCTAAAATAGTTGAAAAATATCGATTGATAATCGAATCAAATCGATAGGAATCCTGGAACGAAATTATTGGAAATATATCTTGTGAATCAAATAATAATTCAATGTAGTTGATACACATATGCGTACCATATTCCTTCATAAATGAATACAAGTCTAATTTTAAAACCCAATGATGTTCAATTGGTAAGAGTGCTTTCACATAACTATATAGTATATCGTCAGATGATATGGTGGATAATAACTGGGGTTTTCGTTTCATAAGAAAGACACAAATTTTAGAATAGAGAGACATAAACTTTTGGATTTGATGTCCGTTTGCCACTTTGTACAAGTTAATCTTAGTTAGTGAATCTTGTACATCATGAAATGATTTCCAATATATAAAGAATTTTAAGTCACTTTTTGTTGATTTCAATTCCTGAACATTGTAAGACGTAAGTACAGTTGAAAAAGATTTTAAACAGCTGTAAAGTTTAATATAATGGTAAAGTACTTTTTTGGGATTGTTCATAAATTGATCTCGACATCTAAGACTTTTTACTTTTCTAAATTTGGTTAAAAGCACGTACACCAGATACTGCTCAGCATATTTTTCTGGATATGTAACTAACCCTTTACTCTGTGTTTTTGATTGGATATAGTCAAAAGTTGTATTTGTTCTGTCGAATATTAAAGCAAGGTATGCTGGTGTGAAGTTGTTTGTATTTCTACATTCCAAAACTTCATTTCCAAAATTAGTGAAACATGCTTCGACGGAAAAGATAAAGTTTTGAATAGCGAGCAAGTGTATATAAGAAAGTTTTTTTATATATTGATCGCAAATGAAAATCCTGGAAATTGAGCGTTTAAATTTTTGAATATAAAACGAGATAAAATAATCTGTTACATTGTCCTGATACATCAAATATGATCCATTTAAAACTACGTTATTGAGTATTAATTCATTAAATATAAAACTAGTATCTTCTGTTGAAGACCTGTTTTAAATGGACAAAATTTCCACGAATTTTAAAACAGTAAATTCTAAAGCTGTGTCATTATCAGTGGAATTATACAAACTGACTTGACGGCCTTCCCGAAAGACCGACGTTTTGATAGCATTGGATAAAACTGATTCATGTGAAAAACTAGGCGAGACTCCTTTGTCAAGAAAATAAGATGTTAACATAATGGACTTTTGTTGAATTGCAACATCTAAAACGTTTTGACCGTTTTCATTTCTACAGCTTGTTAAGACATCGCCGTTGACCGTTTTAAAAATTATATTCAGCATAAATTTTATTTCAATCTTTTCAAATCTATCATAAATGTCGCTGTTTATATTTTCATATTGAGCTGCTTTATGTACCATTTTATGTACAAGACAAATTTTGGTCAGACGTTTACAACTGTTGCAAAGCAAAAATGGAAAAGTGTGTTTTACTTTATGGATGTCAATACCCTGTTTAAAGTATTTATCGATATCAAAATAAAACATCCTATAATAGAATGCTAAAAATAGCCCAAGAGAGTCGTTCTCCAAGACAGAATTCAAAACATATGTTTGATACCTCTCCCGTTCACCAACTATATGTGATAAACAGAAGTGAAATGAATAAAACAGTCTTTTCTTGATCAATATTCCTAAAATTCTTGTTTTGACCGAACTAGTCAATAAATTCCTTAAATTTGCATATTGTAATACCATGATAAACGTGTATTCAGATTGAACTAGGAACCGCTGGTCTGTAGGCAATTCGCTTAAATGCAAATCTCTCTCCAAATATAAATGCTCATACAACACGGCGAAAGTGTTCCGTGGAACTAATCTTCTGACTGAAAACATAATTGGTGTTTGTTCAAAATAATCTGTTCTTGTCAGCAGAGTATCAAAGCTAAATCTATCTGTCAAAAAACGTTTATTTAACACATCTGAATGGCCGTTTTGAATGAGATAGTATACAGGGTTTCTCCCAAAGTGATCCGATGCATTAACTGTATCGGGTAAGATAGAGAACAACGTAATAATTATGGATGATAATGGTTGTTTCTTATGGTTTAATGAAAAGACAGTTTGGTTAACCGCTAACCACATGTATGCAAACCTAAATTTGTGAAGTTCTGTGTTAGCACTGTCAACATTTTCTAAAATAAAATCAAATGATATGCTGCTTTGGCAAATTATCGCTGAATGTAATGGTGTAGACTTGTTGTCACATCGCAAATTCATTATATCCATCTTTTGGTCTTGTATTAAGTGCTTTAGAAGTCGAATATTTCCACTGCAAGCAGCAGTATGAGCGGGAAAGCATCCGGATACATCCCGCGTGAAAAAATCCAGATATATTCCATGCTGATTAAATTCTTCGAAAGTCCATGAATCGCCTTGCTCTGCTATAACATCCACGAGTCGAAAACCTGGTTTACATATCTGAGCACACAGTAGATTTTCTTCATTTTCATTTAGTTTAAGTTTATCATTGATCTTAGTTGAATTTCCACACGAATATCTTATGTGTGCAAACTGCTTGTGATTTTCAAGGATGTATTTCACAATATCCTTACGACAATTTTGAATTGCCAAAAGCAAAGGTGGTCTCCCTCCTCGATCCAAACAACTAAGCGATCTGCCACTATCCCTAGCGATAATCACTCTCAATATGTTAACATAATTTCCTCGAACTGCTGCATGGAGTGCACTTTCACATGACAGATCACCCCAATCGTCAAAAAGGGACACTATCTCTACTTTCCTACCATGCATTCGGGAACATCCCGAAGGAATCCATGTAAGGTCTTCATTACACTTACGGCACCTGTCAGTTATATTCAATTTATTCACTAAGTAAATCACTAAAGATAAATGCCCGCCGTCCGATGCAAAATACAGGCATTGCCAGTCAACACTTCCTTTGTTGTATATATAAAACTCTTTGACAGTATCAACATAACCGGACTTGCATGCAAGATGCACAGGCTTTAAATTGATACCATTCAATATGTGGTATGAGTAGTTGCCGAAAAGAGTATTATCTCTCAAAATAAAGTTTACAATTTGTGCATGTCCATTTTGAGCGGCAATATCGAGCAGTCCGTAGCCCCACTGCTTCATAATCATAGCAACTTGAACGGCATTATGAACGTTGGCAAGCTTTGTTCCGTGGTAAGATTTAACTCTAAAATTCACATCAGCCCCATGATCACAAAGACCTTTTAAAGCGGACAATTTCCCCGTAGCAGCTGCAATGTACGCCGCAGTAAAATTCTCGCTACTAAGCTCTTCAGTGTTGTTGAAATGAAAGTACAGAACAATAGGTATGGTTGAACAGTCAGTACGTTTCACGCATCGTATCAAGGGTGATTCAGAAAAGTTCATTTCAATGTGCGTTTTTTGTTCAAGTGTTATGTTCTTAAATAAATCAATCGATTCATCATGATTTTCGCTGTTCATTAAATGTATAGCTAAATCGACGATATCAATGACTATATTCCTACCTGTTGCAATTACGTTCAGTAAATACATAGCATTTATCTTATGACCATTTGCTCGTCGTATTCTATACGTTTCAGGAGACGTAGTTTCCAACCATTCAACAACAGAGTGGTGATTAAACGAAAATGTATCATTTTCAATTATAAAAAAATGTCCAATCTTTTCGAATTCATTGTTAAGGCTTCGTTCATCCACTGTTGAAATCTTTGTAATTATTTCGATTATATTGCGTTTTGTTTTTGTCCAAAAGGTAGTGGCTATGACTTCAAGAATAATTCTTGCTAATACAAATTCCTTTCCAAATATTCTTTCAAACTGGTCATCATAAAATCGGTTAAGATTTCTTAAGTTCCCTTCTGTAAAGTTGTTTGATTCAACCATATGTTTCGCTATAATAAAGCTCGCAGTTTGTTCAAGAATTTTGACATTTGTATTGTTCAAATATGACTGTATGTCTCTCAAATTTCTTTTGTCCATGCTTCGCAAATATATCACATCAAAATCAGGTAATAATCTTATGTTTTGTTTTGATCTTCGACTGGTCATTAGCACCTTTATCCAATTTGGAAATAAGTGAAATTTCTTCCGAATGACTTCAAAAATAGCATTATCGTCTGCATCATTGTAATTTGCGCACTCGTCTATGGCATCAATAAGAATCACTTTAACAGCAGAGGGTTTAAAACCTCTTGCAATAAGTCTTTCTAAAGGATGTATTAAGCAAATATCAGTACATCCGAGTGGGTCTTCATTGCATAATTCGCCAAGGTAATGCGTGAAACATTGACCGTCCATTTTAAGCGTGTCCATTAATTCTGGTATAAAGTGGGAAATCATTGACGCTAGTCTTTGGATAAATACTCCAGGCTTTTTGGTAAGAATAACATCAAATTTGCAAAGATGGAAAGCAACTAACATTTCCCTCAATCGATGACCTTGGCTGTTTTTGCCTGCGCACACAGTATGAGCGACAAAAGCGGATTTCCCATAACCCATATCGGCTTCTAGGACAAGGCCGTTCTTGGAAGCATTCATATTTTGCAAATTATGTTCAGTCAAATTAAAAAGCCAGTCTCGTCCCACTAATTCTTTGTGGCGTTTTAAATAAATCTCCAGTCTCAAAGGTTTTCGAAAATCCCCGTTGATGTCTTCTAGCAAACACTCTGTAAAATGAAACGTTTATTATGTTAATCTTTATGTTACATTCATGAACTTAATTTTTGAAAGTGTATGTTTGTCTTGACACAGTGGATACGATTCCGATCCGGTTCATATCCTGCTGTTTGTGGATTTGTTTATATTTATACTTAGGCCTATAAACAAAATTGATTGGTTAGGGTTATATCCTTTTCAAAAATAGGTAGGGATAGGTTGGCTTTTTTATTATTAGATTTATATAAGAATGTCATTTTCATCATAGCGGAATGGTGTTAAAGATATCTTCTGAGTAAGCATTTAAGGTTTTTAACTACATATCATTTTTTTTTAGTTTTTCATTTTTTTTTCAAACTGACTATAAAAAGGTAGGGTCGGCGCCTATTCCGTAGGTAGGGTCGGGTAAACCGAACCAAATGTATTTTTTTAGGCCTTAGTGCTGGTTTTGTAATGGAGGGCCATAAGGAATAGTTATTTTCAAAAGTATAAATATCGTAAACTTCGTAATTACTGACCTAAGAACTACATACAGTCTTATCTCCAATCTCATTCCTCATCCAATTCATCGTAAATATCCCCTGCATTAGTTTTGAATGCGGATAGTAATGTAAGTGGTAGAAAACATAAGCAATGCACACTACAAAAAAGGAATAGAAGAGTTTCCACGGTTTACTGACTTGTTTATTGTTATCAGTTAATATTCTTTTTATCTCTTGTAACGTTTCTTCTATTTCTTGTTTATACTCGGTTAATATGTCATTTTCAAGGTCACGAATATGCTCGGAAAGGTCTGCGATATTAGCGATGCCAATATGTTGTGATAAATCATTGTGACGAACAAGGTCCTTGAGTGTCGTGAACATTTCAGTCTTCAAGTTATCGTCACAGTCCATTAGATTATGGCATAACTTATTTCTACAATTCTTAACAGCATCTGCTATGGGAATCAGACTTCTTGGAAACTCATCACAACGCTTCCAAATGTTACAGGAAACTGTCACGTCCTGTAGATTGAGGTTTGTTTTGTCGTATCCCTGAATCATAAACACCTCGGCAATATGTGTTAGGTCGATTGGCCATTCCCATGATTTTAGTTCAGACCATGTGATGTTCCGAGGATATAGATGGTATTTCAAGAGATTAAGCCTCCAATCCTGGCAAGTTTGACACCACCTGCAACGATTACAGTAAGCATTAGTATACGTACGTTTGTAACTTTATATTGTTACTGCACTTGAAGTTAAATTGATAGTATATTATGTTTTAAAAGGGACATATCTGACCCCACAAACCGTTCTTGTTGATTAAAAATGATCATATACAGCTCAATTAAAAGTTAACTTTAAGTTAGTGACATGGTCAATAGGATATTATTACACAGTTGCTATAAATAACATTTATTTTTGTACAAAGTCGTACGTGGCTTCATGTCGGTTATTTTGTTACATAAAGTGTATTTGTTTGTTATGTTTTCAACTTTCAGGTTTCAACGAATATATTGAAACTAGAGATTGTTTTCAAGCAAAAAACGTGTCTCGCACCACACCCTCATTATGTGAACTGTACAGTAAATTCACAAATATCACAACCCACAATGACCTCTGGCCGGTGGTTGCTAAGAAATAGTTTGGTGGACAGAAAATAACATAAGAAAATAATAACAAGCTAATTGCTGGTCAAATAATGTCCAACAATATTTAAATGCGCACATTGTAGCATGATTCAATTGTTTTAATTTAATGCATGATCGTTTTAACTCATTAGACTTTAATGATCAAAATAAAAATGCATATGATTTAGGTACAGATTAAAACAATATCATATATTTTTTGGCCCTTTTCAACTTGGTTATTCGTAGCCTAGTAGCTAATAAGTATTCTGTACTTAATTATATGTGTTTTGTTACCATTAAAGTCAAATGAGTGAAACATAATAAAGCATTCAAATAATAAAGAAATCTTTTTGCATCATTGTGCGCCTTTAAGGCAAAATAAGATATGGCTGCTATACTCGCGCATCTTGAAGCATATTAAAACATTTTTTTTTGTAAAGCACCATGCCTGCTCAACAGAGGCTGTTTTCACATACATTTTTATAGACTCAAACTCAGACTCAGTCTATACTGAGACTATTTTAAATTTCGCTTTCACTAACGTTTTATTCTAAGACTCAGCTCGATGATGCAAGCGGAATTTTTTATTTATTAGGTCAGCAGGTGCTCGCACTCCCTGTTTACGCAGACGGTGCCGAGTTGAAAGGTATTGTTTATATATTTGTTTACACCCATATCATACATATTTGTATAAATTAATTGACATGCTGATCATTAACTGACCTATTTCATGTTAAGAGTTCTTAGTCTCGTAGATACTTTTTAATGTACTGGCTATGTGATAAACCGTTTGTGATTATTGTAGGATATGTTGGCAAAACAGTCATCATTGGATAGAACAGCAGAGGAAAGACTCTGAGAGTTTTTGTAATGTATGAAGCTGATGCAACATTAACATAAGAAGAAGTTTGCTCATCAAAATAATTGACTGAAAATGTAGGTTGTATTATAAGTTAAACATGGACGAGTTAATACATTGCTAAATATTCTGCACTTTTTTTAAACGCTAAACAAATACGGGCTCATTGTATTTAGTTAAAGCTCTCTTTTATTCTATTATTTACCACCTTTGCTGTCCCATGTGTATTCAGTTAAAAGCTCTTTTTGTTGTATTGAGAAAAGAAAAACTATACTGTGTCATTGATTTGTATACTCATATCAGATACTGCCTGTTCATTAAGTGCGGCAATAATGCGGGCTTTATGCGTAGCATTGATCCAATTTTCAAGGAGAGCGTGTCGATGCTTTTACAATAATTTTGAGTGAAATATATAACTTAAGTTGTTTATAAAACGTTATGCTATGCTATTTATGTGTAGCGATGACATACTTTACCTTTTACCACTTTACTTTTATTTTAATTTGTATTTGTTTTCATTATTATTATTAGTCGGTGCTTAGGCCTGGGCGCCGACTTTATTTGATATGGCACAAAATGTAGCTTTGATATTTTCCACGTTGCACGATTAAATGTTCAGTACAGTGTGTTTCAAAGAATGTTTACTTGTATTAACAACAATTTTTTTTTTTTTTCAAAAATATTGATCTTAAATACCAACTTTTGCCGACTTGATGCTATGCATTATTTTCTTTATTACGTTTGTCTTTTATTGTCAAAGCTATAGGCATTAATATGCCGCTTTTGTCAATTGAACAATTAGCGGGAGTCGCCCATTGGGCTATAATGGAGACCTTTGTGTGTCGAGTTATACACTCTAACGTCCTATAAGACCTGGTTCCGGCCATTCTCCTCTAAGAAGCCGGATGTCTTTTGAACCGGGCTTTTGTTTGACGTCAAACGTTCCTGAGCGGTTATGGGCTTCACCTGGAGCCACCCATTGGGAAACCATCCACCCAATCTCGATTTTGGTTTGGACGATCAATTCGTTTACCCATATTAGTTAGAAAACATTTCATTAATTCTTTATTATGGTTTGTTAAGATTGTTTGAGATATATCTTCATCGGCATAAATACAACACATTAAATAAAAAAGTGATCCGAAAATAATATTAAACGTTACATCAGATCTGTTAAAATCGATCGTAAGTTACACTTGAAGAATGATTTTACCGTAGACAATGAAAAATTAATCTCGCTTATCTGTTTAATGTTGCGTATTTTTGTTAAAAAGGTTTTATAGGATCTCTATATATATAAACAAAAAAGGTTATGAATCGATGAAAATATGTGTGACTTAACACATAAAGTGGCGATGTCATTCGAAAATACCTAGTTAATACATTAATATTTACACCTCAACTTCCATTCCTTAAATGAACTACCTTTCGGCAATTGCGTTCATCAATCGATGAAAGCAACATCTTCGGATATGTTCGGATCGGAATTCATTGCATAACAATATACATGAAAAATATTTATCTTGTTATTGTTTGTATTGTGTCAGAAGTCCCGTAAAATATAAATCAACATTTTAGAAAGTGTTAATTTATTAAATTTTAAATGTATTATTGCCATAACTGTTGGAAATTTACGTTTTAAAGTGTTTTCAAGTGGTTGATCTTTTCCCGCGATATTGTGAAGTCATTTGAAAAAAATGCTTCCGGTTACAGTCGGGTCGTTCTATTTACAGAATGGGTAGGAAAGGGTTACTGAAAGGTTTTTTAAAATGAAATTAAGTATTTTTTAAACAATTATTGAATGAAATAATGAACTATTGGTGTAAATATAAGAAATGAATTGCGGGCTTGATGTCATTATCGGTGATATGAACGCAATTGGGCTGGTCGAAGTACGCGCTGAGTCCTTCGGACTCCATACACTTTGACCGGCCCAACTGCGTTCATACCCCGATAATAACATCAAGCCCGAAATTCATTCCTTAAATTGCAGTTCCAGAGGAAGCATGTCGTGTTTGCTGTTGATTAAAAGCATGACGCTGTCAATAAATAGCACACATTCCTAGTTTATGCATCATGTTCAGTACTAACATTGTGGAAATATATACACAAAGACACAGAAAGTGCCGTCTACGAAAGTACATTAAATCTTAAATCAATGTTGTTTTTGCACATACATACACCTTATAAGCCAAAGAATAATGTCTGGGTAAAGTTTCGCAACAAAAGTACACGTCTTCACAAATCCCTAAGAAAATGTGTTTGTTTACATACAGATCAATGACAAACATATGCAGAAGTGGTCATTTTGAGTCTGTTTTTATGTCTGGCTTTACGTTTAAGGTTACACAAGGCGTAGCGTAAGCGTGCCAATGAAAAACAACGTTATAATCTTATTCCGCACGCTAGAAAGTTATTGGGCGTTGTCTTTGACAACGGTACAAAACAGTTACGTCAACCTCTATCCTCGTGTTTGAAAGCATATATAATATCACTGCAGCGCTCGTGTATAATATTATCAATAACTCCGGCTCGTTAGTTTGTCGTCTCACAGAGTTTTTTTAGGTGTTTTATTGAATTGCAATCAAACCCATACCATTTAGCGGTTATTACTGAAGACTTAATATTTTAAAAAAATCAACAGTAGTTTTTGATTGAAGCATACTTGCCTTCTAAAGTCGTTCCTGTATTGTTGACTGCACTGGTCGATACATGCACCCTGTACTCCTAATGTCTGAGATATCTTCCTATGCACATTTGTCAGTTTGCTCTCAGTAAATGGGCCTACGTGTTTAAAAACTTTGTCTATAACAATTGAGCATGAAATGTAATTCCGATTTCGTTTATTTCTTAAATAATCCCTCATGTTAGCCATTTTGCTTCACTGTTAAAGCGTATATTGGACAGAATTGATTACCTTAACAAACCACAATCGATATTAAAATTTTATAAATAAAGCTATCTATACAAATTCTGTCACGTTTATCTGTAATTTAATATCTAAAACTAGTTATCTGATACCCTGTATTCATGAACGAACTGAATTATAATGTGTGTTTAGGCTGCAAAAATCTCCCCATTTTAGGTTACATTTAACTGAGTTATAAATAGTTTAGAAAATGATATAATTTTGCTTTAAATAATATTCAAATAGTACTTTCATTACTTAAATTAACAATTTAGCTCATTGCATTTGTAGTCCAATCGTTACGAGATGAAGTGGTACAGGTAACGTTGGTTGGTGGTGGGATAACACTAGATCGTGGTGGTTAACACGATCAGGGAAAATAATTTTCATAAAAGTAATCGTGAAATTGAAATGTTTTTAACAAGGATAGATGTAAGATTCTTGTTATAATTGAGGTCATGTATGCATTTGGTTTCCTCTACAGTTTCGCATATTTCCCAATCATTCAGGAAAAACACATGTTATATTAAAAGTATGATCCGCGAGCTTTAAAAGTTAAAATTAAGCTTTAAAAAACACGACAACAGAATAACAAGACAGTTTTTTTCCGTAGAAAATATCTTTAAAGTAGCGTATTTTGATATTGTTTGGTATAATAAACGTGTAAAATTGTGATTGAAGGTGACATTTTAGAAACTATTGTATTGCTGTACGATGTGATTGACCTTTCAATTTTATTTTTTGAAGCAATACTCCAATGTTTACTATGACACTAAGTCTGAAAATTTTTGCTGTATCTAAATTATAGCAGCTTATATAGCAAGCAACATTGTCATAATCTACATTGCGTCAGAAACAAAACAGCAATTTCAGACAATAACATGTTTCTATTGCTGCTTATTGTAGTCTATTACTATTTCTTATAATCTTTTAATTGTTTAACGATTTAGGCGTTGACCAGCATTTACTGTGAAACTGGAGGCATTCGATGGTTGGTTGATCACTTGCTGAACGTCCCGGACGCTGCTTTAGGCCATTGTTACATTGCTGCGATATACAGCCATGTTTTATAGCACATTTAAAGGTCACTGACAAAGAAGCTACATACAATAAGTGTATTAATAGGTGATTATCCAAGTAAAAACGGTAGAAAATGCAAGGTCAGAATGTGTCATTGCTTTCAAGATTGGTAATACTATCTTGAAAACACTAACCTTAAAACTGAAGTATATTATCGTAGACATAACTCAAACATCACCCCTTATTTACATGCGGACGCCATGTTTATCAATTATCAGAATGTAAACAACTGCATTTTTATCTCAAAATTGTGTACACACGTGTGCGTTCGTGGAGAAGTCCTCGGACAGCATGCTTTGCAGAAAGTTTATGTAACAAACGCAAAGAACAATGCATGGATTTCTGAGTTCGAATGAAATTTTCCAAATGAGAAATTTCTGTTTATTTTATTTTTTCATATTCCAAGTACTATAAAGTATAAATGATGCTTAAGCAATGAATCTGCATTATGTTGACACCAAATGCCATCTTCAAATTATGTGTTTTATGCATTCTGTACTTAAATTTACTTTTGTATTGTTCATTGACGTTATAAACAATTAAGAAGCAAAGCCTCTAATTCATAATGGACAAATACGCCAGTTCTGTGCAAGTTTTCTAAGATATGTTCATAGCAAACCTATTTTATCTCAAATCTTGGCTGGTTTTGTTCTAATTCTGTTACAATATTAACACAAAAAATAGTTGGTTGGGTTATGTGGGTTACAGAAGTGTTGGGTTGTGGGGGATACAGAACTTTTGATGTGTGCGGGATACATATGTGTTATACGGAGAGGGATACAGACGCGTTCATTTGGGATACAAAAAGTATATGTCGATGTAGGGTACACATTTGTTGGTCAGTGTGGGATAGGGAAATGTTGGACGGTATGGGAAAGATATGCGTTGGTCGGTGTGGGCTAGAGACATGGTGGTCGATGTGGGAAAGAGACGTGTTGGCCGGTGTGTGATACAAAGGTGATGGTCGGTGTGGGCTAGAGACCTGTTGGTTGGTGTGGGGTAGAGACATGTTTGTCGGTCTGGGAAAGAGACGTGTTGGTCGTTGTGGGATACAAAGGTGGTGGTCGGTGCAGGAAAGAGACGTATTGGTCGGTGTAGGATGGAGATATGTCGATCGGTGTTGGATACAGACGTGTTGGCCGGTGTAGGATAGAGACGTGTTGTTCGGTTTGGGCAAGATACATGTTGGTCGGTGTGGGTTAGATAAATTTGGTCGGTGTGGAATACAGACATGTTGTTCGGTGTGGGATAGAGACATGTCAGTCGTTGTTGGATACAGACGTGTTGGTCTGTGTGGGAAGGAGATGTGATGGTCGATCTGGAAAACGGACATGTTGGTCAATGTGGGATACAGAAGTGTTAGTCGGTATGGGATACATACGTGTTGGTCGGTGTTAGATAGAAGCATGTTGGTCGATGTGGGATAGAGACATGTTGGTCGGTGTGGGATAAAGACATGTTGGTCAATGTGGGATACATAAGTGTTGATCGGTTTGGAATACAGACGTTTTGCGCAGTGTGGGATAGAGACATGTTGGTCGGTGTGGGATAAAGACATG
This sequence comes from Mya arenaria, assembly GCF_026914265.1. Lineage (NCBI taxonomy): Eukaryota > Metazoa > Mollusca > Bivalvia > Myida > Myidae > Mya > Mya arenaria. The sequence continues at coordinate 58,501,694 of NC_069127.1, forward strand.
TTGGTCAATGTGGGATACAGACGTGTTGGTCGGTGTGAGAAACAATTGTGTTGGTCGGTGTGGGCTAGAAACGTGTTGTTAAGTGTGGGTCACAAACGTGTTGGTCGGTGTGAAATTCAGATGTGTTGGTCGGTGTGGGATAAAGACATGTTGGTCGTCGTTAATACAGACGTGTTGGTCGGTGTGGGAAACAATTGTGTTGGTGGGTGTGGGCTAGAGACGTGTTGGTCGGTGTTTGTTACTAACGTGTTAGACGGTGTGGAAAACAAACGTGTTGGTCGGTGTGGGGAACAATTGTGTAGGTCGGTGTGGGAAGGAGGCGTGATTGTTGGTTTGGGATACAAACGTGTTAGTCGGTGTTGGATACAAATGGGTTGGTCGGGGTGGGATAGAGACGTGTTTGTCGGTGTTAGATAGAGACGTGTTGGTCGGTGATGGATAGAGACGTGTTGGTCGGTGTAGGAAAGAGACGTGTTGGTTGGTGTGGAAAAGATACATGTTGGTCGGTGCAGGATACAACCATGTTGGTCGTTGTTGGATACATACATGTTGGTCGGTGTGGAATACGAACGTGTTGATCGATGCGGGGAAGAGACGTGTTGGTCGGTGTGGGATTTATACATGATGGAAGATGTGCGATACAGACGTGTTGGTCGGTTTGGGATAGAGACATGTTGGTCGGTGCGGGACAGAGACATGTTGGTCGGTGTGGGACAGAGACATGTTGGTCGGTGTGGGATAGACACATGTTGGTCGGTGTGGACAGAGACATGTGGTCGGTGTGGGATAGAGACATGTTCTTCGGTGTGGAATAATGGCATGTTGGTTGGTGTAGGATACGGACGTGTTGGTCGGTGTTGGATACATACATGTTGGTCGGTGTAGGAACGAGACGTGTTGGTCGCTGTGGGATACAGACGTGTTGGTCGATTTGGGGTACGTTTGTGTTTGTCGGTGTGGAATAGAGACATGTTAGATTATCTGGAATAGAGACGTGTTGGTCGGTGTAGGAAAGAGACGTGTTGGTCTGTGATGATACAGACGTGTTGTGTTATGTGGGATTCAGAAGTATTGGTTTATGTTTGAAACGGACGTGTTGGTCTATTGGGGCTACATATATTTAGGCTAGGTGTGATACAGAAGAGCTGGATAATTAGCGTTAAAGGAATGTTGGGTTGGTCGGGATACAGAAGTGTTGGGTTAAGTGAAATACAGACGTGTTGGTCTGTGTGGGACATGACGTTTTGGTTTGTGTGGTAAACAGAAGCGTTTGGCTATTGGGACAATGAAGTGTTGGGTTATATGCGAAACAAAACGGTTGGGTTATGTGGGATACAGACGTGTTGGTCTGTGTGGGACACAGAAGTGTTTGGTTATAAATGATACAGACCTGTTGGATTACTAGTATTTGGGAAGTGTCATTCTGTGTAGTAATGTAGTGTTGGAAAATGTAGGATACAGACATATTGTGATAGGTCTGATACAGACGTGTTGGTCGGTGTGGTATACAGAAGAGTAGGGCTATATGGGATACATACGTTTTGGTTTATGTTTGATCAGAAGTCTTTGACTATGTGTTGGTTATGTTAGATACAGAAGTATTAGGTAATGTTGGTAACGGACGTGCTGGAATATGGGGATACAGCCGTGTTGGGTTATGTGGTATACAGAAGTTTTAGGTTAAGAGGGCTACAGAAGTGTTATGTTAATATGTGTGATACATAAGTAATGGGAAATGTGGGTTACAGTAGTGGTGGGTAATCTGGAATACAGAAGTGTTTGGTAGTGTGGGATACAGAAGAATTGGGTAATGTGGGATACAGAAGTGTTGGGTTATGTGGGATACAGAAGTGTTGGGTTATGTGAGATTTAGACGTGCTGGGTCATGTGGGATACAGAAGTGTTGGGTTATGTGGGATAGAGACGTGTTGGGTAATGTGAGATACAGAAGAGTTGGGTTATGTTGGATACAGAAGTGTTGGGTTATGTTGGATACAGAAGTGTTGGGTTATGTGGGATAGAGACGTGTTGGGTTATGTGGGATTTAGACGTGCTGGGTTATGTGGGATACAGACGTGTTGGGTAATGTGGGATACAGACGTGTTGGGTAATGTGGGATACAGACGTGTTATGTTATGTGGGATACAGAAGTGTTGGGTTATGTGGGATACAAAAGTGTTGGGTTATGTGCGATTTAGACGTGGTGGGTTATGTGGGATCAGAGGTGTTGGGTAATGTGGAATACAGACGTTTTGGATAATGTTGGATACAGAGGTTTTGGATGTGGTTAGGTTGTATATAAAAGTGTTGGGTAATGTGAAATAAAAAAGTGTTGGGTAATGTGGAATACACAAGTGTTGGGTAAAGTGGGATACAAAAGTGTGTGGTTATGTTGTAAACAAATGTGTTGGGTAATTTGGGACACATATGTATAAGGATAATTCGGGTAACAAAAGTGTTGGGTAATGTGGGATACAGAAGTGTTGGGTAATGTGGGATACAGAATTGTTGGGTTATGTGGGATACAGAAGTGTTGGGTTATGTGGGATACAGAAGTGTTGGGTCATTTGAGATACATACGTTTTGGTTTATGTTTGATCAGAAGTCTTTGATTATGTGTAGGTTATATAAGATATAGAAGTATTAGGTTATTTTGGTAACGGACGTGCTGTAATATGGGAATACAACCATGTTGGGTTATGTGGTATACAGAAATTTTGGGTTAAGCGGGCTACAGAAGTGTTATGTTATGTGGGATACATAAATGTTAGGTAATGTGGGATACAGGGGTGTTGGGTAATGTGGGATACAGACGTGTTGGGTTATGTGGGTTACAGAAGTGTTGGGTTATGTGGGATAGAGAAGTGTTGGGTAATATGGGTTTTAGTAGTGGTAGGTAATGTGGGATACAGAAGAATTGGGTTATGTGGGATACATAAGTGTTGGGTTATGTGGGATTTAGATGTGGTGGGTTATGTGGGATTTAGAGGTGTTGGGAAATGTGGGATACAGAGGTGTTGGGTTATGTGGGATACAGAAGTGTTGGGTTATGTGGGATAGAGAAATGTTGGGTTATGTGGGATTTAGATGTGGTGGGTTATGTTGGATACAGAGGTGTTGGGTAATGTGGGATACAGACGTGTTGGGTTATGTGGGAAGAAGAAGTATTGGGTACTATGGGTTTTAGTAGTGGTGGGTTATGTGGAATACAGAAGTGTTTTGTAGTGTGGGATAAAGAAGAGTTATGTTATGTGGGATACAGAAGTGTTGGGTTATGTGGGATTTAGACGTGTTGGGTTATGTGGGATACAGAAGTGTTGGGTAATGTGGGTTAAAGTAGTGGTGGGTAATAAGGAATACAGAAGTGTTTGGTAGTGTGGGATACAGAAGTGTTGGGTAATGTGGGTTACAGTAGTGGTGTGTAATAAGGAATACAGAAGTGTTTGGTAGTGTGGGATACAGAAGTGTTGGGTTATGTGGGATACAAAAGTGTGTGGTTATGTTGTATACGAAAGTGTTAGGTAATGTGAGATACAGAAGTATTGGGTAATGTGGGATACAGAAGTGTTGGGTTTTGTTGTATACAAAGGTGTTGTGTAATGTTGGACACAGAAGTGTTGGGTTATGTCGGATACAGAGGTGTTAGGTTTTAAGGACACAGAAATAGTTGGGAATGTGGGAAACAGAAGTGTTGGGTAATGAGGGTTACAAAAGTGTAGGGTAATGTGGGATACATAAGTGTGTGGTTATGTTTCAAACAAAAAATTATATCAAAGAAGCTTTATATCAAATAAATGCCAACGTTGTCAATAAATTATCTTTTTAAGTTGTCACATTAATACATCTCTAAAATAGACTTATTGCGCAACAAATTGCATAAAAGATTTACAACTGCATATATATTCGGAGTCTTTTTGAAAGAAAGATTTTCGACGAATACCCATCTTCATGTCCGACACCGTGTTGGATATGCCTTTGAGAAACGGCTCTATAAATCATGGTGGCATTGCTTTGTTTAGACCTGTGTCAGTTATGTTAAACTGTTCAATTGCGTTTACATTTTGTTCAGCAAAAATCTTCCTGGAGTCGTTTAGATAAAGGTACACGCGGTCGGCATCTCAAAACTGGTTCATGTTTTTGGTCACACTATGTAATACAAGAACTTGGCATGGACCCAAATCCGGTACCCACTTTTCAAGTCATTTTTTTTTTTGGTTGGAACCCTTTTCAGGCGTTGTTTTCACACGTTTAACATGTGTTCTTCTTTGCTCTACCTTCTTGTATAAAGAAAGGCGACAACTTAACCTTACCCGAGATAAAATTCACATTGAAAGCAACAAGCAGATTTCAATAATGATATCTGGATGAGCACCGAAGCCAACAAACAGGATGTATCATTTTGAAACTTCAAAGGGGGCATTTGCATCGATGACATGAGCATTGAAGAAGAATTGTGCTATGGTAAGGTAATTGTCCTTTTCAACGTAACTGCGGTACTGAACCTAGCGCATGCACAAAGCGTACCAGGGGTGGCAAACGTCATAAACAACAAAAAACAAAACGTAAAAAATGGTGAAAAGTTGCTCTGTTTTAGGAAGCCCACATCGCGCAAATTCTGTGGCGAAAAGAAAGGAATTCGGTTCTTCAAGTTTCCTAAAGGTTCACACAAGCGAAGAAGCTGGATTCAAGCCATGAACAGAAAAGACTGGGTCCCAAATGGAAACTCGTTCGTCTGTTCAGCACACTTTGTTTACGGGTGGCATAGTTATGAGGTATTATTAATGGTAAAAAATAGACAGGATACATTGATTTGGGTTTTAAAAAACTCATGTTTAAATTATCATACAGACATTTGAAGCTGCTGCAAAGGACCACAAGGAAAGGGAGGACAGCATGCTGCATATGTCAACTGCGATGCACACATACTGTGGAGATGGCAAGAGTGTTGTTGACGAAGTTGTTCAGACAGGTTCCATTGAGTACCATGATGATATTTCCATCACTTTCACAGAAGATAAAGGTGATTAACTTCACTGCTATTGTTTCATGAATTAATTATACTTTCTGAAAGGATTGTTTTATGACATCAGTGTGTTTGATTTCATTAGAATGTGTAAATAAACAAGCGTTTTTGGCCATAATTTGAATCCATTACAATCGCTCATCTCAATGGTTATCCACACTACTATGAAAGCTGCAATGCAGCATGACTGTGTTATGTTTCAAGACTTTATATTATTACATTACTTCTTACTTTTTCATTGTCGGTTTAAAGCTGCACTCTCATAGATTTACCATTTTGACTTTTTTATTTTTTGTCTTTGAACGAGCCATTTTTTAATTGATGTTTTATGCATTTTTCTTTCTAACGGGTTTAGCCATAAAACATTAATTTTCGAACAGAAATATGAAAATCTATGCTCTTATTTTTATGTCAGCAATCTTGTATCATTGGTTTGCAGATATTATAAAACTGTGAGAGTGCAGCTTTAAAGTTGCATGTGAATAATAAATAAGCAAGTATATACATTTCTTTGAATTCAGTATATATATTCCACAGGCATGCAGTGTGACACAGACCCCCTTATAGAGGAAAACCAACATCTGAGGGAGGAGAATGAAAGATTGACGAAAGAGCTGAAGATGATGAAGTGGGGGGTCAACAAAATTAAGGATGATGACAAGGCCACAAGATTTTATTCTGGTCTGCCAACGTTTGCTGTCTTCATGTGCTTATATAGGTAATGAATGAGTCATTCAAAGGAAGCATTACAGCATTTAGTTATCATTCAAGTCATGAATTATCACCCTTTTCTGGTGTGGCTGCTTATGAATTTACTATACAATTGTTGAAAATAATTATTTAACATTATTATACTTAAATTATTATTTTTTTAAATATTTTGGTGAATATCGGCTTGCATGCTTGATGTTTTGCTAACACAGGAGTATCAAGCATAACACTGACATTAGCAGCTGCCAAGTTAAGCCATTTCATTCAATACAAATATAATGAAATAATTTATAAATTTCCCTTTCAGCTTCCTTCTACCTAAGGCCAAAACAATGCAATATTGGAATGGCGCCAATACCCCAGTGAAGGACAGGCAAAAGCCACAAAGTTCAAGTTTGACTTTGATTGAACAACTGTTTGCTGTACTTTTGCGACTAAAAGTTGGACTCTTGGTTCAGGACATTGCAGATAGATTTTCCATATCAAATTCAAGTTTTTCAAATATCTTTATAACTTGGATCTGTTTATCACATGAGGAGATGAAAGTTATTAATGTTATTCCCTCCAGAAATATTATAAATGAAACAATGCCAACAAGTTTTAAGAAATTTCCAAATGTGATAATTTATTTTAGAATGTACAGAAATATTTATCCAGCGATCTTCTAGTCTTATTAATCAGAACTTAACTTTTTCAAATTATAAGCATCACAACACTATGAAATTTCTTATTGGCATAACACCTTCAGGTGTGATCTCATTTGTTTCTGAAGCTTGGGGGGTAGAATTTCTGACCGGCAAATTGTTATAGACAATGGTATACTTGGTTTATTAGAAGCAGGCACTGGCACCGGATTTTCAAACTCAATCATTTTTTAAAAAATCAAAATAAATCTTATAATTCCAAACTAAAATTTATTATAACGAAAATGTGAAAAAATATTCAAAAATATTTTTTTTTTATAAATATGAACTTTGTACTGTATAATATACTAACATGGTATTGAACGTTTCTCTACCCGGGTCACGTAATCATCTAATTACTCAGTTCAAAATAACTTCTGCAGATTAACAGCCATCAGAATTTAAGAATATGATATCCATTAGGGATAAAACGATGATCGAGTGTTGTCGAAAGTCGATTTTTGTGTCCGAGGTCGGGGGTAATCGATTTCATTATTCCATAATCGATTATCGCTAATGTACGGCAAAGGGAAGTAACCGTGTTGTGTATTTACTAATTTTCTTTAAAACGGGAAACGGTACGGACTTATACGGGGTTATACGTCAATATCAGGGGAGCTAACTCTCGCAACATTCGTTTCAAAATGTCAGCTCCCATGGACGAACGTGTTTTTTTAAAGTAAAATATCATCTTCATTGTAATATCAAATAAAAAAAAATATCAAGTAAAAATGATTATTTATTCAGCATTTCCCCATGTTATATCTTGCTAGAAAAATATTAAATTCATTTCAACACGATGTCATGATAATTGATAAGTATTTCATGTAAAAGATAGGTACATTTTTTAAAATGCTACATGTAATTACATTTTGTACTACATTTTTTTCCAAATTATGTAATATCTGTTTTAAAGTGATGAAAATGCTGATAATTATGTAAATAATTCATCAGTTTATGGTTGATCTTTTTAATAAATATTAAACTACTCTCTGGTATATACTTGTAGTGTGGAAAAATTAAGTTTTTATTCTCAATTAGTTTAGAATTAAGTTATCTCCTAAAAACATTTTACTTAATTATCAATTGTAACCTGGAATGTATAACAAAACATAATATAAAACATAACTGATTGTAATATGTTTATTCATTTAAAGACATGTATGTACAAACCAATATAGTTTTGGATATATTTGTAATATATTCACTTGTTCCGTTTCGATAATATAATCGATGATTGATCGAAATGGCTCGTCCGATTATTTTCGATGATCAATTATGACTTTGGTCCGATTTTCAATCCCTAATATCCATCTTCCAAACACCCCACATTAGCATGCGAAGAAATTCGCCGATCATACGATTTTTTTTACTTTATTCCCATTTTTCTGTTTTCCTAGTTTTTCTACCACCCTGGACTGTTTTTCGTCCAGTTTGTAACATGCGATTTGATTGGTCGAATGAAAAGTCCTCATTGGGCGCGTATTTAAAATCTCAAATCATTAACAAATTTAAATTCTAACATTTTGGCCCTTCTACTCCGTTAACAAGCAAATCATGAATGAAAGTCCACATGAAATATGAAGTTGCAAATATCATTGCAATGGTTATATTGATTAAGGCATATTTATAACCGAAAGCAACGCTCACTTTGCACTCAACATAACAATACAGTTCTTATATATTGCTATATTCTTACTGTTCGAAACGAAGTAAAATCGATAAATATAATGAAGGAGCTCTGTTGTCCTTGGGATTTGAGTGACTAACCACTAACAGTTAGGGGAACGCATCCGGCTCACCCCTCCCCCCGCCACACACACACCCCTCAAAAAAATAAACTATATAAATATATTATAAATAAAATGAAAATAAATACATATTCCTATAATAGGATAAAAAAACAGCGAGAGAATAATCTTCTGATGTATTTTCCAATGTACTAGTCAAAAAGGGTGAGAGTGGTTTGGTGGATTAAGATGTCTGCCTCCAATCCATAAGTTATTTGGTTGTATTCAATCTGGTGACAAATGGAACAATCTGATGACCTCTTGAACGTACACAGTACTGGTTTCCAGGGGCGTAGCTAGCCCTCTATTCATATGGATTCATAATTGTGCTGGTCGGGGGGGGGGTATGAAAAATTTGAAAGCAATGGAGCAATCTGATGTATTCTGGACGTTCTTAGGTGTTAATGGACAGTTCAAGGATAGTAAATCAACAAATTTATTTTCTCAGATCTTTTCTACAAAATAGCAAACAAATAAGGTTCGATAATGTGAAAAACACTCAGATTGTCTTACAGAAGTCTAATTTTCTGTCCTTTTGCCATTGAACTGTATAATTTCATACTCGATGACAATGTGCATATGTCTGTTACATCATGTAGTCAAACAAGCATAGTGATTCTGTAGCTTGGCTGAACTGTTTTATTTTTTGTCAGAAACATGTAGATTCAGCCGTGTATTTCGCGTATAGGCAGCTACGCGCCTGGTTTCTACATTCCAAACAGACTTAGGCTGTTAAGTTATCAACTTTCATCACAATCAAGCAAATGATTTTATATGTTTTCTTAGATAAATCTTGCTATATAAGTTTAAAAAATATTACAACACAACTACATTAACAACAAACATGAAATAGTTATAGTGACTTTAATACGACTAAATTTATCTCATAATTTCATTATTGTATTCTTTAATTCTATGATACTATTGTATGCAGGCATTAGCTTGAACTCAACATATTTATGTTTATCTCACATTTTTAGCAATATTTTCAATTTTTTTTATTTATATACTTGTCCATATATTTTGTCAATAGAATAACAATTTGCTAATATCTTGTGCTTCATGTACAACAAAATATTATGTTTTTGCACGACAATGTGCTAATTAAATGCAATTTAAGGCTCTTAAAATGCTTAAACCACATGAGCTTCAGGGGGCTTCGCCCCCTTGGCCTCCACAAGGGCGCCGCCCTGGACCCGTAAGGGGGCCTTTCGCGGTCCACTTAACCCCCCGCGAAAAAGTGGCGACAACTTTTAAGAAGCCAGGGGGAACCCTAAAAAGGTAACAAATCACTTAAAGTTCAATACAGCTAATTTAAAAGACAATACATCACTTAAAGTTCCAATAGAGCTCTATAATGGAGTTTATTCATAAGAAGTTTATAAAAAGATTTATTTTGCTGAAAAGCATCAGTAACACTTGATACTTTTTAGGGCGCCTCATTTAAAGCAGGGATCTTCAAAGTTGCATTCAAAAAATGATTTTGCTTTTGCTCTATAGTGATTTAAAGCTGCACTCTTACAGAGTGAATGTCTGGTAAACAGTGATATAAGACTGCTAACAAAAGATTCGAATGAAGTTTGTCATGTTTTTGTCTGCGTTCAAGAAGTGTTTGAAACAAATGCAATTGCACAATTAAGAATTCATGTTGAAAGAAAGTTAGGACGTGTAAAAGAATTCCGTTTGTTTGATGTTGTGTTACCTTTATCTCTTGCACCAATAGCCTCAAAATGTTTCCATGTAGCATGTTGGTTAACAAATTTAGATGTTCCAATTGTTGATAAATACTAAATAAACTAATTAAAATACTTAAAGTGACACTCTACTTCTAAATCAATACATACACATGTAAATCACACCTAACATTTTGACTGACAACTGATTAAGATTTACAGTGATCTTCTTCAATAAGGTTGGAATAATGTGCTTTCTGCACTGTTATTTCAAATAACACTCAGTATATGTCATCAGAACCATTGTTTTCGATAATTTATGTCCTTGCTGGTATACTAAAATATTTGAATTAATTGTGGTAAATCTTATTTGGGAGTATACATGTATCTCTAAGAAAAGAATCTGTATTGCATCATTTTACAAGATCATTTATATGTCAGAAAAATACCGAAGACCTTAAACATGGTAATTAGTTACCAACTCACTGTACATTGTACTTATTTTTAAAAATATGCATTGACTAACAGTAATGTGTGATGTTGTATAGATGATTATTATCAGTGGAATGTGATGTTTTGGAAAGGATTGATTTAATACTTGTTAGTTATTAAACCTGTATGAGAACGGACATGTTTTGAGCAGTTTAAGACATCAAATTACGATGATATTTTTCCAAGATGTTATGAAATATTTGGAATGGTAACAAATAAAAACAATTCAAATTTATGCTGATGACTTTATAAAGTTATTGTAAAAGCCTTTCAGTTTCCTTAACATGTCAGAAACAAAGTTTGAATCAAAGTAAATTCTCTGGACAAATAAATTGTTCTTTTGACCACCAGTCCACACAACAAAGTCACACCATGGAAGGCCTGTCACTGCCATCGTCCCCTGCACCAGGGCATAAATATGATGAGTCTTGTAGAGTGCTGGGCCAGAATCTGAATCTGCATGTAAAAAGATGGAATGCTCAACAAATCTTCCACTTCTGACATAAAAAATTCTCTTTTGTCTACACTGTAGGGGCATTCAAGTTCCAAAACCCCTTTCTGGCAATCACAAGGCATTGACTTGTCTACGACAACTTCCTTCACCACTTAGACAAATTAATAAAGCTAAGATATATCTGGAGAAGTGAACCAGTCCATTGTGCCCCGTTGTAAATTGGTCATGTTGCTTTATAAAAAGTTTCCAAAATGAATTTAAGTTAAAAGCACATATATTTGCAAATGAACTATGTGTATAGTGTGAGTAAGTTATCTTGAATGCATACTGTTGTCTGGTCAGAATATCATGGCACTGATATTCTCCAAGATGGGATCAGGAATTGTCTCCACCTCCATCTCCTGTACTGCTGGTGGTGCACTGTCTGGAATTGGTGCCACGTGTGCCATACCTATTGTAAAAATTCAAAATTATTGTCTTTGTAAGAGATGATTTTTCGGAGATTGAATCAATTTAGGAAATATGTCTACCTCAGTGTGTATGTTCTATTAAATTAAGTTTACAATCATGTTGTTTCCATTTTTTGGCCTAAAATGTTCAGAACATCAGAGCTATTTATTATGTACACTGCAATTTAATTTGAAATCCTACCAGTTTGGGAAAATACGGCTTTAAGGTCCTTCATCTTCTGCCTGTAAAATTCTGCATCCAGTTACCTATCAGTAGAGTGTCGGGGATCGAACTCCACACAACCCTTAGTGGAGACAGGATGATGAGTAGGCAATCTCGGCTTGCTCAAATCAAGTTGGCTGATGGGCTTAGGATCAAAGGTCATTTTTCTAGGCACATTTCATTCCGCCAATTTAGAGGTGCATGCCACGTTGTCTCCATGAAGACTGGCTGTTTGCCTGTAATCTTAAATGGCAAACAGAAGCCCACCAATGTGGCTGCATGATTGCGCTAACCTGAAATTCGCAATTATAATATCCATATTTAATAATGACTGTTACAAGTATAATGCTTCTTTAGTGGAATTCAAATATATGCAAATAAAATAGCAAATATGCACCAATTCAGTTACAAACAATATGCATGATATGCACATAATTTTTTCTTATAAAAAGTCAAAACGTAGACCTGTCTTTTTTGTCATGAATTTATATTTTAAAACATAGTAAATGTGTATTCATGCACATTTATATACATGTGCATGAAGATTTTACAAAAGAATGACTGTCATAAAGCATGAACTGCTTCCTCGTTCTCAAAGCAAACATACACAGTGTATTTGGTTTTCTTCATGGATGCCAACACCTTGGCGCTTACATACAGAAACTCATGATATATCTGGAAAGAAACATAAACACAAGTTAAATGACTGGATAATGATATTTAATTATTGTAAACAGACAAGGGACTATGATTATTTTTGCACATACTATAGACTTAACAATTAAATTACAGGCTGGGAAGAGTAACCCTATGTTGGGCTTGAAATAAGTTGAAGTATTGGCTTCCTCACATTTTTATACACCTGGTATTCTTCATCATGAATAATAAATATATTTATACATTGAAAGAATAATATATCTAACAAAATATTTATTCCCTTAATTTTGTATATTACCACTGAAAGTTTGATGTCTTGAACATCGCCGGCATGCAAATGTAGAACTGCTCTGTCAAGAGCCTTAAATGATGTTAGGGAAGCCGTCTCTTTTTTCTTCCGATCATGAAACGATACAACCCGTCGAACTTTATCTCGGGCAACGTAGCGAAGTCCTGTACATTACTCCATCATATGGTGGTAAATTCTCCCTCCCGGAACAAGTTGGCATTAGCTGATTCTTTGATTCAATAATTATCGTTTTCAAAACATCGCGGGCCGCCATATTGTTTTGTATACGTTAGCAACGTTGCCACCCCTAGGCAGTTGTGTGCATGAGTGCATATTTGACTGAAAGAGACTATTGGGAAATTGAGCATGGTGGCTCCACAAACAAGTCTAAGTCCAAGTCTTGTTTGTTTCAATGGACGACGTATAAACTAACAAGAACTTTTTTCTTTGCCTCGTTTTAACATTTTAACAACAAATATTCGGAAGCCATCTGATCCTGAAATTTATAATGGTTTTTAATCATGTTATAAAAACAGTACGAAATAATGATACAAAGTCGCAACGGCACACAATAAAAGAGTACACTATTTTTTTAGCTTATCAGTAGGACCACGCATTTCCGCTACATAGGAAATAAACGAATGATTATCTTTTTTCTGAACTAATCGTCAAAGATGCTTACTCAGTTGACAGACGAGTTTTTTGGTATATAGACGCTTCAACTGAGACAATCCAAAAGTCTCTTTTCGACCAAGAGGACTTCCTCAATGACACGATATAGCTTTTACGTTCTATCAGAGTAGTTGTAAAAGTATTCCGCAGATTAAAATCTTTTAAAAATAAATATAAAATAACACGATGTGATACGACTATTGAAATGATACATTCAACACATTTTCAAAATGTTGTTAAAAATTATTAATACAAACTTAACTGGGCTATCTAGAGTTGTATACCACTCTTGCTTTAAACAGTAAACTATTCTAGCTTTGAACTAAAAAAAACACTAGTTAAAATAACATCTTCAAAAACATCAGCAGAACCACAATCACTCGAAAGCTTTCTTACATTAGAAACCCAGTTATCCTTTAATATTACAATTATGTATGTACAGGGTACTGTATAAGGTCATTTTTGCGGGAGAAACCCATGGCATGCACATCCGATGTCAAATCCTAGATGCACACAGCCCCTGATTTCTTTGTACTGAAGAATCTAGATGGGAGAAGGGTTCAATAGTGATGGGAAGTGCCAAAAACAGTGGGTAGGCAGATCAACCGCACACAAGGCACACGCGCACGACGCCGGTAACAGCAGACGGCAGTTCCTGACTTCGCGGATGGTTGCACATGTAAGATAAATGGGAGCATTAAAACGTATTAGATAATACTCAAGTTAAAACTAATGATAAAGTCTACATATTAATCATTTTTAGGGTAGGCAAACTATAGGCCTTCAGTTTTGGACCTTCAGTTTTACCTAAAGAAATGAAATCCAACGTGAAAAAGCTGAAAGAGTATTTAGGGGAAGGTATTCTGTTTGGAAGAAGCAGAAACTCCCTGCATGAATTTCCTCCCCTATACTAAAATGAAAACCTATCTACCACCTCTCGTACTGATTTCTTTGTCGTTATTTTAATGGTCATCTTCGGGGTTGGTAATCTATCATATTATTTTGGTATCATTTGAAAGGGTTTTGTGTGCAAAAAATGTTCGAAGTTTACCCAAAATAATATAACAAACTTGTTTTGGCCTTAAAATATTGCAAAATATGTCGTTAATATCTAATAACAGTTGAAATAAAGAGAAAATTAACAAACTGTTATAATATTATGTAAGATGCACTTTCGATAATTAATTTTACACATTAGTAATCAGCAAGTAAATACATTTCAAATGATACCAACATTGTATAGACTTGTCTCAAGGCATCAACATATAACATCCATGTTAATGAAGCTTTAAGAATACTAGCTTATTTGTGATTCGGATTCCTCAAGGTCATATCTTTCATCATACAGTATTGACTTCGTTCAACGTGTATGTCCGTTTTTCATACTTTGCTCCAATCAGTTGTCATTCAACCAATCAGTTGATTGTAATTTATTAATAAAAATAAATAAATAATAACACCTGCTTGTATTGTCTAATGGAATAACTGGAAAATTTCCATCAAAATACATCCGAGAGGTTGCATTATTATATAACTAGACTATGCGGGGGAAATGGTTTTGCTCCCCCCCCCCGAGTAACTTTTGTAGACCATAATTTTATGAAAGTGTATCATCTTACAAACATTTTAAGACATCTTTACGCCTTAACCGTTGAGGCGTTTTGAAATTACAGCATTTTAAAGTTCGTTACCAAATAATTTTAAACTTTCGAACATAGCTTTCACTTGTAAAATACTACCGTTTTATAAAAGAAACAGTGTAAAACTGATTTAATTCAATAATATATGACGCAATTAAACACACCAATAGATTTTCAGCTTAAAAAGAAGATGCTTCATTGCTCACTATACTGTAATATACTTTACTGCAAAACTTGCCATATTTTATGACTAAAAACAAGCATCAAATTAATCTGCACCGATTTGATGAGAAATCTTTAAAAAGACATTAAACTTCAGACAGTACTGATAAATAAGACATACTGCCAATTTAAACTTTCACATTTATATTACGTTACATCATCATAAAAGTATGTTGCCTGTTTATACATATTAAATATATAATGCCTACAATGAACATTTATCGTCGAATATAGACAAAAAATACTAATCTGCATATAAAAAACTTTACTTCAAATATATTTTACTCCTAGATTTTTTATGTTAATGGACAAGAAATATCAATTACATTCTTAAACGTGAATACGTTTTGTATCTGTCAATTGAAGTTTACGTAACCAATGTTAAAAAGAATATCATTAACCATGCAACGTTAACGGGACTAAATAATTGTAATTGTACACAATATGATTAAAAACACACAGTCTAGAAATTTGCTGTACACCCCCGAAAAAAATGTGCTCCTTTACATGTTGTTCTCTTACATTACATTAAAACAATTTGACATTTGTTAACAGTATGTGTCATATACGTGACAAATTGTTATGCTCATACATCTTACCAATTTCGCATAATTTACAAAAAAAAAATCTACAAGTTTTTAAAATCATACATTATAGTTATTTTTTGAAAAACATTCCGCAATCAATAAAGTCAAGTAGCCTCATTTAATGTTCGTAATACTTCTAAAGATGTACTCTTACTCCCATATAAGATTTACCACAAATACTACAAATGTTTTAATAAACCAAAAAGGATGAAGAAATGTCGAAAACAATTGTTCTTATGAAGGCTACCGAGTCTAATCTTGAGTACTCACCAATCTCAAAAAACTGCGTGTTAAGATATCAAATACACTGTTACAATCGTGTTGTCAGTAAATACTATTTCCCAAAATGCAATATTGAGTAAGTAGTAAAAGGTTTATAATCTATGTTTGTTACACATTTGTGTGTATTGATTTTGAATAAGAGTGTCACTTTGACCGATATAGCAACATCCTGTTCTAATCTATATCAGATTTTTTTAAAAATACGATGTCATCGTTTTTTACCGAGTGACTGTAATTTTCTTCTTCAATAGTACACAAACTTTTAATAACTTCTTGTGAACCAATCTTACCTCATTTCCACACGCTTTCGATCCAACTTGGCCCTTTTATCCAACCACTTCATACCATATCTTGAAGTCGTAGTAGGTCTAGTATTTTCTATGGAAGTGTTGCCAGACGTACAATTAATAGTTGACCTGGTGATCATGTATTTTTTAGGGGTGCTCTACAACTCATGTTGTTACTGTTATACGAGTCTTGAGAGTAACCTTGAGGATCTAGGTTCTTTTATGCAGAATGTGTCATATCTCAATTTGTTCACCTGTGTATATTTTAGTTTACCAATCAGCAGACAAAGCATTCGACTCCTTCAAGAAGGTGACCAAGTTTAGGCAAAGAAGCTATATGAAATTGGTATAAGTCATTTTCTAGGATTTAAAGGGGCGCCATTGTTGTTTCACACCTTGTGAAGCTATGAATGGTTATTATCGCTGAACAAATATCTTCTCCTTTGTTTTGACTAATTTCATTTCCATTAAAATATCGCCGATTGTTACCTACACCAGAATGAAAAAAACATGGAATACCTCGTTCAAACCACTAGCACATCTGGAGATCTAACAATGGCCGTGTTAATGCCTACCTCTTGTTAGGGTTAAAACAATGCCTTGTTGTGAAATATTTCAACATTGGCACCTTCAAGACTTTAAAGATTTTAGATATTTCTCTTAGAACAACAGGGTCTCAAAACCTTTCTGCAAAGTTGTCAATTTTCCACTGGTCGAAAAGTAGACAAGACATTTAGGTTATGTCATTGTAGCCCGTAAAAGCCATCCAGTCCGTAGGAGTTCTTGTTTCGGGACCAGATATCAAGAATGTTGGCGCAGTTCCTTTTTTGCATTCAACTAACTTGAATAAATCAGGGTAATCAACCAGCTTTCCGAATGTATCAGATACTCATGGTTGGCTTTGAAGTGTTTCATTGACGACAAATATATGTGCAACATCCTCACATGGTTTAAAAAGGCTTATATCAGCAGTTTCCAAGGACCATGAAACTTGATCAAAGGAAAAGGGCAGTTTCGTTCACAATTGGATTGTTAATGAACTCTTCCATAGTTGCCTTGCCCGTTCCATGAGCACAATTCTAAAATCTAATATATTTTACAAAATTTAGTTTTTCCACTTATTTATCAATTGATGTTTATGTTTGTAAACTGCATTTTTAATGAATTTTAACGCTGTATTGAGTATAAATTAAAAATATATATTTCATATGCCATTTTACAATTTTGTTGAACAAATACATATGTTTTTTTTTATATTACTGTATTTCAACATTTAATTGTTTGCAACTCTATTTAAACTAACCCATTTTCTACATGAAATTTAACATTAACTTTCAAATCTTTTGTCTAAGTAACGTTATCATGGTTACGTAGGTTTTATCACTGGTTCAAATTAGCAATAAAATAAGAATGTAATGTGTGTATTACTAAAGTGATTAATTGTGTAAAGGGTTTTCATAATTTACCAGCATCAATCGCTTTTATGCAAAATATAACTAAAAGTAACGTAAATTACACACGCGTTATCTGCACAATCATAAGAAAGTTTAGGGCTATCTTTTTGATGAAATCGTCTAATACGTATTTAAAATATGGTATACCTCTTTCATAAAGCAAAATAACATGACTTTATTTGTATGAACACTCTGTGTAACATATTATTTCTATGAAAAAACTTGCTTGTTACGATTTATCAGTAACGTTATTTACACCAATTCGTGCGGTATGAATGATAAGAAAGCCTTCATAGAACTTAAGAACGATGATTTACCAACTTTTTATCTCATAAACGATCATTATACATGGAAAAAATAGTACATATAAAACTTAAAAGTAACTCCTTAGGGTAACGTAGTTTAAAAGTCCGTTACTCACTAATTCCCCCTCCCTTAGAGAGTAAACATATCTTATTTTGTTGCGTTTTCCCCCTGGAGGAATGGAGCAGGGTCAATAGGCAGCTTAAGATCTAAACCTAGTAATAGCCAGCACCTCATTGGTTCAGACAGCCATCGACGAAGCAAAATATCAATCATATTCACTTTCGTTTTTCTCATAATCTTAATCTAAATATATATAGAATGTCACTCTATTGATAAATTCATTTATTTATCATTTTTGTTTACTAGAGAAATGGAACTCGAGTTTTATTATTGTTTTGCCTTACGTCGATTGTCATGTATTCCGGCTTTGAATAGACGATTGCATGTGTTTGACTTAATAAGATGGAATACATGTTTTGCATTTAAGTTTGACCCCAGTATGTTATATACTGGTACTTTACGTTACTTTTCGTAAAACAAACTCACTAACATTTTGTGAGAATAGAGTATTAGGGTACCAGTTAAGTGTGCTTTGAATCAAATTGATTGCCAATACAAAATGGGCGATAATTCAACTTTAAAAGAAATGAGAGACAAATTCCCTAGGTAAGATGCAATACCAATGATGTCACTGTCAGATATAATTTATATGCATCCTTCCATACCCAAGATAAAGTCCTATATTTCGATATATATATATCTATAGAAAAAGAGACACATTTAGCCTAAACAATGCATATCTTATTATTATATTTACTCATGAATGTGAATAAAGTAATCGTTTGAACAAAACAGGGACATCACTCTGTGTGTGTGTGTGTGTGTGTGTGTGTGTGTGTGTGTGTGTGTGTGTGTGTGTGTGTGTGTGTGCGTGTGTGTGTGTGTGTGTGTGTGTGTGTGTGTGTGTGTGTGTGTGCGCGCGCGCGCGTTTGCGCGTTTGCGCTTATATCCTTTGGAGGTTAATCATATGAGTACACAGCAACCTTCCGAGGCACAATTTACTTCCGAGGTTAATTGTCCCGTTACCTCGGAAGTTTAAACCTCTGAACAGCGTTATAATGTTCACCAGACTCTCCTGATTAAATATGAAGATTACCTCTAAATAACGTTGTATAGTGTGTCGTGTGTTTGAGTGTGCTTGCACACATTGACATACGAAAACAGGGCGCGGAAAAAGTTTAAAGTCGGGCATGCGCATTGGCTCTCCGTTTCGCTGCGCATGCCTAGTCCGCCCCCGCGGGCACCTGTTAAATTCGCGCATTGGGCATGCGCACTACCATCGACACCTCACGTGGTGTGGGAAAAACATGGCGGCTTGCCGAGGTACAATCTGATTAAAATCCTGATCTTCTGTACACGAAGATCTGACCGTCACCAGTTTCAAACCGTTTTCATTACATTTCGGATTTCCAATATCGCTAAAAATAGATCAGCCAATGAAATCGCCTGTTACGGAATGAATGTAGGCGCGATCATCAAAATGGCGATACCCATGGCTATCCGGAAAGTTGTTGGTGAAATGGAATTTATAACGGCCTTAAAACACAATCAAATGGAAATTCTAATGGAAATACTGAACGGAAATGATTGTTTTGCAATACTGCCAACTGGGTATGGTAAATCATTGCCGTACCAAATGTTCTTACCAGTAAAAAGAGCTCTTAATCCTGAAAATCATGACACGGTGTTGGTATGCTGTCCCCTCATCTCCCTTATGGAAGACCAAGTCAGACGAGTGCAATTCCATCAAAGATGTATGCCAACTTTTTAACTATGTTGTTACTGAAACAAATTTAATGGATCAAAATGTGGTTGAAATGTACCATTCTGAAACTCCGCAAGAAAAAAAAGAACACATTGTGCAAAATTTAGGGCTTGACTCCCAAATGAAAGTAGTTATTGCAACAACAGCTTTAGGCTTGGGTGTTGATGTCAAGAACTGCCATGGGGTGATTTTATTTGGACCACCAAAAGATGTTGTTGATCTGTTACAGGAAAGTGGACGATGTGGTCGTAATGATGAGCCCTCAGTCTGTGTTATTTTTTGTAATCGGTATCAATTAAATCATATTTCAAAAGAAGTGAAGGAAGTAATAGGTTCTGTGGAATGTAGGAGGAGGTGTTTGTTGAAAAACTTTACCAGTGAAGAGGTTGTCTCAGACCCAGCACATATGTGCTGTGATCTCTGCGTTTCTCACTGCAACTGTGGTTCCTGTACACCCCATCCCATAGAAGTTTTAGTAGGTACTTTTTCCGCTAAAGCAGAAGATGCATTGGTCAGTAGTGACAGTGATACTATTTCCTACGAATATGAATCTGATGTCAGTTTCGATGGTGGCTTTGAATGAAAATTATAAAAGACAACAAAAACATATCTTAGAATTTAAATTATAAGATTTAATTTCAAAAATGATGTAGTATCTAATAAAATACAATCATGTACTAATATTTTGCCTCACCACATATTAAAAAACAATTGTTATAGTCAATGGCTATAATTCACTATATACCTTATGCAAGAAGAAAAATGAACAGTATAATGAATATAGCATTTTAATGAAGAATAAAGTTAAAATTAAATTATAAAATGTTGTAGATTTTATCTTGTTTAGCTTTTTATGTGAAGCACAATTAAACTTCACACAAATGTTTCATGCGCAAGAAGCAGCTCCTTTGCTCATAGGTCAAGGTCACTCTTCTGAGGTTAAAGGTCAAATTTAACCACATCCTGAGTTTTTATAGAGTTTATAATTGAATGCAGCAGAAACTAACATCTTCAGTCTGATTGTGCCTCACCACATTATGCATATTTTATATTGACCTAAAAACGTTTAATTTTAACAGGTATATATTTGATTGAATATATTTACTACAAACAGGCGTATTTTGTTGCTATTGCACCCTTGTTTACATGTACAGTTGTACTTCAAAACACAAAACGAAAAGACATTGGAAAGATTACATGTTCTTATTCCGCAAACGTCTGAATGGCAATTCTGGCTTGTGTCTGGCAATCATTACTGGCAAACCAACAAAACAGTCACTGAAAGGATTGCTGCTTTTTTGCACAATTTTACGGCAATGAAGTGTGCGGCCAGGACGAACTTCTAAACCATTAATAGACAGCAAATCTATCAAAACCTTTTTGACATCCTCCTTGTATGAAGGAAGTTTGTGAAACCCTTTTCTTTTTTTTACTTCACACATAGCATCAAAATGTTTAACTGCATGAACAAGATGGGGAAATTCTTTTGAATGTTGCACAATACTGTCTTTTGTTTGAAAGCCATGTGTTGCATTTTTGGTGTCTCTGTTTAAAATTTCAACAAATTCATCCAAAGACAAATTATTGTTCTTCCCACCTGAAATATTGATAAATCTGTTTGCAATTAAGCGCTTTGATTGGTGAGCCGGTAATGTGCCAGACACAAGTGCTGTAAGATGTACACTTCCTATCAAATATTTAACTTTGTTGGTCCTGTTGTATATAGGCGTTTCAAATTTGGCACTCCTTACTACTCTGTAGCCATCACCCATATCAACAGCACTGTTTAAGTTTTGGTGAAGAGCTGTTAGACGGAAAACTGAAACAAGATAGTCATTCAGTTCATCTGTTTGCCTAAGCAATGAGTTTGTTGTTTGGACCTTGGCAGACATGTTAACTTGATGTTTAGTTTTTTCATGCATTTTCAAAGATGTTACATATTTATACCTTGAATTACAGAAGTGGCACTTGAAATTGTCATTTTCAATAGAATTAACCCAGTAATTTTCCTCGTGATCAGGATCTGCGAGCACATTCTGCAATTCTGCAAATAAATCATGAGGAAAAATCTCTTTTACAATTTCACCACACTTGTCATTTAGCCATTGTAACTGTTGATCTGCTTCCCAATCTTTTATGCCTTGTGGTACTGGAATAGTTGAATCACAGCTATCCAATTCAAATTTCTTAAGGAACAGCACACAGCAAATGGCATCAAACAATGTGTAATATAGCTGCTTATATGCCCGGTAAGAGTTTTTTACTTCGCCCTTGACATTTCGCGCATTCAGTAAGTTTCTGTAATAATGTACAGTTCCCCTATCTCTGGAAGACTGTGTATTGTATGACAGCCTGTGGATTGCCTATAAAACAATGCAAAAGGATGAGTTAACCTCACAATAATCAACTGCAGTTATATTTAAAATGTTTCAGGATATATATATTACACTTGACCTGTACCATAGAGGACAGTAATACATATTCAAATTACATTATATCAGTCTATCCATATTATTGTATTAAGATATCTGTCTGACTGAAGGATCGAACCACCTTGCAAACCAGCTGAGATTGGTTGAAAGTGTATGATATATGTTTTACCAACTAAAAAGAAAAGTAGACAAATGTTTCGTGACTATACCTCCAGAAAATTCATTAAGCGATGAAAATCCTCTATCTTTGAAATGAAGCCTTCTAACCTCTCTAAGCCACTGTCAGCATTTCTCATTGCTTGCTGAGCAACCTGAATTTTTTCATCAGTCAGTCTGTCTCCTTAAATATAAAATAAAAAGTTTAGCATGCTTGATGAAAATTAGACACCAATTTATACTATAGAAAAGGTCAAGTATTAAATAAACAAGAGATGTTAGTGAAACATTTATGCCCCCTTGGGAGCCAAATTGTTAGTAGGATTTGGACACTTAAATAAAATATGGACAATCAGAAAACCTTTTTTCAGCTTACAGTCACACTGACCTTGACCTTTGACCCACTGACCTCAAAATCAATAGGGTTCATCTGCTGGTCATGACCAATAAGCCTACCTAGTATGAGGTCCCTGGGTCAAAGCGTTCTCAAGTTATTGATCGGAAACCGTTTTTCATGTTAAGGTCACACTGACCTTGACCTTTGACCCACTGACCTCAAAATCAATAGGGTTCATCTGCTGGTCATGACCAATACACCTACCAAGTATGAGGTTCCTGGGTCAAAGCGTTCTCAAGTTATTGATCGGAAACCGTTTTTCATGTAAAGGTCACACTGACCTTGACCTTTGACCCACTGACCTCAAAATCAATAGGGTTCATCTGCTGGTGATGACCAATACACATACCAAGTATGAGGTCCCTCGGTCAAAGCGTTCTCAAGTTATTGATCGGAAACCATTTGGTATTCCGACCGACCGACAGAGAGACAGACAGACAGACCGACCGACCGACCGACCGACATGTGCAAAACAATATACCCCACTTTTTTCAAAAGGGGGCATAAATATTCTTTTGCTTAAAGAACTTGTTCACTGTTATTCTTTTGATATAGAAAGTATTACTTATAATTTATAAAGACTGGCATTTTGAAGTGTAAGCAAGTATAAACCAGTGTCATATACATCTTAAGACTAAATTACACTTAGAAAAAGTTTCCTGTATAGATGTATAATATATATCTAGTAAAGGTACATACTTTAAAGAGACGAATGTATTTAAATAGTCTATTGTATATCATTTTGATATTGGCAAAATATTTTTTTCAATCAGTAACGAAGCCACAAAAATGGCTTAAAATAGCTGATTTACTCAATTTTTACTTTTATGTAAAATCTTAAGCATAAAAAATACATGAAATAACCTCCAAAAAAAACTTCTTCAACAATCTCCCCATCCTTCTTGGGAACGTATTTCTCTGTCAAGTTTTGCAACAACCTTATGACATCTGCTGTTTTCTTTTCATCACAATCAAAAAGACCAAGAGAATACTGTAAATAAAAACAAGATATTTAACTTAAATGCTTTCAAAACATAATAAGAAATGTTTATGCTCTTTAAGTAAAATCTTCACAACGTTAATTAAGGTTTCTTCACAACAGTACAATGAAAAGTAATACAAGGTTTGCAATATATATGTATCAATTGGTATTTAAATGAATTCTTTCTAAATTAATCAAAGAAATGAACTAAAACCACATATATGACGGGATTATATGTAAAATAAATGACCTTATTAAATCACAAGATTTACCTGCGAAGTTTTCATTCCAGCTTCATTACTGTGGATATGCTCCAGATGGCCAGGGTAAATTTTCCCAAACAAATCTTCCATTTGTTTAATATTTTGGATAACAGATCTGGCCACAAGGAACGTTAGTTCTTTTTGTAGACTGTCAATGTCCCCTTCAGATGGTATAAAGTCAACGGCTGTCATGCTGTCCACTGTCCTAACAGGAGTGCCTTCTTCCTTCTTTATTACAATCCGGTCAATGACGCCTGGAAAGTATAATATTTTGTGCCATGTCTTACGTGCCCGAGAGAGGTTAAAAGTTGTCAGACAAAATAAATGCCTTGTACATATATTGGTGGGCAAATCAGATCATTCGAAAAAGGTTATTTCTAGCTATGCCAACTGTGAATCCATACTCTTTCTGTTACTTAAAAGTATGAGTTCCACAACATATAAAATTCTGTTTTTTGGCAAAATCATTGAAAATATACATGTTATGTTTCAATTGATATTTTAATGGTTACTGTAATACTCGATTAACCAAAAATAGTTTTCACTGATGTAATGGACAAAAAAATCTTACCAATAACGTTAAAAAGATGTATTGACTGTGTTGAATTTTTAGAAGTCCTGTAAGAGGGTACTATATTTTTATCCCAGCTATCGCCAACAAGTTGATATGTCATACTGTCACCCTTGCACCATTTTTCCTTCACTTCTAACAGTTTTTCATCAAGATTACTTTGCCAGGACTGCAGTTTATTTCTGACTGTCTCAGGAAAGACACATACACCTAACTTAGCCAAGCGTTTCATGTCCTGAAAAACAAGGGAACTTTTAACTTATTCATGTACATTAACAGGACATCACAGAGAATCTTGGCACCCTCTATCGAATAAGCTTTTTGAGTATCTTAATTATAACTCTTGTTCATAAACATTAGAAAATTAAGCCAGTATCCTTCTTTCAAACAAAACTTAAAAGAAAGGTGACCATGACCTTGACCTAGTCTCATCATTCTTAGTAAGCACAATTGCTGCACAAGTAAAGCACTTGGGGATCATCCTGGCCAAGTTTCATTGAAATCCTGCTTATAGTTCCAGATAGAATCAACAAATGCCAAAATATCAGAATGTTTGTGATTAAGTCTAGCTTACCTGATGTGTACACCCTCCATGAAGAAGTACCATTCCATTCAGATACTGCAATGTAGTTGCTTCCCTGTTTCGTCCATGTAATATTATACCTATTATATTATAACAATTTACAGTTGTCATACATAATAACATATTTCTTACATCAAGTAATAATAATTAAAAGAATTCAACTAGAACAAGTCAATGTCATTATGATTTAGCTCTCAATGTGTGATACAATTAGCTTTTCAGGCATAGCCATAACATAACTAAACTGCATTACCAGAGTAAGATAATACAGTACACACATTATTTGTTGTTGTATGGCAACATCTATAGTATTTTATTATATTTTAATCAAGATTGATCTCTTCAAATAGTTTAAAAAAGATGCCATATTCATATGTTATAATTATCCTTCAATCTTGTCTTACTATCTTTTATAGAATCAGACAGGATACATACAGATGGTGCGCTAATATACTCTTACCTATTGCAAAAAGGGCATGGTGAAATTCCTTGCTTGGTACTGGCATTGGGATGCTACTGGTTACCATGGATGACACAATGCGTAAAGTGTTTGGAGCTCCAAGTAATAGGTCTTGGTATAAGTGGTCCCAGGAGAATTCCATTATCCCTTCATAAGTTTTATCAGTCAATGCGAAGTCCGAGTGCCGTTTACAAATAGTTTCACATTCATTCTTTACTATCTTTGCAGCATAAGCAGCAAATTGATCTTTGCTGGTTGTTTCTAAAATCTCCATAAGTCCCTTTTCAACATTTTTTTGGTAGAATATGACTTTACACATTTTTATATGGTCTTTGTTTTCAATGACAACTGTCCTCTTTCCACTTTCATAGTATACTGTTATCTATAAATCAAATAATTAGATTTTTTAATATCATGGAAAAAAATGTGATATATCATGTTGGAGCATTTGCTACATGTATTAGCATGACAATTAACTGAATTTAGAAATATTTGGTAGAAACTTTTATATGTAAATCAACATTTTTCCCAAGAATTGCATTAGAAAATACAAACTAATTACAAGCTAAATCTTTGAAAAAGGACTCTTAAAAATCTAAATTATCACAATGACAAGTTATTGTATCTTTTTATACACTTGAAAATTCAGATCTGCAGTATACACTGTACATTATACAGTTCCTATAACCAGACAATTGCTGTAATTTGTGTGAACACCCCTGCTAAAAATCTTTAAAAACAACATTTATTACTTTATTACAAGAATGGAACTCTTTGGAAATTAAAAGGGATCATGTAACAGCACAAAAGTTAGCTGTTTTAATCAAATTTAAAGGAAATGTTGCAATTAATGAGAAACAAAGCCTCATTTACATCAGAATCTTGTTCTTCATGAGTGAAGGTCAGGGGTCTTGATATACTGTATGTGTTAACCTTGAACAATTACTTGCTTGACAAGTAAGAAATTACTGACAAGATTTTTCACTTGACAAGCTTGACAAGATTTTTCACTTACCACCAATGGTTTTTCTTTCTGTGATACAGGGTGAACTTTAAAATCCTGGAAACTCTGCAAGGAAAATAGCATAACACAAAGATAACGTGAACTATTAACAACCTCTTACCTATTCCTTCAATGATCTAACAAATCATGCAAACAACATGCAATTAAGTTAAAGATGTCAAATAATACATTCAAAGATATAAGTTGGATAATAAAAGAGTGTTATTTACTGGTTGAAAAAATATCTTTATTCATTCTATTTTTTTATAGGTAGATAAATATTTATTTGCAAGTGAGCATTATGTTCAATCATTGTACACATTTCTGATCCAAAAAGAATTAATACTGTCAGTAAATCATAATAATGACAGATTTCAATAAATAAAATTTGACATCTTTAGCTTGCATTGTCAATAAATCAAAGGAAGAAACCAAGACAGGGTTTCTATTTTTAATAACTCAATATTTTTTTAAAGTGTGGTCTAACAAAATACTGTACAAAAAATTGAAAGATACATATTACTATTACGCATTGAAATTCTCAGGCTGGCTGCCAAAGGTTTTTAAATACTTTATGAAACAAATCAGCTAGTATATTTGTTTTCTATCATAAGTGTATCCAAATATGGAATAACATGTAATACAATATTTAGTTAGACCACCTGTAATGAAAATTGAAAGAAAAAAAACAGGGTTCAACTTCAAACTGAACTTTAGCCTTTAACAGGTGACCCTTGTAAGAAACTACTTAATTATTTTTTTGTTTTCCATTTCAGAATTATATAAATATACCATCATATTGACGCCAAACAGATATTATCTGCATAATTAGTCGTTAACATTTGATAAACAAACAAGGGTCTCTGCATAAGCTTCACAATGCAACAATTAATTTGTCCTTTCTTTACCTCTACTTTGGGTCCTTTTTTATCAGTTGCTTGTCCAGAGACAGGGGAGAACAGCGACTTTCTTGCTTTCGTTTGCTTGTCGGATGTTTCTGTAAAGAAGTTACTATGTACGTTTGTATTTGTGGAAACTTCTTTTTAAATCTAGATATTAAGTAACACTTAATAACTAAATTTGCACTGTTGTATTTCCTTTGATAAAAACATAACTGGTAATCATTTCATTAACAAAGCAAAAATATTCTTTTTTCAATTAAGTACAAAAAATATAACATAAATTCGAACAAAATACTGCTTATATGAAACTGTTGAAGAATCTAGTTAGGCTAAACAAGTCAGTCGCTCTTCACTTAATCTCTCAATAGAAAGAAAGTATCTTTTTTTCTATGGACTTGAGATAAAAAAACTTACCTGTAATAACATTTGGGATGTTTGGTTGTTCTGAAATGGCTGGCAATATAGGTCTGTGAAACTGCAGCAATGCCTCAGTTGTTGTTGCCATCTGCCTTACTGCAAAAAACATAAGCAAATTAACTAAACTACACAATTTATAATAGTACATGTATAAATTATTAGTGTTCACCTTTGAAATTTGTAAACATTTAAAAAACATAAATTTAAACCAAACGATTGTGAATATACTGTTACATGTAGCCTAGGTCTATCTTCTTACACAAAAGACTCAATGACTTCCATGCACACTTAAAACATTCTACGAACATTTAACTATTGCATCTCTTTGTGCAAAACTTTACACACCTGCATTATCACCAGTTGAAAGCTGTGTACATGTGTTGCCCGACGGCTCTTGCAGAACATTGCCTGATTTTCCATATGGACTGATAATCATGGTCTGAAAAATGTGATGGATTTAAACATATATAGTGTATTTGAATATTTTGACATGAAACATAAAAAATTTAAAAAGGGTCTTTATGAAATAAAAAGATGATAATTTTTTTAATTTTTTTGTAAGTAGGTACTAGTAGCTTTCTCATTTAAAAGTACTGTTTATGCTAGTAATCCGAGCACATCTTGTCATGACAGTCAAGTGGTGATGCCATTTGAAATTTTGAGAGGAAATTAAAAGTATGTTTTATAAGAATAGGGGAAATCTATAAACAATATTCTACTAGGCGGTAGGGCGGCACCTTGTTGGAAAGGGGGTTGCAGTGGTCCAGAGGTTTCAAAATCATGATTTCCAGGGTTTAAAGCCCAGCTCCGTCTGAAATTAAATTAAAGAATGCTTTTTCATTGTTCCCCATTTGCCAGGCTTTCGGATGAGGCTTTAAACTGGGGTCTTCTGCTAGACTTAAATCAGTTTCTGGGTGTTAAACCAAAAATTGTCTGAAAACAAAACACTGGCAAGCCACTGTTCATGTAATTTTGTTTGAACAATGGATTAAACACAACTTTCTTCAATTTTTCTTAAATTCATCTAGTTACCTACCTGTAACTCCGATGCACTCTTCAATTTTGTTTTAGGCCACAGTTGCACTTTAGGACTGAATACTTTTTTCATAGGTTGTTGTGTTGTACTGGAACTTGAAGGGGACCACAGCAGACGTTTCACAGTTAATTTACGACTATAACCAATGGATTCGTTGAGGGTCTGTTTAATAATTTGCAATTTTTCAACTACCCCTTTCACCAGTCGATTGCACTTAATGCAAATCCCAGTAGCATCTGTTGAGGTCAGGTCCATATCAATAACTAAATGCAGATCATCAACTGTTTGTTTCGTTATTTTCAATTTTTTGTTCATGTTCACGCTCGTTTTTATTTTTCTGCCAGAAGGCGTTATTTCAACATTACAAAACACCATCCCACACAAAACACATCGATCTTGCAAATGATGTTTCTTCGGCGTGGAAACTGTCAACTCTGCCATTTTGTACAGTTACAGTAAACCAAATATTTAATGTTGGTGATGAGATCTTTTCACGTAAGGTCTAGGGCGAGATATTGGCAAACAAATCAAACAAAACAATGAAATACTTTCACGATCTTGACATGGCGATTTCACAGACGGTGTGTGTGAGAATTACACGTTGTAAAAATTACGCACTAAAAATTCGGAAATTCCAGCGATAAAAATAGAAACTTTCGACTTCTACTTTCGTTTTCGCTATATGAAAGCTAGGCGTTGATTGGTTAATGGTTACGTCACGCGATGGTGATCTCCAATTGGTGCCGGTCAGATCCCCATGCACAGCAATATAGGGGATATGATTTTAATCAGATTGGCCGAGGTAAGTTGTGTATTATCGATTCTAATGATGGCGGA
This sequence comes from Mya arenaria, assembly GCF_026914265.1. Classification (NCBI taxonomy): domain Eukaryota; kingdom Metazoa; phylum Mollusca; class Bivalvia; order Myida; family Myidae; genus Mya; species Mya arenaria. Next base: position 58,531,452 of record NC_069127.1, read on the forward strand.
CAGTTTTTCTGCTGTAGGATTTTTGCAAATTGGTTGGATTTTGAAGTGTGTACGTATCAATTCTATTGTCATACCTTTTTATGGAAAGTAATGGATGTCGGAGAACACTTCAACATCGTTCTGTACCATTGTTTTAAGACGTACCACAGCACATGACATTAGTCATTTTAGAATGACTACACATGGCACATACCTGTACTGTATAATGATATATCATATATATATATACACTTTATAGTAAGGTTTTTAACGGTGTTTAGTACGTGCTTATGTGGTGGTTAAAGGAGATAATAGTGTGTGAAAACTGGCTCTCTCAATATCGAAAACATGCAACAGATGCGAGGTGCCTGATCATGCAGTTAGAACTCAAGAACTGACATTTTGTGGTTTACCAGTAGGCAAGAATTAGCAGTCGTGAAAATTATACTTTTGAATTCTTATAGTTTTGCTTGGCATCAAATTTTTTAACAAGCACTGCTATTTAAAATTCAGAATTTGAGCAAGCCCGAAAGTAGTCCAAATAATTGTACGTTGACGGATTTTTTTAGATTTTTGATATGGCAAATCCTTCACATACAAATTGTTTAGTATCAAAAGTGGGTAGTTGTTCCGATCAGGATTCCGGGTTAAAGCATATAGCGTCTATACAATATAATAACAAGAAATATTACCAGATAATGTTATTTTATATTAGTTCCGTACGCATACAAAAAAATATCCAACTTGTAATTATGAGTTTGACGGCTTTTCTTCATTTCATTCTGTCAAAACATAACGATATATACATGAAGGGCACCTGCAAGGCTTCAGGGCACAGTTTTAAATAGCTCGGAACATTTCGGCCATGGCCAACTTGTTACGATTGTATAACGAGGTCTATCTCAAAGTTTTGTCGTAGGAGGCCGAGTTATTACGATTGTATCAAGTTGTTCCCCTTCGCATAATTGTTATCTGTGTCAGTCAACTTTCATTTTATTGGAAAGGTAAACAACTTGTTTTAATGCATTAAATGCTTGTTTAGTGCAAAATAATATTTCACTTACATGGCAAAATATGAATTTAACTCTTTATGATCAATTTCAACCATAAAATTCTTTACTTAATACAATTTCAATATTTTTAAAACACCCCCGTTTTTGGCACATTCCCGTTTAGACGTTAGGGATTGGAAGAATCCCTTATGACACGTCTATTATTTTAGACTAGCCCGAAAGACATTTTACCAGTGCAGGGCTGCAGGGCTTGTGCTTATATTGACCACTATAATTATACATTGACAGTATCTGTCAATGTATAATTATAGTGGTCAATATTTAATATTGACCACTATAATTATACATTGACAGTGATATATTTTACGATTTTTGATATGGCAAATCATTCACGTACAAGTTATTTTGTATCGAATGTGGGTAGTTATTCCGATTGCATCTATAAAATAAAAAACAAGAAATATTACCAGATAATGTTACTTAAATAATAGTTCCGTACACAAAAAAACAAATATCCAACAAATTATTATGAGTTTGATGCATGTTTCTTCATTTCATACTGTCAAAACATAACAATATACAATACATGAATGACACCTGCAAGGCTGCGGTTCACAGTTTAACAACAATTGGAACACTTCAGCCATGGCCGAGTTGTAACGATTGTATATAAGAGGTCTTTCTCGAAGCTTGCCGAAGATGGTCAAGTTTTAAGCTTGGTACAATTGTTGTCTGTGTCGGTCAAGTTTCGTTTTGTTGGAAAGGTAAATCCTTTGTTTTAATGCATCTAATGCTTGTTTTGTGCAAAATATCTTTGCACTTGCACTGTAAAATATGAATATAAACCTTTATTATCTATTTCAAACCTAAAATGCTTCTCTAAATACAATTTCAATATTTTTCAAAAACCCCCTGTTTTTGCACAAACCCGTATATAAGTTATGGATCGGAAGAATCCCATATAACATGTCTATTATTTTAGACTAGGCAAGAATCTGCATGTGCAGCCACAATCGATGCAGTATGATTTGTATATATATACATTGACAACACAAACATCAACAGAATAAATGCCCCAGATTTGAGTAAAACAAAAATTAATATCAATTTATTTCCTAAATCATGGTCTTAAATGTGCGGCAACATGTGCATGTTGTTTAAGTCAGAAGTCATTTTTACAGTCATTGTTGGAGTATTAAAGTTTTATTGCATAACTGATCTGATTAAATTTATTGCCTTTGTTTTCAAAAGGATGAATTCAGGTGTGAAATATAGAATATAAGTATATTATTGCATAATACTAATACAGTTAAATGGAAACTATAAGCTTTCACCGATCTTTATCGTAATGTGAAAGCAAAAGTAAGATGTTAAAAGGCTGCCAAACCATGTTTTCAAATTTGTCTTTCTGTTAATCTTTGAAATTTAAATGGCTGTAACACAATTGTTTATTTTCAAATAAAAACGATCCTATTATTGATTGTAAAAAGACCCATCCATTTCAGAAGATGTCGAAATATCGGAAGAATGAGAGCATGTGTTTCTTTTTCATATTTTCCACAGCAGTGGTCGAAATTAGCACAAGCCCGCAAGCCCTGCACTGGTAAAATGTCTTCCAGGCTTGCTCAAATTCTGAATTTTATATAGCAGGGCTTGTTCAAAAACATGATTCCATGCAATAGTATAAGAATTCGGGCTTGTTCATCCGAAAGTCTAATTTCAATGACTGCCACAGTAATAGCAGATCGAGATAGGACTCAGTACACATCCATGTACTCCTCATTTCTTTTGGAACTTTCAGGCCTTATGATATATGGATTTTGTCCAAGTGGCCTTTGGTTAAAAATGCTATTTCACAGACTGACTTCAGAAAACCTTCATTAGTAACTTTTGCCCGTTTTTTTTAAATGCATGCTGTTTTGACAACATCTAGTTAATATGTTTATGGGAAAAGTAGATTCACGAAATTATTTAGACTACATTGATTCATTATGACTTACTTATTTGATAATGAGATAAGCTAGGGTCTAATTATGCAAACACATTGTCTGCTCATAAAGCACCAATCACACAGGGCAGTATTGGGAGCTATGCTAAAAAGCCTAGATGAAACACTTTGATACACAGCATTGATTAAGCATGTCATTTGTGTAAACCCAGATGGTTATGTCATTAACTGCCGCGAGAAGTAAGTGGATTGAATTGTGGCACTGGCTGTTTACATCAGACTGTTGTTGATATGTTGTCATTGTTCCAGCCTCATTTTATTGCAATTGCAGATGTTTTTGGCCAGAATCAACGCCCTTGCAGAAAAAAGCCAACCAAAACTACCTTCAGACAAACACGGCTGAAATTGAGCTGAATTTGTGCTATATGCAGTATATCGATCAATACATAGGTATGATTTTGTCGTGATACATTAGCAGCATATTTGTGGACTTAGTCAGGGAATTGAATTTAGAAAAAAATACTGCTCACCCCTTTGTGTTTGTTAGAAAAATGTATGTACTTAAAAACAACAACAATGTTTTCTGTGTCATATTCAAAGCATAAGGTTTGTAAAAACAAAAAATGTTTTGAGTAGGTCTGATATGCAGTCTGCACAAAATATCTTGCCGATGTTCTCATCATTGTCTGTATTGAAGTCTAATTCTAGGTGGAGTTTCGTCTCCCATTGAGTAACAGTTTTTTTGGACAGTTTGTTAATTTTGGCTGCTATGTCGGATTAGTTTGATCATCACCATCGGCCTTCGTAGATATTAAATATCAATGCATAAAAAACTTATTTAAAAAAATATTATTGCTTTTCATGATGATGGACTGTGCCTCAAAATTGATATAAGTCAAATACTGCCGTCTAGAATCTGAGCACGAAATAACAGTCTACAACGTGTGAGTTGTGTATACGTCATCATTTTGTGTGTTTACAAGAAATGGAAAGTAAACAAATTGAAAGTTGCTCTTTTTCAAGAGTTTTCACTCGCATTTTTATACCCCCGACAAACGAAGTTTGAAGGGGGTATATTGGAGTCACCCTGTGGTCGGTTTGTCGGTCGGTCCGTTGCAATTTACCTTGTCTGGAGTATAACTTAAAAACTACTGGATATATAAATATTGCCCTTTATTTGTTGTTTTTTGCTGTCAATTTTTTTTGTCTTTGTTTTTTTTTGGAGGTAAACTATACATTGCAAAAAGGAGACTCTAGACAAGTACACTTTTGATAGGCCAAAAAAGAACACTTTTTTAACATTCCATCTAGAAAAAGCAATCAAAGTAAATGTGAATTTAAAATTTGGTGGCATGGCACAATATTTATCTCAGGTTTTACGATAAGTATCTCTTCTCCTTAAAGTCCCCCCACTTCTCCCTAATTTGACTGGTGGGAGAAGTGACTTCTCCCCAAAAATTCAGCCTTGTGAGAGCCCTGGTGATAACAACCCGAGATGGTAAAGAAAGTGTCTGAAGTGAAAATGAACAAGAAAGAAGAATTAAGAGCAATCGGTCGGGATATCAGACAACGCGAAAACTTTTTTTTCTTCACAGGACATTGCGACAGGTAAACACTGAAAGTTTACCTGTCGCACCAAATTTTTACCTGTCGCAATGTTACAAACAATATTCAGTTACATCAGCCCAAACCTTGATTTTAAGCCTCTTTTTAAATAAGTTTTGTAACTCCCCATTATAGCAGGTTTAGATCTACTTGGTTAGATGTGTACTATTATAAATTACAAAAAAGAAGCTAAACATCAGGTCAAAAAAATCAATATTTTGGATCTTAAGTCATTATTTTTTCCTCCCAAAAAAACTCATATCCGGTTCGTCTACCCTTGGAGCAGCCAGATCTTTTAATTCATCTTTAAATAAAAGATACAGTACAGTTAAAAAATATAACGAATTTTACTACAATTCAAACTCAGACACAACATTTATGCAAAAACGAAAGTAGAGTTCTTGTTATTGGCAATGTTAAACAGAGCGGAAAGAGTGTCAGCTCGGTATATTTATCATATTTAAATTAACACGATTGCCGGGAACCACTTTGCCGAAAAAAATACATACGGAATTTAGCAAGGTCCGAACATTTCCGTAAAATTCCGTCTATTAAAAAGTAGTAGAGTACGAACTGAAATCGTAACCTTACGTGTTTTTTCGGCTTTTACGGAAACATGTGCAAAACGGGGTTTACAAATAGTGATACACTGATTAACAGGCTGAATAGTCATGATATAATAGTTAAAAATAACTCTGACCATTTATTTAGAAACTGAAAGTAAATTTTCCGAAAATTAAACGGTGCTGACTGTAATTTTTCACCGGACATTGTGACCGACCAAAACAAAAGTTCCGTCGGTCAAAATGGAAATATACCGGACATGTCCGACTGTCCGACGGACATTCGCATTGTCTGGGATATTACTACAATGTGTGCATGAACATGCATGTACTTTGATATCAATACAATGCATTGTTTTCCCATTTAAGAAAGCACCATGTTTTTGGCCCACCCTGCCCTTTTTAATTCCTGGCTAAAACACTATTTACTGGTTCCAGGTAATGGAGTGTTTGCTAGGCAAGAGCTCTTGAAGGGGCAGTTTATTCTCGAGTACAGAGGAGAACTATGTAAACAGCAGTCTGATGGTGATGAAATGTTCAAATACCATTTCAGACATAACAACAAGGAATACTGGTATGTATATATAGTTTTTGTGTAAGCTATAATTTTTGTAGTAATAAATTGCTATTTATTTTCTTTTATACACTACTTTTTTAGCTTGTCTTTTTGTCCATTGATAAAGTCTGGATAGTGTGATGGCCTTGTGGTCGTACCAAAACTCTCTCTCAGATTACATGGTTACAGTTAAGTTTTATTTTGTAAAACTATGCATTGACATAATATCTTGTCGTGTCTGGGCGGTAATTTTGGGTTAAAATTCAGCGCTATTCCCAGTGCAAAAAACATACATTTTCCCCATGACTGGAAAATATGTGTGGTTTAAAATATTAAGCAATGTCGGGTGCATTCTCCAAACAAAAAAACATTATCAAAGTCAATAGTTTTCTTGGTTTCAATATTTTAAACTGAAGCATTGTTGTTCACGAAATAAAAAAAAATCTAATGACACCCAAAGTGGTGAAAAAAACACATAGGAACATTAAACACATAGGGACATTAAACACATAAGGACATTTGTCATAATACATTTCCTTTCTTTGTAGTAATGTTATGTTTCAATTGTTTTCATAGCATCGATGCCTCAAAAGACACGTGTCTGGCATGCATGGTCAACGACTTGGACCGATACACAAAGCCTAATTGCAAAATGGTTAAAGTTGTTGATGACAGACATCAACCAAGACTCTGTCTGTATGCAACTGAAATGATCAGCAAAGACACTGAATTGAGGTACGATTATGGTGTTGCTGATGTACCTTGGAGAAAGCGAAAGGTAAGAAATAAAATGTTTTAATTTTCTCTTCTTTTTAATTGAAGTCAAAATACTGAATGCATTGTACTCAAACTCTGTTGGATGTTAAATAAAGTCTGACGGGTATTGCTTCTCACTTGGGTAAAATTTGTATTATTGATTTCCCCTATTGATACCCCAATTTGGTGCGAGCTTTATGACGTCACAAATTTTAATAATAGACCATCATACAACCTCAACCTCTAGTTTCGTTAAGTGTTGAATTATTTCTTTCATTGCTTGTTTTTATGAATTATTCCCTTTAAAACCTATAAAAACTTACGGATATACTACTATTTTGTCTTGATTGAAATGTAAGTTATAATTTATTACATAGCCTATGGTGTAGATACAGACATGACTTAATCAATAATTGAATTCCTTGAAAATGAAATTGTTTTATTAGCAAGGTGCACACAATCAAAGCTATTTCATTCAAATGGACTTAACTTTAATCCAGACAACTATCGGCAACTTTATGATAGTAAGTTGAATCATAATGTTGACATCAATGTCTCTGCATTTACAAACTTGTATACCATATTTTGCAGAAAAATGATGTCAAGCCTGTGGTTTTTGAACAATTCAGTAATATCGAGATGTTCCTTGTTAATTGTTTTTGTTATTTGCATGGTTTTTCTGAATATGCAAAAGTGAGAACTACATATTCAGTGTACATGAAAAGTCTTTTAGCGTTCAAAAATATTGATTATTAAAACATTTGGTACTTACTGTTTCTAAGAAGCATGTACATGGGATTTAATGTTTAATATATAAAAAATCATATTGCCTTAAAAAATTTAAAGCAAACAATTCTTTTTGTATTATTAAATACAGAGAGACAATTTTTTTCTGTCGTAGTTCGAATTTACACATGACATATGATATATAAAAGCCTGGCAATGTCATGTTCTCTGACTCATTTCATGTACACTGTATTTGCCTTACATTATTTTATTTTCCAATTTCATCTAAAAGTTATATGACTTAATTTTCCGCCCAACCATTTGAATATTCATAATTTTGTTCTCCATTTGAACAAGATTACGGAAAGCCCTGTCCTACTATTGCCGTAAAAATCCACAAAGTAATAAAAAAATCTCAATAGTTTTTTTACTTTTTCAGTCTGTGTCTTGTTTTTTTGTTTGTTAGAATTTTGTGTTTAAAAGTTGTTCATCAGAACGTTTGTGGGAATCTTAAAACTGTTGAAATGAATAGTTTTTTCCATAATTAATTCATTATGTGATTGGCCTTTGTCAAGACCACACAATCATCTATACTGCAGTTCATCATTATGTAAAATTACCTCCAGCTCATTTATCCTTAGTGTGTTAGAATTGTACCTCAGAAGGTTTGTCATAATTTTAAATTGTAAAATGATTTTATGGTGCTTGATATACATGGTTGTGTGCTGAAGACAGATACTTTTATGATATCTCATAAATGATTATGAATCCCAATTGGGCTAATTAAAATCATCCGTGTGTCCTTTGTCCCTCCCAGTTGTGTCTGGACTGTTATGAAGTCATCTATGGACTGATTTTAAAATACTTTTGCAAATGTGTTATGCATACAAAGACGTTATGTTGTGTGCAAGGCCAATGTCCTTACCTCCAAGGTCATTATTACACTATATAACCCGGACTGTATCCTCTTCATGTATAGACAGTTCTCAAAGTAACTTGCTGTTTTGCATACAAAGATGACATTCCACTTGCAGGACCCGTGTCCCTACCTCAAAGGTCACACTTATGGTTTGATTTCTATGGAATGCTGCGTTTAATGACATAGAGTATATCTGTTCATGTCCGAACTCTATCTTTCACATGTATGGAAATTTTGAAATTATTTGGCACACATGTTTAGTATACTTTAGGCATGTGTTACGTGCAAGGTTTGTGTTCTTACCTCCAGGGTCAAAGTCACACTTTGTGTTTGATCAGGCCAAAAAAAAAAATAGGTCTGTTTCCGGTCGCCCGACCGACCCTCTTATTTCCGCGCCGACCCTATACTTTTTATTGGTGTAAAAGTTAACTGCGCGCATATTTAGTACTTTTCGGTACTTTCTTTCCGTTAATTTTCTTATCTTTGGTCACAGTGCTCCAGCTAAGCATAATTAGCGTGGCGGGGCGCCCCGCTGCCCTTTTATGGCGCCCTGCTGCCTTTTCAAACGCCCCGCTGTGCCCTTTTCATTGACAGAGCCGCCTTTGATGATAAATAAAACAAATAAATCGCCCATTTGTGTCATCAAAGCGACATTGACCTCGCCGAAATTTTAACACATTGTAAATCTGTCAATCAGCGAGTATTTGGCCACTGTCCCATTAGTCAAAACATCACAATTAGCCATAGGGTAATCCCCTAATCCGATAATTGGGCCGTGTCATCCAATTACCAAAACATCGCCGGTAGGCGGAGCTATTGAAAGTTAACCAATCAGAATGTACATTGAGAAGAACCTGATAATATGATATACGTTCATTAAAATGAGATAGAAAAGGCGACATAATTATGAAAAATCGTGTCAAGCATTGATGAGGTTAAAAAGTAATTGTTATATGTATTGAACAAACAATGCCAGACATTTTAAACATTGATGTTTTTGAAGCAGACGGTCATAGCCATCTCGGGCCATCGGCAAGGTGGCGCTAAGAAAATCAAAAACATGACGTATCACCAAATATTTAATTGGTTTTCGTGAAATGTTCATGATAAAAAATTGATTTGTAAACACATAAACATATTATTTTTTTTGCTTTATGTAGAGTTTTAATACTTACAGTATTTTTCTCCTGTTTACGATGTCAAAAATATCGGCGAGATCGCCATTTTGTCAGAACAATTTTCCGAGTTAATTTCTCAACCTCCCATTATGTATTGGTAAAGTTTTCATCAAGGACAGTGATTTAAATGTCATTTGGTTCTTAAATGTCAGCATATTATTTATCCAGAGACAAGTAAATAACAGCATAGCTGAATGTGACATTCGTACCCTATCCCGAACGTACCAAAATAAGATTCGTCCGCCTACTATATTGACAGGTCATTTATTAGTCATTTTGATTGTTTCAAATCCTTAGCTGTCTTGGTTTTTGTTTCATTTTTAGATGCTATTTGGAGATAAACTATGTGACATTGACACATACACTTTTGCTGAGCCAAAAATGATACATTTTTTATGAACATTTTATATAGTTATAGCAATCAGTTTGAATGTGAATATAAACTGAGGTGTGTGTTATGGCATAGTTTTTGTATCAGGTGTTACGAAAGTATCACTTCTCCTTAAAGTCTCCCCACTTCTCCCTAAATTGACTGAAGGGAGAAGTCACTTCTCCCGAAGTTTTCAGGAGAGTTTTAGAATTGTAATATTCTATCAAATATAAGAATAGCATTATAGCACAAATGTGAAATTGGTAAATATGAAAAATTGACAAATCTGAGGCACTCTTTTTCGACATCTGTAATACAGACAAACATGTTCAACAATACATGCATTTATATTCTAGAAAATGTATATCTATACATTATAATTAATACACATTATACAGTTCTTAATAAATGAATGGACTTGTATTTACATTATATGCTTTAGTACCTTTTAAAATTGTCTCATACGCAGTTAATATGGTTGTTTTTGAATAAAAGTCAGCCGCCTTCTATTCTAGATCACTTCCCCCCCCCCAAAAAAAAAAAAAAAAAAAAAAAAAATGCCTACCTACCTACCCTCTTTTTTTGGGAAGGAGACCGGAAACGAACCTATTTTTTTTTTGGCCTCATTATAGATTGTTCAATATACATACCGTACATTGAGTATAGGTGGTCATATCCAGGCTGTAACCTTTTGATGTTTGGACAGATTTTAAAATAACTTTGCACATCTGTAAACCACATAAAGACAGCCTTTAAGACCTGTTTCCCTTTGTAAAAGATCCAGGTCACACTTGTCTATGTTTTATTACCTCACAAAGTATGCCAAAAGTTTTTAAATAATGGTGTGTTGCTGTGTGATAAATTACTGTATATAACTTAAAATTTTAAAATGACCTTACAACTCCTGAAACCCTGTCTTTGAACATAAGACAAATACTTCTCATGGCATTGTGACATGGCAGATGTGCGTGTGGTATAGAATTTTGATACATTTCAGATGCTGTTAAAGATGGTCATACAGCTGCAGATACTACAGAGGTCACAGAAACATCTGAAGATGCCCTCAGTGAATCAGCAGAAGTCTTGGAACATGCTTATCATGGTAAACTTGAGTGCTAATTAGTTCATACTAATTGATTTAAGCCTGATTGTGTAAAAGCTAACAGCTTATTTTAAACACACTCCAGTCGGTTTCCTTGGTCAAACTCACCAGTACTGAGTGTAAATATGAGAGGAAACTAGAACATTTTCCTCACTGGGGATCAAACCTAGCACCTCTTGGCTGCGAGGCGGACACTATAACTCTGAGCCATCCTTACATTAATTGTGTTTATGATCTGAAACAGGTACATACATGTTTCTGTTGCATCTAGACAAGCATCGACTTTAAAGTACCTCATGATGTATGCTAAAAGTTTGTAATGAATTGTGTGTGTGTGTGTGTGTGTTGGAGTCAAACCTCAGAAAGTTTGTTAAGCTTAATTCAGTAAAACTTATGCTTGTTCTCAATCAACAGATTTATTCAGTCTGGGTTATTTAATCACTCATTGGGTGTCACCTTGGGGGACATTGTTTCTCGGAATGACAAACACATGCTGATTTATACATCTAGATCTTGTATGTTCGTAATTTGGCGATGTAAGCATCTAGTTAGTTAATAATTGCTTGTGTTATTTTTGTACCTGAATACCAGTATATATGTGTGAAGCTTTTAGCTTTAATGAGTTTGTAACAGAATACAATCAACTCAACTGTGTGTTTCAGATGCTGTAGGGAACAGTGGGACAGTTGCCCCATCCACAGTTGTCTCTGAACATGCTGAAGGGCCGCCTCAAGGTTAATTGAATACAAAAACCAACTTTCTTTACATAGTTATTTCTCGCTGGTGACCACAATCTGTTGATGTTAATTACTTAAGACTATTTTTCTGTGATGAGGTACCTCATAAAGTAGACATAATGCTTGTAAAGATGAACATGGAATATGTGTGTGTGTGTGTGTGTGTTGCTTACAAATGTTAGATATCTTGTCATCTATTAAAATCAGGCTTATTATACTCTTTAACATGTATTTGGACAAAGTATGCGTAAAAATATTGGTGAAATGTGTGTGTTGACATGAAGAACCTCTGTGTGAATTGGGTCATCTTGTGTCGGAAAACTTAATTGTTAGGTCACATAAGAAATAGCCTATTTATACCGTCTTAACCATTTTTTTTTACCTTTCTTAAACATGGTGAGATTGCTTCCCTGTACAAATTCTTGGACAACTCTTATACTTGTTTAACATAATTGAATTGATCATCAGATTGGCAGATGTTTAAACCATACAGATGTAATTCAATCATACTTCATTTGAAAGTTTTCAAAAGACATATTTCTATGTTTTATTACCTCACAGAATATGCCAACAGCTTGAAACTAATGGTGTGTTACTGTTTGTCAAAATTGTAGCTCTGAGTGCTTGTATGGTAACTTAAAACTAAACTTACATCTCCTGAAACCTATGTTTGTGAACATAAGACAAATACTTTAAATACTATCTCACTGCATTGTGACATGGCAGATGTGCGCGTGGTATAGAATTTTGATACATTTCAGATGCTGTTAAAGATGGTCATACAGCTGCAGATACTACAGAGGTCACAGAAACATCTGAAGATGCCCTTGGTGAATCAGCAGAAGTCTTGGAACATGCTTATCATGGTAAACTTGAGTGCTCATTAGTTTATACTACTTTATTTAAGCCCGATTGTGTAAAGCTAACAGCTAATTTTAAACACACTCCAGTCGGTTTCCTTAGTCAAATTCAGTACTAAGACAGTGTACATATGAGTGGAAACTAGAACATTTTCTGAGCGGGAATCAAACCTAGTGCTCACCTCTTGGTTGTGAGGAGGACACTCTACCTCTGAGCCATCCTGACATTAATTGAGCTTATGACTGAAACAGGTACATTCTTTTTTCTGTTGCACCTAGACCAGCACAGTCTTTAAAGTACCTCATGATGTATACTAAAAGTTTGTAATGGAATGTGTGTGTTGAAGTTAAACCTCAGAATGTTTTTTAAGATTTATTTAGTAAAACTTATTCTTGTTCTTAAATTATTAGATTCATAGAGTCTGGGTTATTTTGTCACTTATTTGGTGTCACCTCAGGGACATTATTTCTCAGAACAACAAACAATTGTTAAATTAGAATGTTATGAAATCAGAAGAAGTTGCGTCCCTTGACAACAAGATGGCGGAGGCGCCAGAATTTGTAAAGTCGTGGTCGAAGACCAACCTACAAAATTGGCTAGAAACCAATAGTTGCGCCGCATGTGTGGATACGTTTCGTGGTAAGTATACCAAATTGCAGTGTTCGACACTAACGGGGTCCCGGGATCCTGAGGACACCAGTTTTTCAGGAGGGACACCTGAACTTCGAAGTCCGGTATTCCGTCAATAACAGCACATGTCAAAACAATATTATTAATTATCATTATCGGACTCATCAAAGCGAAAGTATAGCTGACTATTTGACTATAGTTACGTCATGAATCTATAAATAAACAGGTCATTTCACAGGCGCATGCAGGTTAACGCTTCCGTTTTGTTGTTTACATTTTAAACAAGGTCAGAGCTGACAGAGATTTATTATCGGTAAAATACTTATGTGGAATTGTTTTGCTTATGCAGGGTTCGAATTTAGACTCGCATACTCGCAAAATGCGAGCGATATTTAGAAATTGCGAGTGATTTTTATTCAAGCTCGCAAAATTCTGCGAGTGGCTTTTTCTAGACCACAAAATGTTAAAAGGAAAGTAGAATAAACATGAACTTAATTCCGCTATGTAGTCGAGTGTGAACAGCCTATAAGTGGCATGTTTACACTACCGGTATAAAGAAGACAGTACGGAGTCACGCTCTAGTAGGTTTTCAAAAATAGAACAAATACGGAAAAGGCCGAGTTTTATCTCGAATCTTTCCGGGATGCTCCGAGGCGTGCATAATACAAAGTAAATACGAATGACGTAATCACCTAGCTCAATCATTAGCTAAATTTAGCGCTTTTGCGCACTATATGTAAACCCCATCATCCTTTGAATACATTTCCGCCCAACTGTCAAATTGAATAGACTTCGTTGATCGATATAGTTCATGGTCCAAAGTATCCACGTTACATTTACTGTTGCTTTTTTATTTTAAATATATTTTATTTTATTGTTTTTAATACTTACAAGCTTAATGAAATCTGTAGCGTGCTTGTCGAATGGGTATTAAATTACCCGATGGCGAGGGTAAATATACAAAGTGAACAATGTCAAATTATTGGACAGCTTTGTTATCAAAAAGCTGCCAGCATCAGACGAGTCTTTCCATACCCCCCAAATAGAATAAGCCATCAACAAGTTCTAGTAGTCGAGTCACTTTTAAATATTCATAATATGTCTTAGGTGTTAATTTCTACTTTAATTAGACAATATTATAAGGGAATAAAGCAAATAATAAAATTGCAAGTTGATTTGTCATTTTGCAAGTTGCCTCAAAATGCACTCGCAAAATTTTGCGAGTGTTCCTCAAAGTTAAATTCGAACCCTGTTATGTGTCAGAACCGCCCAAAAAGATGCCAACTCTGATGATACCTTTTATATAATATGATGCGACCTTTGAGTATTTACAGTAACATTTACGACACAAAAGAACTGCATCCTACATTCAGCATTCTTTGTTAATTGGCATTCAACTTATCAATATTCTTTGTTAATTTTAAAGACATATATTTTATGCCTTGATAAAAAATAATAGAAATAAAATTTGCAGGGTTTTATTCATTAATTCCATAAATTTATAAAATTTTATGACTTTTTGGCGCGAAAATTAACATGTATACACAATTTTTGGTCGTCTGCTCTTCCAGTATGCACTACGACTGTTGGGCAGTCTGATTGATTTATCAACAGCTCTACTAAATATTGATTGGAGTTTTCACAAGCCAGATGTAATATTCCTACAGTTTCTTAATGAAAAGCACCGACATTTGACAAGACCCTGACCCATGATGTATTTTATACGTATTTTCCAAAAATCTAAAAATAGTAACAACATCAAGTTTTTGTTTACATTGTATCCATCTCTGTTTTTGACTGAAAACAAAAGGGACTTAGACATTCTCCCGCTTTTGAACCCAATCTACCAACTTAGAGACCAAAATATACCTCACTGCCATTCAGTGCTACTAACCTGTCATTACATGCTGCTGAAAACATGTATAATAATTATGGTGGTTTATACTTGCATTACAAATTGAAAAGTAAAAGGATGTTGAATTTAATATTAAAACAGGCTCAACAATGAAAAAATGTAAAAAGTGGAAGGGACTCCTAATTTCAGGAAGGGACACCTGATTTCAAATGTTGGTGTCCCTTCGGGATCCCTTGGAAAAATGGTTAGTGTCGACCCCTGAAATTGACAACAGTTGTATAGAATTTTATTAGAAATCATAATTTGTACGTATTGCGTAAATGTTATAAATCCGAATGTTTCGTCCCCTTAACATTTCGACCACAAGGTATTTTTAGGTTGTATATAATTACATGGGTGAAAGTTTCAGCCTCATGTGGCTTAATATGCACTTATAGCAACATATGAAGAAACAAGAGAACCGTGGTGTGTAGGTTATAGTCCATATAATGGAAAATAACCAAATTTTTTAATGGAAAATAACAAAATTTATTACAAGCAAAGCCCAGTAATAAGTTTTGTTATTTTCCATTACATGAGCTGTAACCGACTTATAGCTCACCCTAGTTTCTAAGCCAATCATCGAACAAGGCCGTATACAGCGTGCCCATTGGCTGCTCGAAGTTCATTTGGCGCGCGCCATGTCTGTTGACCTAGTTATAATAATTAACTTATTGGGTGCAGATGTGATCTTATATGAAACCTATTCGAGCAAAGATTTGAAAATCTCTGGGTGATGATTGGCTTAGAAACTAGGGTGAGCTATAAGGTCCTATATAGCTCACCTGATCAAAGAGTTACAAAAGAGTAATTGCAAATAATCTTTGCATATAGACGTATAAAAAAATAAACTTCTCAAGGGGGTCCGAATTTGCTCAGAAAATATTCTAAAGGGGGTTCTTTTCTCATCAAATAAACTTCTGAAGGGGGATGGTCCATTTTGAAAGTGCCTTCCTGGGGTGGGACATATGTTTTACTGGAATAGCCCTTAGTGTTTATTCACAATGGAGTGCTGCATATAAGGACATAGAGTATAGGTTGTCGTGTTCGGGCTGTAACTTTCTCTTGTATGGACAGATTTTAAAATAACTTGCCGCATGTGTTCAACATACCAAGACAACGTGTCACGTGCAAGACCCGTGTCCCTACCTCAAAGGTCAAGGTCACACTTAGTGTTTATTCACAATGGAGTGCTGCATATAAGGACATAGAGTATAGGTTGCCGTGTCTGGGCTGTAACTTTCTCTTGTATGGACAGATTTTAAAATAACTTGCCACATGTGTTCAACATACCAAGACGACGTGTCGCGTGCAAGACCCGTGTCCCTACCTCAAAGGTCAAGGTCACACTTAGTGTTTATTCACAATGGAGTGCTGCATATAAGGACATAGAGTATATATAGGTTGTCGTGTCCGGGCTGTAACTTTCCCTTGTATGGACAGATTTTAAAATAACTTGCCACATGTGTTCCACATACCAAGACGACGTGTCGCGTGCAAGACCCGTGTCCCTACCTCAAAGGTCAAGGTCACACTTAGTGTTTATTCACAATGGAGTGCTGCATATAAGGACATAGAGTATAGGTTGTCGTGTCCGGGCTGTTACTTTCCCTTGTATGGACAGATTTTAAAATCACTTGCTACATGTGTTCCACATACGAAGACGACGTGTCGTGTGCAAGACCCGTGTCCCTACCTCTAAGGTTAAAGATACACAAGTGTTTATTCACACGGGAATTCTGAATATAAGGACATAACAGTGTAGGTTGTCAAGTATGGGTGGTATTTTTTTATGTTCAGAGGCAATTTAAAATAACTTGCCATATGTATAACTTTTCATGTACTGTCTGACCTTGTTCGTAGGTCAATATCACATTCGGGGGCATTCGTCACATACTGTGACAGCTCTTGTTTATACCTGAATATCAGTATATTTTTGTGAAGTTTTAAGCTTTAATGAGTTTGTAACAGTTTACATTCAACTTAAATTTGTGTTTCAGATGCTGTAGAAATCAGAGGGATAGTTTCCCATCCACAGTTGTCTCTGAACATGCTGAAGGGCCGCCTCAAGGTAAATTGAATACGAAACCAACTTTCTTTGAGTAATTATTTGTCGCTGGTGATCACAGTCTGTTCATGTTCATAACTTAAAGACTTTTTCTGTCAAAAAGTACCTCATAAAGTAGACACAATGCTTATTAAGATATACCTCGGAATGTGTGTGTTTGTGTGTGTGTGTGTTCCTTACAAAATGTTATAAATTTTAAAATACCATCAGCTATACTGCGGTTTGATTACCTCACAAAGTATGCTAAAAGCTTCTCAAGATTTGTGTATTGCTCACTTGTTGTGTGTTCAACTTGTACCTCAGAATGTTTGTATGTAACTTAAAATTGATTTTAGGACATCTGACATATGTTTGTGTACATACAATCCTATCAGTTTTAGCATGTCTGTTTTTCAAAGAAAATATCACCATGGTGCCTGGTCAGCGGGGGAGTGAAAAATCTTCAAATAAAGTTACAACTCTTTGGGCAATCATGGCCCTCTTGTTAAAATATTAGCATATTTTCTTGGTTGAAACATTGATAATCATTTCATAATGAACAAAGGGAATGAAAACCAGGCAATATCTGAAGAGAATGATGAAGTTGATTCTGTAAAAGTGAAATGACCATGGAGAAAAAATAATGGAATTCAAGATCGAGATTAAATGTATAAGGTAACCGGAAAGGTCTTGTTTCCTTCACCGGTCAAACCTGAATGTGTCTGTTTTAAAAGCTTGTCAGAAAGACATACATCATTACATGTATCCCTGATACAGAATGAACCCACAACTGTTTGAGTGAGATACCTGCACATAGACTAGATAATTAACCTTGCTCTCAAGGAATCTTGTTTTGTCATTTCATTTTATTGATTAAGGATGTGTTCAGTGCACATATTATGAATAATGTTAGTTTCTTTCATGTACTACTATAAACAATAAAAACACTGGTGACTGCTTCGCCAATGGAAAGGGCTACAACAGACACCTTTCCATGGAGTTGTGAAACACTTCTACATCAGCTATAGGTGACTTGTGCTAAACTTTACCTATCCGGTATATAAAACAATGCTATGTACCGTAAGCATACTTAGTAATCTTAAGCAATTGTTTGCAGGACATGTTTTTCTATTTTTGTACATTTCTTTTTGCAGCAATGTTCAAGATTTGACCCAGGAGCAGCTACAGGATATGGTTGATCAGAGTGAGAGGCATCTGCGGAAAATATTTGGAGGATATATTCTCTGCGAGAGACATATTGCATTCAAGCAGGAAGGAAGAAGCAAAAGTAAGGCATTTATGAGCTCAAACAATTTCAGGAAAAAATGCACTGTACTTTTATGGGTAATGTATGAACTTTAGGCCACACCATATATTTGTTTATTTGTTCGATTGTGACCAAGAAAAGTTGAAGCAAGGAGCGGGAGCAACAAAATTCATATTTCCCATTTCTTTCACAACCAGGAGTTGACAAAGCTGATTTTTTTAATCATATAATGCCATAAATACAGTCTTGAATTTTCCCTCCTAAATACAAGTTAAAATAAAGAACAAACAACACAAAAGTATGCACATTATTATTCCTTGTATTTTAATATCTTTTACACCCAAACACCAGTAGAGTAGAATAACTTTTTGCATTAAAACCTTATCTTTTGAATGAGGAAACCAGAATTCTTATACTTCTGCTTGGCAATACAATTTTAAACAAGCCCTGCTGTATAAAACCCAGGATCTAAGCCAGCCCGGAACGTATTTTACGAGTGCGGCGCTTGTAGGCTTGTGCTAATTTCAACCACAAGTGAACAATATGCTTGGTCCAAAATGGTCAGCAAACAGTACCATTAACCCTACAGAATTATCAGGAGCTCTGCACTTGTAATTTAACTTTTTATGGTATTCTGCATCATAATGTTGTTTGGAAATATGGTGTTCATTATTCAACAATATTTATATATAGAGAGAGATTTCCAAAATTACTAGAAAACTGGCGCCAGTTTTTTAGAATGACTATTTAATGCTATTACAGTTCTGTTTGCCCATGACTTCAACCCAACCCTCTATAACACAGGTATATAATATAGACTGAACCGAGAATGTTGCAGTTTGAAACACTTTCAATGCATTTCAGATGCTGTTAAGACGATTATACAGTTGCAGAAACAACAGAGATCTCGACACCATCTCAAGATGCTCTTGGTGCATCAACAGAAGATCAGAAGTGGACCATGCTTATCTTGGTAAACTGCAGGCTTAATTGAGCATTTTATCTGTAAATAGGTACATACTTTTTAATGTTGCACCTAGACATGCATTGACTTTAGTACCTCATGATGTATGCTAAAAGTGTGTAATGAATTGTGTGTGTTGAAGTTTAACCGCAGATGTTTGTTCACCTTGATTTATTGTTGCCCAAAATGACAACACTTCTTGATTAATACATTTAGATCTAATAATTTTTGTAACATTTATAATTTATGTATCCAGTAAGTTAATAATTGCATGTGTTAATTTTGTACCTGAATACCAGTAAGCTTTCATAATATTGTAGCAGTTAACATTCAACTTAACTGTGTGTTTCAGATGCTACAGGGAACAATGGTACAGTTGCCCCATCCACTGTCATCTCTGAATATGCTGAAGGGCTGCCTGAAGGTAAATTCATGTTTGTATGTTGCTTGCAGATGTAGACTTATCTTGTTTCTCATTAAAAGTGTTCGCTTAAAAATAAGAGTTTTATTTATGATCCAATAGATTTGCAGCAATGTTGCTGTCTGTTATATAGACAAAGTATGCTTCCAGTTACTGATGAAATGTGGGTGTTGAAATGAAGCACATCAGTGTGCACTGGGTCATCTTTTGTCGAAAAACTAACTTGTTAGGTCACTTAAAAAAGCCCTGTTATACTCAAGAGACCATTTTGGCACTGTCTTGATAAATCTGGTCATAATGTTTTCCTTGACAAAATCTTGGACAAATTTGATACTTGTTTTCCATAATTGTATTAATCGTGAGATTGACCATTGTTTAGACAACACAGCTCAAATGCAATCATATTTGTTTTAAAGGCTTTCTAAAGACAAGTCTCTATGAGTTTTTTTTACCTCCTAAAGTATGCAAAAAGCTTTCTAAAATTGGTGTGTTGCTGTTTGTTAAAATTCTACCTCTGAATGCTTGTATACAACTTAAAGTTGTGTACATGAGGCAAATATTTTATATCTCACAAATGATGTTGCAATCATGAAATGTTATACATTTTTGCCGATTTTGTGATTTTTTAATCCACTTGTGGAATGGTGAGACCAACATTCACATGATCATTTAGAGTTTCAAGCTCTAGTTCCAATTTCCTCAAACCAGTTTGCACATATCTTCGAACTCTTCTGTTGCTCATAACATTGGTAGTTATATATATGATTTAAAGTGTAACGATATTCCTGGCTTGGTGATTTATTCATGTTATTTAACCTTTATCTTTTGTCCAGCTTAAATCCTCTCTTGCATTTCAGCCAGGAACTTTCAGCGTTTAACAGAGGAGCAAGGCCAACTCCTAAGAAAATGTCGAAGTGTTCAAC
The DNA here is from genome assembly GCF_026914265.1 of Mya arenaria. Classification (NCBI taxonomy): domain Eukaryota; kingdom Metazoa; phylum Mollusca; class Bivalvia; order Myida; family Myidae; genus Mya; species Mya arenaria. The sequence continues at coordinate 58,551,911 of NC_069127.1, forward strand.
ATTACTATGAGACGGGAACTGAAGATGATAGACTGTATTAATTCAATCAAAAGCCACAAGTGTTTGAATTCTCTGAAGTGGAATTAAATAAAAAGCACATTACACAGTTGGATAACGACAGATTGCACACTGAAACAATAATAAGTGTTCAAAGTGCTAGTACATCTTGTACATAGTGTCAAGGTGTCCAAGCATGTCTCTGTAAGCCAATGGTTCACTGCATATGAGGTTAGTTTATATCTTACAGTGGATTGCAGCAAAAGGCCAGAGGAAAATATGTTTTGATACTCATCCGTATTTTGAAGAAGAAAAATGGGGCTGAATGGCATGTTTATTTTTTTTTTTTTTGACGGGCAGGCTGGGATGAGAATCTAAAATACTTTTTCTCTGGCTTAAGGCTTTATTCTTAGTATGTATCTATTATGTCATCATGATGAAGTCATCGTTACTATTCTACATTGTTAAAAATTAGATTCAATCATTTTTAGATTTCCGGAGGTTTTGAAGAGCATATTTTTAACAGCCAATGGGATCATAAGCACATTTCGAGTGTTACATGACCCAGCCTTTTTATCAAAAGTTGCTCAGAGTTCATTTTTGTGTGTCAGAGTAATACGCCTTGGAAACTTCAAAATGGCTAAAAAGGCTTGTCCAAGCACTTTATTTTCGCTTGCACTGTTTATCATCTAGGTTAATAAATATAATTTCAGTTGATTTGCAGAAAGTTTACCAGGATAAGAATTTGTCGATTGTTTCTATACAATAATAATTTCAATAAATTAACTTTATTTTCAAACAGTTTTGACACAATGACCACAATAAATTTATATTTTGTCACAACTAAAACTGGGACCAAGGTCTACTGCATTGTAAATGAAAAATAGAATTTAACAAAATGGGTATGTCATGTACAACACTGATACAATGTTCTCAGTAGTGGTGACATTATGTCATAATAATTTTTGTCACAAATAGATTTTTAGAGTTGCCGATTGTTTTATTCAAACAGTAATTTCTCATTTGAATTTTATGGAGAAGTGTATTTTATACACATTCACAGTTAATGTGTAATTTCATGGTGTCAGTCATTGGTTTGCAGTTCATGTTACTTTGTAGTTTCTCACTTGTATTTTGTGACATATTCTTGACATGTAAAGATGGCAAATGTATGTGATGAATGTGAGAGATTAACATTGTTCATTGCACAATGTATTCACATATGTGCTTGTTAACCTCGTTCACTATTTTAGTTCCGTCTGCATGTAACCAAAAATGACTTGTATATAAAATGTCCATGATTTATTTAAAATTCCATAATCATGGCAACTCGACTCAGTCTCTGCAATATTCAAGTGTAGATCAAGGGGCAATCCCCTGGCATTATTAATTATTAAAATATTTAATTTTACTCGTTTTAATCTTTGAAAAAAGGTGAGGGCTCGCTCCACGGCGCTTCTTGTTTGTTTGCTTTTAGATTATTTTTGCTCTGAAGCAAAATGATGACCCCCAATTCTTTTGCTTATATTTTTTAATGAAATGTATAAAATACATGTACTTCAACGTGAAATAAATTTGCCTTAAAAGGATGCTTTGTTTTACACTGATGGTGAACAAAAAGTTCCTTCACGGAGTTCCACCTACAGAATGGAATGTATACAATGTATTGAGCGATCTATATAATGGACTTGAGGAACAAAATACTACGTCATTATCTTGATGGAACCCTGAAGTGGCTTTAAGGGGGACAGGGAATCCGCTGCTGGGAATTGGCTATTTGTGCTCTAAATGGTAGCCAAAAAGTTATACTATAAGCCAGTGGCCAACACAGTTCGGGTAACCGTTTAATATTGTGGTCAGTTTGAAACGTTACGTGTGAAATAATGAAGATTTACATTAACAAGAGGACACATTTCAAAACCAAAATAAATTTAGACGTTTTTTATGAAGTATATTTTTACTCTAGCACCGCTTATTAGCAGCCAACCTACAAGTCCGAGTTTCCGAATGACAAATATGTCAAATTCTCTTACTCAGTTATTTCCCTTGACAATTATATCCGATTTCTTTTGCATCATCGCTTTTAGATTTGACAGCCAACAAATTATACGTAATGTGAATAATAAGATGAAAATAAGCTCCATGGGTACACATAGGTATAAATAAAGGAAGAAACATAAACTTAGGCAAAACTATGCAGGTATCATTTTTAGTTTTAATTTTATTTCCGTCGGCTGTGTTTGGTTAGAATAAGGCAAAGGCCGATCAAGGGTTAAGTACAAAGCTCGTCTTTGTTAATTGTGATTAAGTTGATGAAAGAAACACCACTGGAACACGTGTTACATGTCTATCCGGTCTCCGGACAGGTGAACAGTTGGTTAAATCGAAGTCTCGATGTCAAAGTAGTCTGATAGTCCGCCGATACAAAAGAGAAAACGATTTTAGACTCCTGGCGTCTATCATTTACCATTCCAAATGACATTAATGGTGCCGCTTGTTTTTACAATTTGGTTACGAGGTTGTGCGTACGCAAACTAATTAAACCCCAGTAAAATTACATTTTGCTGAAGTTCCAAAGTTTTAACCCAACAATCCTTGATAAACAGTCCCCTACTATTATACATTATATATGTTGTGTGTCGTTTGTGCATGTTTGTGTTGTTTTTCTGTGTTTCTGGCTGTAACCCTATGTCATTATGTTTAAACTTTCGACTACTGAACTTGTATCTGTACTTTCAAGTCAATATTAATATACATTAATGTAGAAATGTTTGCTATGCACCTTTTAAGTCTCAAAATGCGTTTGATATAAGAGCAATAATCAACGATATCAAGGCATTGTTCCCAGGTTTGAAGTATTAGTTTAGTTTATTTACTTATTTTTGTTTGCAACGATTGTGAAACAAAGTTGGTACGATTAATCACTCAAGTTGTTACGCGATAGTGTGGTGTTGTGTTGTGCGGGAAACCTGAGTGCCAAGAGAAATACCACTAGTCCAGCTTGGTGACCACAAACCAAACCAACATGCGCCCAGGCTGGGAACCATACCCGGGAGTGCGTTAACCGAACAACCTTAAAGGCCTAGTTTAAGCCTTCTATAAGTGCCCCCCCCCCCAGTACCCAACCTCTGTTGATCTTAATCTTAATGCCTAATTGGCTTATCAGATCTCCAATCTGAGTATCCTGTTGCGCAGTTTTCATTGTTTTATTATAAAAATTGACCCTAAATGGCCCTGAGCCAATAAACCAATGCACATGATATTGGCCCCTACTGTGGAACCAGTGTGATAAGTAGGAGATGCACAGCAGGGGATTATCATGCCAAACATTCCTTAAACTAGGCCTTTAAGAGCTAAAGAAAGCGGATTCTGAATGGCGCGGTTACACCGCCTCATGATTGAATTTTGACAAGTTTCCGTGACAGGAAACAAAACAACGCAGTCTGTTTAAATTTCATGGTGTGCGCTCTACCCACCCTCCGGGGCAAAACACGGATATTTTTAGAGTCATCAAACAATTCTGAAAATAATGAAGCGGGAAGAAAAAAACCGTGTACAATAATGTGTCAAATGCAGCATAATACTTGTTCAAAGTCGTTAATGCCACACACAAAGTACACGAACGCAAAATGTTATGGTTAGATGACATGAAGTAAAATCTGTATGATAAGGAATGGGCGGAGCTTACGAATGCTAAATAAATAATAATAAGAAGAAGAAGAAGGAAACAAAAGGCCCAAGTGGGATAGATTGGGGTTTGCTCTGGAGGATGAACACTTGAGGTAAAATCCTCCTAGGGGTCAAAACTTCATGATGAGTGCTAGTAAACTCGAGAATTAATGTATGATTTAACACAACGATATTTTACCTCGGTGAGTAAACACGTATTCACTGATCATCAACGTTATGAGTTAAAACAAGTATTCACTAATCATCAACATTATGAGGCAGTGTGTAATATGCAAACGAGGAGATGACAGACACATGTCATACCATATATGGAGATGCCTCTAAATGATGTTGAAAAGTTGAAGAACAAACTATTGATGTTATTTGAATTCTCGACAGCAATTTACAATATATGCCCCATTTACGATATTAATTTGAAAGATGGTTGCTCTATCTTCAACAGAAAGGGCAGACCTCGGTACGTCGGTGTAGCTCTATATAACTCACAAGTATATATAAACGCGCGCGTGTGTGTGTGTGTGTGTGTGTGTGTGTGTGTCTGTGTGTGTGTCTCTGTGTGTGTGTGTGTGTGTGTGTGTGTGTGTGTGCGCGCGCGCGCGTTTGCGCGTTTGCGCTTATATCCTTTGGAGGTTAATCATATGAGTACACAGCAACCTTCCGAGGCACAATTTACTTCCGAGGTTAATTGTCCCGTTACCTCGGAAGTTTAAACCTCTGAACAGCGATATAATGTTCACCAGACTCTCCTGGTTAAATATGAAGACTACCTCTAAATAACGTTGTATAGTGTGTCGTGTGTTTGAGTGTGCTTGCACACATTGACATACGAAAACAGGGCGCGGAAAAAGTTTAAAGTCGGGCATGCGCATTGGCTCTCCGTTTCGCTGCGCATGCCTAGTCCGCCCCCGCGGGCACCTGTTAAATTCGCACGTTGGGCATGCGCACTACCATCGACACCTCACGTGGTGTGGGAACAACATGGCGGCTTGCCGAGGTAAGTTGTGTATTATCGATTCTAATGATGGTTGACAGTTTTTCTGCTGTAGGATTTTTTGCTGGTTGGATTTTGAAGTGTGTACGTATCAATTCTATTGTAATACCTTTTTATGGAAAGTAATGGATGTCAGAGAACACTTCAACATCGTTCTGTACCATTGTTTTAAGACGGTTTCGTACCACAGCACATGGCACATACCTGTACTGTATAATGATATATCATATATATACACTTTATAGTAAGGTTTTTAACGGTGTTTAGTACGTGCTTATGTGGTGGTTAAAGGAGATAATAGTGTGTGAAAACTGGCTCTCTCAATATCGAAAACATGCAACAGATGCGAGGTGCCTGATCATGCAGTTAGAACACAAAAACTGACATTTTGTGGTTTACCAGTAGGCAAGAATTAGCAGTCGTGAAAATTATACTTTTGAATGAATTCTTATAGTTTTGCTTGGCATCAAATTTTTTAACAAGCACTGCTATTTAAAATTCAGAATTTGAGCAAGCCCGAAAGACATTTTACCAGTGCAGGGCCTTCAGGGCTTGTGCTTATATTGACCACTATAATTGTACATTGACAGATATATTTTACGATTTTTGATATGGCAAATCATTCATGTACAAGTTATTTTGTATCGAAAGTGGATAGTTATTCCGATTGCATCTATAAAATATCTTAAAAACAAGAAATATTACCAGATAATGTTACTTAAATAATAGTTCCGTACACAAAAAAACAAATATCCAACAAATTATTATGAGTTTGATGCATGTTTCTTCATTTCAAACTGTCAAAACATAACAATATACAATACATGAATGACACCTGCAAGGCTGCGGTTCACAGTTTAACAACAATTGGAACACTTCGGCCATGGCCGAGTTGTAACGATTGTATGTAAGAGGTCTTTCTCGAAGCTTGCCGAAGATGGTCAAGTTTTAAGCTTGGTACAATTGTTGTCTGTGTCGGTCAAGTTTCGTTTTGTTGGAAAGGTAAATCCTTTGTTTTAATGCATTTAATGCTTGTTATGTGCAAAATATCTTTGCACTTGCACAGTAAAATATGAATATAAACCTTTATTATCTATTTCAAACCTAAAATGCTTCTCTAAATACAATTTCAATATTTTTCAAAACCCCCCTGTTTTTGCACAAACCCGTATATAGGTTATGGATCGGAAGAATCCCATATAACCTGTCTATTATTTTAGACTAGGCAAGAATCTGCATGTGCAGCCACAATCGATGCAGTATGATTTGTATATATATACATTGACAACACAAACATCAACAGAATAAATGCCCCAGATTTGAGTAAAACAAAAATTAATATCAATTTATTTCCTAAATCATGGTCTTAAATGTGCGGCAACATGTGCATGTTGTTTAAGTCAGAAGTCATTTTTACAGTCATTGTTGGAGTACGATTTATTAAAGTTCTATTGCATAACTGATCTGATTAAATTTATTGCCTTTCCTTTTAAAAAGGATGAATTCAGGTGTGAAATATAGAATATAAGTATATTATTGCATAATACTACAGTTAAATGGAAACTATAAGCTTTCACCGATCTTTATCGTAATGTGAAAGCAAAAGTAAGATGTTAAAAGGCTGCCAAACCATGTTTTCAAATTTGTCTTTCTGTTAATCTTTGAAATTTAAATGGTTGTAACACAATTGTTTATTTTCAAAAAAACGATCCTATTATTGATTGTAAAAAGACCCATCCATTTCAGAAGATGTCGAAATATCGGAAGAATGAGAGCATGTGTTTCTTTTTCATATTTTCCACTGCAGTGGTCTAAATTAGCACAAGCCCACAAGCCCTGCACTGGTAAAATGTCTTCCAGGCTTGCTCAAATTTTGAATTTTATATAGCAGGGCTTGTTCAAAAACATTATTCCATGCAATAGTATAAGAATTCGGGCTTGTTCATCCGAAAGTCTAATTTCAATGACTGCCACAGTAATAGCAGATCGAGATAGGACTCACACATCCATGTACTCCTCATTTCTTTTGGAACTTTCAGGCCTTATGATATATGGATTTTGTCCAAGTGGCCTTTGGTTAAAAATGCTATTTCACAGACTGACTTCAGAAAACCTTCATTAGTAACTTTTGCCCGTTTTTTTTAAATGCATGCTGTTTTGACAACATCTAGTTAATTATGTTTATGGGAAAAGTAGATTCACGAAACTATTTAGACTACATTGATTCATTATGACTTACTTATTTGATAATGAGATAAGCTAGGGTCTAATTATGCAAACACATTGTCTGCTCATAAAGCACCAATCACACAGGGCAGTATTGGGAGCTATGCTAAAAAGCCTAAATGAAACACTTTGATATACAGCATTGATTAAGCATGTCATTTGTGTAAACCCAGCTGGTTATGTCATTAACTGGCGCGAGAAGGAAGTGGATTGAATAGTGGCTGTTTGTTTACATCAGACTGTTGTTGATATGTTGTCATTGTTCAAGCCTCATATTATTGCAATTGCAGATGTTTTTGGCCAGAATCAACGCCCTTGCAGAAAAAAAGCCAACCAAAACTACCTTCAGACAAACACGGCTGAAATTGAGCTGAATTTGTGCTATATGCAGTATATTGATCAATACATAGGTATGATTTTGTCGTGATACATTAGCAGCATTTTGTGGACTTACGTCAGGGAATTGAATTTAGAAAAAAATACTGCTCACCCCTTTGTGTTTGTTAGAAAAATTTATGTACTTAAAAACAACAACAATGTTTTCTGTGTCATAATCAAAGCATAAGGTTTGTAAAAACAAAAAATGTTTTGAGTAGGTCTGATATGCAGTCTGCACAGAATATCTTGCCGATGTTCTCATCATTGTCTGTATTGAAGTCTAATTCTAGGTGGAGTTTCGTCTTCCATTGAGTAACAGTTTCTTTGGACAGTTTGTTAATTTTGGCTGCTATGTCGGATTAGTTTGATCATCACCATCGGCCTTCGTAGATATTAAATATCAATGCATAAAAAACTTTAAAAATATTATTGCTTGTCATGATGATGGACTGTGCCTCAAAATTGATATAAGTCAAATACTGCCGTCTAGAATCTATGTAAAACTATGCATTTACATAATATCTTGTCGTGTCTGGGCGGTAATTTTGGGTTAAAATTCAGCACTATTACCAGTGCAAAAAAAACATACATTTTCCCCATGACTGGAAAATATGTGTGGTTTATATTAAGAAAAATATATTAAGCAATGTCGGGTGCATTCTCCAAACAAAGAAACATTATCAAAGTCAATAGTTTTCTTGGTTTCAATATTTTAAACTGAAGCATTGTTGTTCACAAAATAAAAAAAAATCCAAAGTGGTGAAAAAAACACATAGGAACATTAAACACATAGGGACATTTGTCATAATACATTTCCTTTCTTTGTAGTAATGTTATGTTTCAATTGTTTTAATAGCAGCGATGCCTCAAAAGACACGTGTCTGGCATGCATGGTCAACGACTTGGACCGATACACAAAGCCTAATTGCAAAATGGTTAAAGTTGTTGATGACAGACATCAACCAAGACTCTGTCTGTATGCAACTGAAATGATCAGCAAAGACACTGAATTGAGGTACGATTATGGTGTTGCTGATGTACCTTGGAGAAAGCGAAAGGTAAGAAATAAAATGTTTTAATTTTCTCTTCTTTTTAATTGAAGTCAAAATACTGAATGCATTGTACTCAAACTCTGTTGGATGTTAAATAAAGTCTGACGGGTATTGCTTCTCACTTGGGTAAAATTTGTATTATTGATTTCCCCTATTGATACCCCAATTTGGTGTGAGCTTTATGACGTCACAAATTTTAATAATAGACCATCATACAACCTCAACCTCTAGTTTCGTTAAGTGTTGAATTATTTCTTTCATTGCTTGTTTTTATGTATTTTTCCCTTTAAAACCTATAAAAACTTACGGATACTACTCTCATTTTGTCTTGATTGAAATGTATGTTATAATTTATTACATAGCCTATGGTGTAGATACAGACATGACTTAATCAATAATTGAATTCCTTGTAAATGAGATTGTTTTATTATCAAGGTGCACACAATCAAAGCTATTTCATTCAATGGACTTAACTTGAATCCAGACAACTATCGGCAACTTTATGATAGTAAGTTGAATCATAATGTTGACATCAATGTCTCTGCATTTACAAACTTGTATTCCATATTTTGCAGAAAAATGATGTCAAGCCTGTGGTTTTTGAACAATTCAGTAATATCGAGATGTTCCTTGTTAATTGTTTTTGTTATTTGCATGGTTTTTCAGAATATGCAAAAGTGAGAACTACATATTCAGTGTACATGAAAAGTCTTTTAGCGTTCAAAAATATTGATTATTAAAACATTTGGTACTTACTGTTTCTAAGACGCGTGTACATGGGATTTAATGTTTAATAAAAAAATCATATTGCCTTAAATTTTTTAAAGCAAACAATTCTTTTTGTATTATTAAATACTGAGAGACAATTTTTTTCTGTCGTAGTTTACACATGACATATGATATATAAAAGCCTGGCAATGTCATGTTCTCTGACTCATTTCATGTACACTGGTATTTGCCTTACATTATTTTATTTTCCAATTTCATCTAAAAGTTATATGACTTAATTTTCCGCCCCACCATTTGAATATTCATAATTTTGTTCTCCATTTGAACAAGATTACGGAAAGCCCTGTCCTACTATTGCCGTAAAAATCCACAAAGTAATAAAAAAAATCTCAATAGTTGTATTACTTTTTCAGTCTGTGTCTTGTTTTTTTGTTTGTTAGAATTTTGTGTTTAAAAGTTGTTCAGCAGAACGTTTGTGGGAATCTTAAAACTGTTGAAATGAATAGTTTTTTCCATAATTAATTCATTATGTGATTGGCCTTTGTCAAGACCACACAATCACCAATCTGCAGTTCATCATTATGTAAAATTACCTCCAGATCATTTGTCCTTAGTGTGTTAGAATTGTACCTCAGAAGGTTTGTCATAATTTAAAATTGTAAAATGATTTTATGGCGCTTGATATACATGGTTGTGTGCTGAAGACAGATACTTTTATGATATCTCATAAATGATTATGAATCCCAATTGGGCTAATTAAAATCATCCGTGTGTCCTTTGTCCCTCCCAGTTGTGTCTGGACTGTTATTAAGTCATCTATGGACTGATTTTAAAATACTTTTGCAAATGTGTTATGCATACAAAGACGTCATGTCGTGTGCAAGGCCAATGTCCTTACCTACAAGGTCAAAATTACACTATATAACCCGGACTGTATCCTCTTCATGTATAGACAGTTCTCAAAGTAACTTGCTGTTTTGCATACAAAGATGACATTCCACTTGCAGGACCCGTGTCCCTACCTCAAAGGTCACACTTATGGTTTGAGTTCTATGGAATGCTGCGTTTAATGACATAGAGTATATCTGTTCATGTCCGAACTGTATCTTTCACATGTATGGAAATTTTGAAATTATTTGCCACACATGTGTAGTATACTTAAGGCATGTGTTACATGCAAGGTTTGTGTTCTTACCTCCAGGGTCAAAGTCACACTTTGTGTTTGATCATTATAGATTGTTCAATATACATACCATACATTGAGTATAGGTGGTCATATCCAGGCTGTAACCTTTTGATGTTTAGACAGATTTTAAAATAACTTTGCACATCTGTAAACCACATAAAGACGGCATGTTAAGACCTGTTTCCCTTTGTGAAAGATCCAGGTCACACTTGTCTATGTTTTATTACAGGTCTCACAAAGTATGCCAAAAGTTTTTAAATAATGGTGTGTTGCTGTGTGATAAATGACTATATATAACTTAAAATTAAAATTTTAAAATGACCTTACAACTCCTGAAACCCTGTCTTTGAACATAAGACAAATACTTCTCATGGCATTGTGACATGGCAGATGTGCGCGTGGTATAGAATTTGATACATTTCAGATGCTGTTAAAGATGGTCATACAGGTGCAGATACTACAGAGGTCACAGAAACATCTGAAGATGCCCTCGGTGAATCAGAAGAAGTCTTGGAACATGCTTATCATGGTAAACTTGAGTGCTAATTAGTTCATACTAATTGATTTAAGCCTGATTGTGTAAATGCTAACAGCTTATTTTAAACACACTCCAGTCGGTTTCCTTGGTCAAACTCACCAGTACTGAGTGTAAATATGAGAGGAAACTAGAACATTTTCCTGACCTCTGCGAGGCGGACACTATAACTCTGAGCCATCCTTAAATTGAGTTTATGATCTGAAACAGGTACATACATGTTTCTGTTGCATCTAGACAAGCATCGACTTTAAAGTACCTCATGATGTATGCTAAAAGTTTGTAATGAATTGTGTGTGTGTGTGTGTGTGTGTTGGAGTCAAACCTCAGAAAGTTTGTTAAGCTTAATTCAGTAAAACTTATGCTTGTTCTCAATTAACAGATTTATTCAGTCTGGGTTATTTAATCACTTATTGGGTGTCACCTTGGGGGACTATGTTTCTCGGAATGACAAACACATGTTGATTTATACATCTAGATCTTGTATGTTCGTAATTTGGCGATGTTAGCATCTAGTTAGTTAATAGTTGCTTGAGTTATTTTTGTACCTGAATACCAGTATATATGTGTGAAGCGTTTAGCTTTAATGAGTTTGTAACAGTATACATTCAACTCAACTGTGTGTTTCAGATGATGTAGGGGATAGTTGCCCCATCCACAGTTGTCTCTGAACATGCTGAAGGGCCGCCTCAAGGTAAATTGAATACAAAAACCAACTTTCTTTACATAGTTATTTCTCGCTGGTGACCACAATCTGTTGATGTTAATTACTTAAGACTATTTTTCTGTGATGAGGTACCTCATAAAGTAGACATAATGCTTGTAAAGATGAACATGGAATGTGTGTGTGTGTGTGTGTGTGTGTGTGTGTGTGTGTGTGTGTGTGTGTGTGTGTGTTGCTTACAAATGTTAGATATCTTGTCATCTTTTAAAATCAGGCTTATTATACTCTTTAACATGTATTTGGACAAAGTATGCGTAAAAATATTGGTGAAATATGTGTGTTGACATGAAGAACCTCTGTGTGAATTGGGTCATCTTGTGTCTGAAAACTTAATTGTTAGGTCACATAAGAAATAGCCTATTTATACCGTCATAACCATTTTTTTTTACCTTTCTTTAAACATGGTGAGATTGCTTCCCTTTACAAATTCTTGGACAACTCTTATACTTGTTTAACATAATTGAATTGATCATCAGATTGGCAGATGTTTAAACCATGCAGATGTAATTCAATCATACTTCATTTGAAAGTTTTCAAAAGACATGTGTCTATGTTTTATTACCTCACAGAATATGCCAACAGCTTTAAACTGATGGTGTGTTACTGTTTGTCAAAATTGTAGGTCTGAGTGCTTATATGGTAACTTAAAACTAAACTTACATCTCCTGAAACCTATATTTGTGAACATAAGACAAATACTTTACTATCTCACGGCATTGTGACATTGACATGGCAGATGTGTGCGTTGTATAGAATTTTGATACATTTCAGATGCTGTTAAAGATGGTCATACAGCTGCAGATACTACAGAGGTCACAGAAACATCTGAAGATGCCCTCAGTGAATCAGCAAAAGTCTTGGAACATGCTTATCATGGTAAACTTGAGTGCTAATTAGTTCATACTAATTGATTTAAGCCTGATTGTGTAAAAGCTAACAGCTTATTTTAAACACACTCCAGTCGGTTTCCTTGGTCAAACTCACCAGTACTGAGTGTAAATATGAGAGGAAACTAGAACATTTTCCTGACTGGGGATCAAACCTAGCACCTCTTGGCTGCGAGGCGGACACTATAACTCTGAGCCATCCTTACAATAATTGAGTTTAAGATCTGAAACATCAACAAAGTATGCGTAATCATCATCACATTGCTGCTGTTGTCATCATCATCAACATGTTGTTGATGTTATTGTTGTCACCACCACCACAATCATCATGATCACCAACACCACAATCAACCACCACCACCACAACCACCATAATCACCACCACCACCACCATCATCATAATCACCACCGTCATGATCACCACCATCATAATCACCACCAACACCACCATCATCATAATCACCACCGTCATGATCACCACCATCATAATCAACACCAGCACCACCACAATCATCATAATCACCACAACCACCACAATCATCATGATCACAACCAACTCCACCACAATTATCATGATCACCATCACCACCACCACCACCATTATAATCACCCTTTCACAATCATCATCATTGCCACCACCACCACCATCATCATAATCACCACCACCATCATCATTATAATCACCATCACCATCATCACCACCACCGCCACCACCATCATCATAATCACCACCACCGCCACCACCATCATCATAATCACCACCACCACCATCATCATCATAATCACCGCCACCACCACCATCATCATAATCACTACCACCACCACCACCACCACAATCATCATGATCATCATCACCACCACCACCATCATAATCACCACTTCCACAATCAGCATAATCACCACCACCACCATTATATAATCATCATCAATAGAACCACCAACATCTTAATCATCATCAATAGAACCACCTGAACATCATAATCATCATCAATAGAACCACCAACATCATAATCATCATCAATAGAACCAGCAACATGGTGAAGAGTAGTGGGACTATAGTTATAGTAGTAGTGGGAGAAATCCCCAAAAGTATAATTACCAGTTAGTTTTAAATAGTAGCATAATTATGCAGTGATGCTAAAACAGCAGCATCAACAGCGACTGAATGCTATTCTTATTCCATGATGATACATAATGGTGAATTCTGCTGAGTTCCATCTTACAGAACTCTTGAGATTTTCTGAGTCTTTTTCACCAAATGCCACCCAAAAAATTAACTAAGTTCAGTTTTTCACCAACTGCCATATGAAAAATTAACTAAGTCAAATTTTTTCACCAAATGCCACATGCATATTTTTTACACCAAATGCCACCTCCAGTTGGGTGGAAATTTCATGGCAGTTGGTGAAATTCTTGATATTCCACCAAGTGCCACCCATTTTCCACCAAATGCCACCCAAATCCATGGCATTTGATGGAAGTTTGTGGCAAATTTAGGGAAGGGCAACTAGGCCAGTTTTTTTTTATTTTTCGTTTAACGAGAATTTTTACAAAAATAAGAACCAGGAATAAAAATAAGAAAAAGATGTCGAAAAATGAGCGTCGAGAAAAAAGAATAAAAATAAGATGGATTTTCCATATTTTTTTCTTTTTTTGAATTTTTTTATACAATGCATGTTTTGAAGTTGTGCACACATGTTTTGTACTCCATACTGCCTGTTGTATAATATTGTTGCGCCACAGCTGTTAGAGGACATCATTTTAAAAAACTTCTTCAAATATATTTGTAGTGTCCATACTTTCAGAAAGTCCAAAATTTCTCTGACGAGTTAAATACTATCTAAGTTATGTATTTCTTAACAAGAATAAATGCCAAAATGTTTCAAGTTCGTAGAAAATAAAATGACGGCCGCAGCATAAATGTTTTTCATTTTAAATCTTTGTAAAATTATCAAACATTTCGCCAAAAATCCAAAGTTATTAAAATAATTATAGAAAACTAAAAATGCAACCTGTCTCAATGAAAACCTAAACAAGAATGCCATTTCCCAGCAATTTCCATGGATTTGGCCATAAACTGGCTGAAAATTGGCCGGGTCGTTTTCTGGCCGGTGTCTAAACAGAGCGGCCCATATTTGGCCAAGAAACGGCCAGAAAACCGCCAACTTTCGACCGGACATTTGGCCGGTGGCCGAGAAATAGCCAAGCCCACTGTAGCAGAAACAGCGGCAGCTATATTGGATATACATGACAAAAAACGTTTAGTGAAAAAAATCCAGACTTCCTAACGCAGATTTAACATATAAATATAAACAATTCTCACTTCGGACCTAAATATTTGCAAATAACTGGTAATCGATTAAATGATGCAACAATAGTCTGTATTATAAAGGCAAAACAAGCTGTCATTTTCACATGATGATAATTAAATCAATTCTGTATATATATGTGCATGATTTTAATATGTGCTTCTACACTTTTGAAGTGTTTTTAATAGTCACTGAAACTTGCACTGGCAAAACCAAAGACATCTGGCTCATTGTTTGTGTCTAAAATGTTGATTAATATCATTTTGGGTATATATAATGAGATAAACAACACATCTGAGGAAATTAAATGTCTGATATACAAGAAAGAAACAAGGTATGTAACTCTAACTTACCAGATTTCACGGTCGAGTCCAGTTTTTTTAAGTTTCTTAATCAACATACAAACAATCCATTTTAAAATAGGTGACATGAAAAGAGGAGTCAATTCCCTTTAAAATGGTATGCAGTATGTTGGTATAACTTTATTGTCTTTAAGACAAACAAGCCAAATCCAATGTCACATTCTCGTCTTTTTCTGTAGTCAGAAACTGTACAGCAAATTCCAATTTTCAGTGTTTCCCCGTGTAAACAGGTCTACACACAGAAGTATTTAAGTTATTTTATGCTTCGATATAAATAAAATACAATTCCGTTCCGATATCACAAAAAATCACCACGGTTTTATGAACAACATTATCAGTCTTCAAACTAAATCCACTTTAAAATTTCGTAAACAGGCAGCCATATTCCTTATAAGCTCTTAGACGATGATATTAAGCAAGTTTATTTTCGTCATGGCATATAATATGCATGTGATATCACAAAACAATGAAACATATTTCAGTTAACTTTGTAAGCAATAATCGCCAGCTTCCGCCATCTTGGAAACTGTGCGCGATAATTTTTTGTTGTTGTGAAATAAGGTTAAATAACACTAAATTTTATTTTCTATCCGAGATCGAAGAGACGGGCGGCGGAAAAAATAAAAATAAAGTTAGGAATTTGAATCTTTTTCTTTTTTGAGTTTTGCAATATTTAGGTACGGCGCTTCCGTAAAACGAAAAATTGAAAAAACTCTGGCCCTATGTTAACAACCTCCTGAAGTATGCTCAGTGCTAATTTGTGTGTTAAAATTGTACCTCAGAATGTTTGAAAGTAATTTTGTTTAAACATTATATATTTTACAACGATTGTGAAGAAACCTATGATAGCTTATTAAACTAAGTCCCTCTCGTTGGCACGATGTTGTGCAAGAGTGTGGTCTGATGTTGTGGGGGAAACCGGAGTACCCGGAGAAAACCCACTTGTCCGGCTTAGTGACCATTAACCAAACTCACATGCGCCTAGGCCGGGAATTGGACCAGGGTTGCCCAGGTGAGAATTGAGTGCGCTAACAACTGCGCTAGCCGGACAACCTACATAATTTAAAACTGTGAAATAATTTTATGAGCCTGATATACATGTTTGTGTGCTGAAGACAGATACTTTAATAATATCTCAGAAATGAACATGAATTATCCACACCCAACCCCCACCCAAGGTGGACATATTAAAATTATCTGGGTCCTTCCTGTACGAAATTTTCCAACAGTAAAACATAACACTTTCAATTTTACGTACTTGTACGGAATCATGATAATTACGGCCAGAATTAAGGAAAATAAAGAACGATTTACGTGTGCTAAACAGACGGAATCTGACTGTAAAAGTGGACGTAATATTAAAATGAACCGGAATTTTTATAAAATTTTGTGCATAAAATTTTCCGTACGTAATATTAAGATGGATTTACGTGTGCCAAACGGACGGAACCTGACCGTAAAAGTGGACGTAATGTTTAAATTAACCGGAATTTTGGAACAGGATTTTTTCAAAAATCTGACCGTAAAATGGCACTTATATTTAATGTAACTGGAATTTACAACATTTCTAAAACTCAATTCATTGCTTTTCACTACATGCCTGCTTAAACTTTTCCAACTTGTTTAAATAAAATAATTTTCATTGATATTATTTATTATAATATATACTTTATTTACATTTGCATGACATTATTTTTTGTGATTTTAAAATCAGTAAACTGATTATAGTGTTATAATCTGCAATATAAATATTATGAAATGAAGAGACAATGAGTCTACAAAGACTTATTTGAAAATTAAAGTTATAGTGTTTTTGGAATCCACTGTGAGTTTTGTCTATGGTTATTTTCACTTTTTTAACACAGACTCAACTTGCTTGATTGGTAATGCCGTTTTTCCAGTCAGATCCAAATGTATTCTGTCCAGCAACTAGGACGTCACACAATCAGCAGTAAAATTTAATATCATGTAAAATTATTTTATTACTAGTATCAAAATGCATCATTTTTAATCCATTTTAACATTCTCAAGCACACTTTATCATCCTCACAGCTTAAAGTGACTCGCTCATGATTTTGGACCAAAACTAAGTTTTCCCGGTAATGCATCTGAAAACACTTATTTATCATTATTTTACTCTATCATGTCAAAATTGCAGAAAAAAAAACCCAGTGAAAGGATTTTTGTTATAGTGGAGTTAGAACCAACGCTGGTTAAGTCAAGAAAATATTAGAACACAGCCGGCTAGTCCACACGGCCACTGGGACTTATACAGATTGGTGGATATGTTGACAAGGACATGCCAAGAAGTCAAACCCTGTTTTATGGCTCTCGGCAATGGCTAGAAACATGCAATAAAACACACAAATACAAATATTCAATCAACATAACCTGCATTTTAATTACCCGCTACATAAAAATGTTACTTTTCACAAATGTGTTGTTGTTTTTTTACATGAGTAACGATACTGCTTTAAAACTATGACCATAAAAACAACATGAATTCCATATATATATATTTCTTTCTGAATAAATACAATCCTTCACAAACCTTCTATGGGTATGGTCTGCTTTATGTGCTCCAACTGTTACTTTCAGATCTTGTGTACTTTCCTTGCCATTTAATATTAAAGCCATCTAACAGCATTTTAACACAGAGTAACATACATATACAGAAAATCATTATTAAAATGTGTTATGAACTCAAAAGACTTATAATTATGTAACAAATAGGATAAAATGAATGACATATAATTTAAGATACATTTTGAAATAAGTGTTTACCTTCAAACTATGAGAGATCCTGATTATATCCAGCAAACAATAGGAATCTGCAGAAAGTTTAACCGCCATGGCTGTGTTTACATCAAGAAAACCGCCTGAACATTTGAAATCCACTGATCTTACTGGCTACTGAGCCCTGATTCTCTGCATACTCCAGGGTTCGAATTTAGCTTTGAGAAGCACTCGCAAAATTTTGCGAGTGCATTTTGAGGCAACTCGCAAAATGAAAAATCAACTTGCAATTTTATTATTTGCTTTATTCCCTTATAATATTGTCTAATTAAAGTAGAAATTAACACCTAAGACATATTATGAATATTAAAAAAGTATCAATCTTGAGTGACTCGACTACTAGAACTTGTTGATGGCTTATTCTATTTGGGGGGTATGGAAAGACTCATCTGATGCTGGCAGCTTTTTGATAACAAAGCTGTCCAATAATTTGCCATTATTCACTTTGTATATTTACCCTCGCCATCGGGTAATTTAATACCCATTCGACAAGCACGCTACAGATTTGATTAAGTCTATAAGTATTTAAAACAATAAAATAATAAATTCAAAATAAAAAAAAGCAAGAGTATATGTAGCGTGGATACTTTGGACCATGAAATATATCGATCGACGAAGTCTATTCATTTTGACAGTTGGGCGGAAAAATATTCAAAGGATGATGGGGTTTACATATAGTGCGCGAAAGCGCTAAATTTAGCCAATGATTGAGCTAGGTGATTACGTCATTCGTATTAACTTTGTATTATGCACGCCTCGGAGCATCCCGGAAAGATTCGAGATAAAACTCGGCCTTTTCCGTATTTGTTCTATTTTTGAAAACCTACTAGAGCGTGACTCTGTACTGTCTTTCTTATACCGGAAGTGTAAACATGCCACTTATAGAGCCTGCTGTTTACACTCGACTACGTAGCGGAATTAAGTTCATGTTTATTCTACTTTCGTTTTAACATTTTGTGGTCAAAAAAATCCACTCGCAGAATTTTGCGAGCTTGAATAAAAGTCACTCACAATTTCCAAATGTCGCTCGCATTTTGCGAGTATGCGAGTCTAAATTCGAACCCTGTACTCACTGAAATTTTCTGCCTGACCTTAGATAATCTGATAAGCCCAGGCAATGTGTACCATGAGAAATAGCTTGGTCAATAAACTAACAGAGCACACTGATAAAAGACTTCTAATTTCTAATTAAATTAATATGTTAAAATGTATGTTTATCTTTTTGTGCTTTTTTAAACTTATGAAATGAAAATTTAATAATAATAAAAAATATAATAATAATAATAAAGTTAAAGACAAATTCTGATGATGCACCATTAAACATAAAAGTCATTAAGAAAAAAATGGAAGTCCCTATTTACAGCCAGAAAAATGAACTTTACGCGTGTCATGTAAAACTAAGTCTGTTTTAGCAGTGAAAAGTATTTCAGAAATTTTTTAAGTTTAAAATTATTACCAGAATCAGTTTCCAACTGTAATTTTGTAATATATTGTAGATTTTCCGTATGTAAATGAATGAAGTTCCAGTCCAGGTACATAACTTTCCTTCCCACAAATAAATTACTGCCAGATTACGGGCATAAATATGATATTCCTGCCACTTTCCTGCAAAATTCTGGCCGGATTCTTGCTGAAAATTTCATATGGGAGACACATGCACGATTTGTGTTTCTACCTCCAAGGTCAAGGTCACACTTTATGTCTGATCAGTATGGATTGTTTAAAGCTGCACCCTCACAGATTGAACGTTTTGACAACTTTTTTATTTTTTGTCTTGGGCCGAGCCAATTTTTGCGAAAATCCACGGAACTAATAGTTAAATAAGACTGCTGCCAAAAATTGGATCGCAGATTTTTATATTTATGTTCAAAAATTGCTGTTATATGCATTTTTCTTAAACCGTAAGTAACGGTTTAAGCCATAAAACATTAAGTTTCGAACGGAAAATATGAAAATCTGCTATCTCATATTTTGTCAGCAATATTTTACCGTTGGTTTGCAAATATTAACGCAAAATTTGCTATTTCCAAGACAAAAAATAAAAAAACTTTTAAAACTGGTATATCTGTGAGAGTGCAGCTTTAATATACAGACATTGAGTATAGGTGGTCATATCCGGGCTGTAACCTTTTAATGTATGGACATATTTTTAAATAACTTTGCACATTCTTTAAAGCACGTAAAGACACGTGTTAAGACCTGTGTCTCTTTCTCAAAGATCAAGGTAACACTTCTATGTTTTAATACCTCACAAAGTATGCCAAACGTTTTTAAATAATGGTGTGTTGCTGTGTGTTAAAAGTGTACCTCGGAATTACGGTATGTGACATAATGTAACTTAAAATTTGAATCGTAGAATGATCTTACAACTCCTCAAATCTGTGTTTGTGAACATATGACATATACTTTGATATACCGTAATGGTATTTTGGCATGGCAGATCTGCACATGGTATAGGATTTCGATGCATTTCAGATGCTGTAAAAGATGATCATGCAGCTGCATATACTACAGAGGTCACTGAACCATCTAAAGATGTCCTCAGTGCATCAGCAGAAGAAGTCTTGAAACATGCTTATCATGGTAAACTTGACTGCTCATTAGTTTATACTACTTTATTTAAGCCTGATTGTGTAAAGCTAACAGCTTATTTTAAACACACTCCAGTCGGTTTCCTTAGTCAAATTCAGTACTAAGACAGTGTACATATGAGTGGAAACAAGAACATTTTCTGAGCGGGAATCAAACCTAGTGCTCACCTCTTGGTTGTGAGGAGGACACTCTACCTCTGAGCCATCCAGACATTAATTGATCTTATGACTGAAACAGGTACATTCTTTTTTCTGTTGCACCTAGACCAGCACAGTCTTTAAAGTACCTCATGATGTATACTAAAAGTTTGTAATGAAATGTGTGTGTTGAAGTTAAACCTCAGAATGTTTTTTAAGCTTTATTTAGTAAAACTTATTCTTGTTCTTAAATTATTAGATTCATAGAGTCTGGGTTATTTTGTCACTTATTTGGTGTCACCTCAGGGACATTATTTCTCAGAACAACAAACAATTGTTGATTTATACATCCAGATATTGTATGTTTGTTATTTAGTGATGTAAGCATCTAGTTAGTTTATAATTGCATGTGTTATTTTTATGCCCCCCCGAAGGTGGGCATATTAACATCGCACCGTCCGTCTGTCCGTCCGTCCGTCCGGCTCCGTAACTTTCCCTTGTATGAACAGATTTTAAAATAACTTGCCACATGTGTTCCACATACCAAGACGACGTGTGGCATGCAAGACTCGTGTCCCTACCTCAAAGGTCAAGGTCACACTTAGTGTTTATTCACAATGGAGTGCTGCATATAAGGACATAGAGTATAGGTTGTCGTGTTCCGGCTGTAACTTTCTCTTGTATGGACAGATTTTAAAATAACTTGCCACATGTGTTCCACATACCAAGACAACGTGTCATGTGCAAGACCCGTGTCCCTACCTCAAAGGTCAAGGTCACACTTAGTGTTTATTTACAATGGAGTGCTGCATATAAGGACATAGAGTATAGGTTGTCGTGTCCGGGCTGTAACTTTCCCTTGTTTGGACAGATTTTAAAATAACTTGCCACATGTGTCCCACATACCAAGACGACGTGTCGCGTGCAAGACCCGTGTCCCTACCTCAAAGGTCAAGGTCACACTTAGTGTTTATTCACAATGGAGTGCTGCATATAAGGACATAGAGTATAGGTTGTTGTGTCTGGGCTGTAACTTTCTCTTGTATGGACAGATTTTAAAATAACTTGCCACATGTGTTCCACATACCAAGACGACGTGTCGCGTGCAAGACCCGTGTCCCTACCCCAAAGGTCTAGGTCACACTTAGTGTTTATTCACAATGGAGTGCTGCATATAAGGACATAGAGTATAGGTGTCTGGGCTGTAACTTTCCCTTGTATGGACAGATTTTAAAATAACTTGCCACATGTGTTCCACATACGAAGAGTTTTATTTATGATCCAATAGCTTTGCAGCTATGTTGCTGTCTGTTATATAGACAAAGTATGCTTCCAGTTACTGATGAAATGTGGGTGTTGAAATGAAGCACCTCAGTGTGCACTGGGTCATCTTTTGTCGAAAAACTAACTTGTTAGGTCACTTAAAAAAGCCCTGTTATACTCAAGAGACCATTTTGGCACTGTCTTGATAAATCTGGTCAATGTTTTCCTTGACAAAATCTTGGACAAATTTGATACTTGTTTTCCATAATTGTATTAATCCTGAGATTGACCATTGTTAAGACAACACAGCTCAAATGCAATCATATTTGTTTTAAAGGCTTTCTAAAGACAAGTCCCTATGAGTTTTTTTACCTCCCAAAGTATGCAAAAAGCTTTCTAAAATTGGTGTGTTGCTGTTTGTTAAAATTCTACCTCTGAATGCTTGTATACAATTTAAAAGTTGTGTACATGAGGCAAATATTTTATATCTCACAAATGATGTTGCAATCATGAAATGTTATACATTTTTGCTGATTTTGTGATTTTTTAATCCACTTATGGAATGGTGATACCAACATTCACATGATCATTTAGAGTTTCAAGCTCTAGTTCCAATTTTCTCAAACCAGTTTGCACATATCTTCGAACTCTTCTGTTGATCATAACATTGGTAGTTATATATATGATTTAAAGTGTAACGATATTCCTGGCTTGGTGATTTATTCATGTTATTTAACCTTTATCTTTTGTCCAGCTTAAATCCTCTCTTGCATTTCAGCCAGGAACTTTCAGCGTTTAACAGAGGAGCAACGCCAACTCCTAAGAAAATGTCGAAGTGTTCAACATTACTATGAGACGGGAACTGAAGATGATAGACTGTATTAATTCAATCAAAAGCCACAAGTGTTTGAATTCTCTGAAGTGGAATTAAATAAAAAACACATTACACAGTTGGATAACGACAGATTGCACACTGAAACAATAATAAGTGTTCAAAGTGCTAGTACATCTTGTACATAGTGTCAAGGTGTCCAAGCATGTCTCTGTAAGCCAATGGTTCACTGCATATGAGGTTAATTCATATCTTACAGTGGATTGCAGCAAAAGGCCAGAGGAAAATATGTTTTGATTCTCATCCGTATTTTGAAGAAAAAAAATGGGGATGAATGGCATGTTTTATTTTTTTTTATTTGAAGGGCGGGCTGGGATGAGAATCTAAAATATTTTTTCTCTGGCTTAAGGCTTTATTCTTAGTATGTATCTATTATGTCATCATGATGAAGTCATCGTTACTATTCTACATTATTAAAAATTAGATTCAATCATTTTTAGATTTCCGGAGGTTTTGAAGAGCATATTTTTAACAGCCAATGGGATCATAAGCACATTTCGAGTGTTACATGACCCAGCCTTTTATCAAAAGTTGCTCAGAGTTCATTTTTGCGTGACAGAGTAATAGGCCTTGGAAACTTCAAAATGGCTGAAAAGGCTTGTCCAAGCACTTTATTTTCGCTTGCACTGTTTATCATCTAGGTTAATAAATATAATTTCAGTTGATTTGCAGAAAGTTTACCAGGATAAGAATTTGTCGATTGTTTCTATACAATAATAATTTCAATAAATTAACTTTATTTTCAAACAGTTTTGACACAATGACCACAATGAATTTATATTTTGTCACAACTAAAACTGGTTCCAAGGTCTACTGCATTGTAAATGAAAAATAGAAGATATGTGTTGACATACGCTCGAACAACAATTTAACAAAATGGGTATGTCATGTACAACACGGATACAATGTTCTCAGTAGTGGTGACATTATGTCATAATAATTTTTGTCACAAATAGAATTTTAGAGTTGCCGATTGTTTTATTCAAACAGTAATTTCTCATTTGAATTTTATGGAGAAGTGTATTTTATACACATTCACAGTTAATGTGTAATTTCATGGTGTCAGTCATTGGTTTGCAGTTCATGTTACTTTGTAGTTTCTCACTTGTATTTTGTGACATATTCTTGACATGTAAAGATGGCAAATGTATGTGATGAATGTGAGAGATTAACATTGTTCATTGCACAATGTATTCACATATGTGCTTGTTAACCTCGTTCACTATTTTATTTCTCTCTGCATGTAACCAAAAATGACTTGTATATAAAATGTCCATGATTTATTTAAAATTCCATAATCATGTTACTTTGTAGTTTCTCACTTGTATTTTGTGACATATTCTTGACATGTAAAGATGGCAAATGTATGTGATGAATGTGAGAGATTAACATTGTCCATTGCACAATGTATTCACATATGTGCTTGTTAACCTCGTTCACTATTTTATTTCCCTCTGCATGTAACCAAAAATGACTTGTATATAAAATGTCCATGATTTATTTAAAATTCCATAATCATGGCAACTCGACTCAGTCTCTGCAATATTCAAGTGTAGATCAAGGGCCAATCCCCTGGCATTATTAATTATTAAAATATTTAATTTTACTCGTTTTAATCTTCGAAAAAAGGTGAGGGCTCGCTCCACGGCGCTCCTTGTTTGTTTGTTTTTAGATTATATTTGCTCTGAAGCAAAATAATGACCCCCAATTCTTTTGCTTATATTTTTTAATGAAATATATAAAATAGATATACTTAAACGTGAAATAAATTTGCCTTAAAAGGATGCTTTGTTTTATACTGATGGTGAACAAAAAGTTCCTTCACGGAGTTCCACCTACAGAATGGAATGTATACAATGTATTGAGCGATCTATATAATGGATTTGAGGAACAAAATACTACGTCATTATCTTGATGAAACCCTGAAGTGGCTTTAAGGGGGACAGGGAACCCGCTGCTGGGAATTGGCTCTTTGTGCTCTAAATGGTAGCCAAAAAGTTATACTATAAGCCAGTGGCCAACACAGTTCGGGTAACCGTTTAATATTGTGGTCAGTTTGAAACGTTACGTGTGAAATAATGAAGATTTACATTAGCAAGAGGACACATTTCAAAACCAAAAGAAATTTAGACGTTTTTTATGAAGTATATTTTTACTCTAGCACCGCTTATTAGCAGCCAACCTACAAGTCCGAGTTTCCGAATGACAAATATGTCAGATTCTCTTACTCAGTTATTTCCCTTGACAATAATATCAGATTTCTTTTGCATCATCGCTTTTAGATTTGACAGCCAACAAATTATACGCAATGTAAATAATAAAATGAAAATAAGCTCCATGGGTACACATAGGTATAAATAAAGGAAGAAACATAAACTTAGGCAAAACTATGCAGGTATCAGTTTTAGTTTTAATTTTAATTCCGTCGGCTGTGTTTGGTTAGAATAAGGCAAAGGCCGATCAAGGGTTAAGTACAAAGCTCGTCTTTGTTAATTGTGATTAAGTTGATGAAAGCAACACCACTGGAACACGTGTTACATGTCTATCCGGTCTCCGGACAGGTGAACAGTTGGTTAAATCGAAGTCTCGATGTCAAAGTAGTCTGATAGTCCGCCGATACAAAAGAGAAAACGATTTTAGACTCCTGGCGTCTATCATGTACCATTCCAAATGACATTAATGGTGCCGCTTGTTTTTACAGTTTGGTTACGAGGTTGTGCGTACGTAAACTAATT
Organism: Mya arenaria; assembly: GCF_026914265.1. Classification (NCBI taxonomy): domain Eukaryota; kingdom Metazoa; phylum Mollusca; class Bivalvia; order Myida; family Myidae; genus Mya; species Mya arenaria. Next base: position 58,577,392 of record NC_069127.1, read on the forward strand.
AAACCCCAGTAAAATTACATTTTGCTGACGTTCCAAAGTTTTAAACCAACAATCCTTGATAAACACCCCTAGTTTTATACATTATATATGTTGTGTGTCGTTTGTGCATGTTTGTGTTGTTTTTCTGTGTTTCTGGCTTTAACCCTATGCCATTATGTTTAAACTTTCGACTACTGAACTTGTATCTGTACTTTCAAGTCAGTATTAATATACATTAATGTAGAAATGTTTGCTATGCACCTTTTAAGTCTCAAAATGCGTTTGATATAAGAGCAATAATCAACGATATCACGGCATTGTTCCCAGGTTTGAAGTATTAGTTTAGTTTATTTACTTATTTTTTTTGCAACGATTGTGAAACAAAGTTGTTACGATTAATCACTCAAGTTGTTACGCGATAGTGTGGTGTTGTGTTGTGCGGGAAACCTGAGTGCCAAGAGAAATACCACTAGTCCAGCTTCGTGACCACAAACCAAACCAACATGCGCCCAGGCTGGGAACCAAACCCGGGAGTGCGTTAACCGAACAACCTTAAAGGCCTAGTTTAAGCCTTCTATAAGTGCCCCCCCCCCCCCAAGTACCCAACCTCTGTTAATTGATCTTAATCTTAATGCCTAATTGGCTTATCAGATCTCCAATCTGAGTATCCTGTTGCGCAGTTTTCATTGTTTTATTATAAAAATTGACCCTAAATGGCCCTGAGCCAATAAACCAATGCACATGATATTGGCCCCTACTGTGGAACCAGTGTGATAAGCAGGAGATGCACAGCATGGGATTATCATGCCAAACATTCCTTAAACTAGGCCTTTAAGAGCTAAAGAAAGCGGATTCTGACTGGCGGGTTACACCGCCTCATACGACAGTAACTGGAACAAATCATACACCATGATTGAATTTTGACAAGTTTCCGTGACAGGAAACAAAACAACGCAGTCTGTTTAAATTTCATGGTGTGCGCTCTACCCACCCTCCGGGGCAAAACACGGATAGGTGAAAATATTTTTAGAGTCATCAAACAATTCTGAAAATAATGAAGCGGGAAGAAAAAAGCCGTGTACAATAATGTGTCAAATGCAGCATAATACTTGTTCAAAGTCGTTAATGCCACACACAAAGTACACGAACGCAAAATGTTATGGTTAGATGACATGAAGTTAAATCTGTATGATAAGGAATGGGCGGAGCTTACGAATGCTAAATAAATAATAATAATAATAAGAAGAAGGAAACAAAAGGCCCAAGTGGGATAGATTGGGGTTTGCTCTGGAGGAAGAACACTTGAGGTAAAATCCTCCTAGGGGTTAAAACTTCATGATGAGTGCTAGTAAACTCGAGAATTAATGTATGATTTAACACAACGATATTTTACCTCGGTGAGTAAACACGTATTCACTGATCATCAACGTTATGAGTTAAAACAAGTATTCACTAATCATCAACATTATGAGGCAGTTGTGTGTAATATGCAAACGAGGAGATGACAGACACATGTCATACCATATATGGAGATGCCTCTAAATGATGTTGAAAAGTTGAAGAACAAACTATTGATGTTATTTGAATTCTCGACAGCAATTTACAATATATGCCCCATTTACGATATTAATTTGAAAGATGGTTGCTCTATCTTCAACAGAAAGGGCAGACCTCGGTACGTCGGTGTAGCTCTATATAACTCACAAGTATATATAAACGCGTATGTGTGTGTGTTTGTGTGCGTGTGTATGTGCGTGTGTGTTTGCGTGCGTGCGTGTGTGTGTTTGCGTGCGTGCGTGCGTGCGTGCGTGCGCGCGCGCGCGCGTGGGTGCGTGCGTGTGTGTGTGATATATATATAAAAAATTCAATACAACATAGAGATGTTTTAACATAATTATATATATGTTTTGATATATTATGTAAATATGATTTATGTTGAAAATAAATGAAAAAAAAGATAAAGTCCTCAAGAACTTTGTCACAAGGGTGATTGAAATATTTGCTTATGAAAGTAAAACTTTCAAATAACAATTAGAATGGAAGCTTTCGTTTATATTCTGGTAAATTGATTCCATACATGAGCCAAATCCTATGTTATTTCAATAACTACTTTACAAGCTTCAAAGATCTATTAAGAAATGAAAAGCTTTTGTTCATGTTTGGAGAAATAAAACTACATGGGACGTGTCTTAACTATCAAATTGTTAAAAAACCTTACACACTCACAAAATGTATTTCAATTGTTAATGCGACTCACTGCAAAAAGAATCTAGGGATAAAAAAGAGTTTGTCTACGTCGAGAACACGGTTTATAGCCGTGATAGATTTAAATGCCAAAATCAATGAGAAAGAATATATGACATGGCTTATATTGAAATTAAAGAATTTAACATCGATTGAACGGCACATTGCAAACAAGTAGGCAAACAGAGCCACATAAAGTGAATCAAAAGAAGGATTTAACGTTAAAGGGGAGGTATGGGAGGTTGACTGTGGCTTGAGTTAATAAAAGTGTGTGTACTCCTCCCCAAGGAACTGACACAATATAGGCTCTACGAATGGTATATGGGGGTTGGGGTATCTTTCCTCAGAAAATGTTTGCTTTTCGTCAGAAATGCTACATTCTGGTGAAAGGGATGCAAATTATGTGTACCATATTGACATGAAACGTAAATTTGACAAATTCCGTGGATCCGCAAGTGAAACATATGTAATACAAGCATGTACTAAAAATAACAACACGATATCCACGCCAATGCATTTTTCTATGGATATCAAAATATTATAAAATATTGAATACTTTATGTGTGCTTTTGCGCCGAGCAAAAAATATATCGAACCGACATATTTTAAGATATCGGATAGATATATAAGGACCGATATCATCACGGCTGGTGAAAATCTTTCTTCCTGCACATATTTATTACATCCCTTTTATATTTATTTTACTTGATTTTACGTTCATTTGTTTGAATCTTGCCTTTTTAAATATCTTGAATATGATCAAATAAATTAATTTATGAAAACAAGTATTAAAACTGTATATACATTGCTTTTATAAATATTTTCAATTATATAACTCTAAGAATATTGAATATAATTTCTGAGAGGTATAATGTTTATAGTGTTTAGCATGGCGCGTCGAGAAATGTGAAGAAATATTTAAGGGTGCTGTATAGAGAAAACGCATATTTAAATATTAAAATTAAAGCTGCACTCTCACAGAATTACCATTTTTACAACTTTTTTTTATTTTTTGTCTTGAAAAGAGCAAATTTTTGCGTAAATATCTCCAAACCAATGATATAAGTCTGCTGGCAAAAATAAGATCGCATATTTTTATATTTCCGTTCGAAAAGTAATGTTTTATGGCTTAAACCGTTACTAACGGTTTAAGAAAAATGCATAAAAGAGATATTTTTTAACTTAAATATAAAAATCTGCGATCTAATTTTTTGTCAACAGTCTTATATAACTGGTGTCAATGGAATTTCGCAAAAATTGGCTCGTTTCAATACAAAAATTTAAAGGTTGTCGGAACGTTCAATCTGTGAAAGTGCAGGATACAACATTCCTTGATTGAACCAGTTCTGAGTTCCCTATTTTCCCAGTACTACCCTTTCAATGCTAAGCGCTAGGAAAGGGAGCTACTGGTACTATATAATAACATCTTTCGGTTTAAAACCCCGACCTTCCGCACCCATAGCGAATGCTCTACCTTTCAGTTATCGGAGCGGTTTTTTAATACAAAAAACTATATGTTGATTCATACACCAATGATTTCCATTTTTTGACTAAGAAGTTATTCGTTTAAATATTTTTTAAGCAAAACAAATAATCATACTTGCAGCGTTATTTTCATATTTTCTTCAATTGAAAGCTAGATTACAAACAACATAAGAAACTAGTATTGACACATTGAATCGGTGATTTTTCACTACACAACACTGATAAATTTTATTCGAAAATGCTTGCATCACATTTATTTGAGAAACAGGAGCTTAATTTTCTATTTGAAAATGTTTAGTATTTCCCGTTATTTCTCCAGACTAAAACCTCAAAGAGTCCGGCAACTGCTAAGGTACTATTTGCAAAGTGCTGCGCCCCGCCCACTTATCGACATCATTAGCATATAGTGAGTCAGTGGTCGAGTTAGTAATTGCCTTGGAGTTTCTCATACATTTCTGTTTAATAAAGGATTAAGTGAAACTTGGGGTGTTATCAAACTCTATCTGAGACATAATCATTGATATATATATTTATTTTTATTTGTTTCTCTAATTATTTACTGGTACTGGGACTTTAATGTTAAAAATGATGTAATTTGCATTTTGAAATAAGTGCATTGAACATATTGATTCCCAATACAGTATGAATGCATTGATCATTTTAATTGCGAATATCATATTTCAAACGTAGATCCAAATGTTGAAGGTATTTTATCATTTAAACTTGAGGTAAAACACACACTCTTTAAAACAGCGGGATAGAATGACAATGCCTCAATACAATAGTTTATACATCCTCAATATAAAAGTATTCGGACTTATTTAAACTTTTGAACATAAATTTAAAAGATCTCTCGTTTTAGTATGATTTAATGAAACCAAGTCTGGATATAGTTACAGCACACTAACAAAAATGGCAAATTTAGACACACTTTTGAAAAATAAACGGAATAGGAATTATATTTCGTGCCTTCTTGTAACTAAAAAGGTTGGTAAAGCATTGGGACCATTCACCGAAGACAAGCTTCAACACATTCATGGACAAATAGTGAGAAAATTAGGCGCACAGAATGCGTGCACTGATCAGTGCAGTCAACAGTTCAAAAACAATTTCAACAGGTAAGCCTATATCTTAGCTACGTTATATTTTTTAAACTAGCTTGAACGTTACATGATCGATATAAGTTCTGTGTTTACTTTTTACTTATCCTTAGCACACACTCAAACAGTTCATAGCTTTTAGTCATTCATTTGACGTCTGTTTGCGACTGTGTGCATACCTAATCCAAGAAATATGATGTCAATTTAGGGACTCGCTCATGTTTTGGCACCAATACCCCCGTCTTCGGTTATGAACCTGAAATACTTATGGTTTATCTTTTTTACTCTTTGTTTCGAAATTGTTAAACAAAATATACTTTAAATATAAACACCGTGTCCAATCGCTGCGAAGTGAAGTGGTGGGATGACGCTAGATCGTGGTGGAAAGTGATCTAGAAATTGATTTTTTTCACAAGGATAGGTGTATAGTGACCTCCAGATATTATTGATTGGCACCGCACTGAAGTGCGCGCCTATTATGGAATGGGAATTTATTTTAGTTAGTGGTAGGAGCGGTTTTTAAGTTCGTTGACAGTTGGGTTTTACTGTTATTTTATAATGATTAAAAATGCAAATGGATGGCGATTGCATGGTGTTAAAAATGCTATTTATGGTTGAATAGATAATCTTCAATTTATCTTTAAAACATTATCTCGGAAGAACGACACATAAGTTTAATAACTGTTCCCGATTCGTTTACGTTTTCCGATTGGTTACCTGAAATATCTGAAATATCATGTGCCGGAAATGTAAAATGTGTGGACCGGTAATTATGTGAATGGGAATAATTATGTTTTATGTTGTTTTGTTATGTTTACTGCATTGATAAACAATGAGGTAATCTTTTTTCTTTAATCTAATCGATATTGGAATTAAATGTTCACCTAACTTTATTTGTTAATGTGTTGAAGGTGACATTAGTAAAATTTTATTGCGATTGTCCCCGAGTTGTAACACATACCGGATGTTGCTATTTTTAGAACCAGAAGGTATTTCCCCGCTATTCATAGTCAATAATGGAATTTCTACATCGAAGTAGTTGGAAACTCGGCTGATGTTTTTATCATGAATATACGTTTAAAATAAGTAAACACTAAAAGTGCACACTGACATTTTATTAAGATACACTTAACAATTTGAGTCATTACAGTAAAACATGGATTATAAGTGAATTATACGCGTAGGAGAAGATTTTCTGTCGAAAAAACGAATGTCAACAATCGGCATGGAACTGGGATATTCGTATCAAAGGGCTATGTATGTAAGTATCTTTGAGTAGTTTTGTACGTTGATGTGTTCAAAAATGTTTGTTTTTTAATTTATCTTTGGAATTCTTAAATCATTTTTATTTGCTAAATATTAAGACAGCTTGTTAATATTTTTACATACATGTACTATACTGTAATTATATATTATTATAAATATACATGTTACATCTACTTATGCACCAGTCAATTGTAACCACGCCCCCCCCCCCAGGTCGGGGGTATACCGGCGATAGCGGGGGAAAAGGACTGTGTTTTTACCTTCGAGGTGTCCCTGCAGTGCCGGGTGAATGCGGTGGTGGGGCGTGGTTACTATTGACTGGTGCACTAGCACCAGTCAATTGTAACCACGCCCCCCCCCCAAGGTAAGGGGAATAGCCGGGACTTTGACTTTCGGTCCAGCCAACCCCAGGTAAAATCCTCGTCCTGCGAGGACGAACTGATGGTCAAATCCCTGCCATATGCCCCCGCACCCCAGGGAGCCTAGGTGAGGCATATTCCCCGCTATATTTTGCTCGAAGACAAAACCACCGCATTCGCCCGGCACTGCAGGGGCCACCTGAAAGGTAAAAACACGGCCCGTTTCCCCGGCTATCCCCGGCATAACCCCGGACCTGGGGGGCCATGGTTACAATTGACTGGTGCATTATGTACATGTTTCATATTTTTAAATGTACTTATGCACATTATTTATGTATATGATATGAGTATGTAATCTTTTATTTGATTGTTTTATCTTAGAAAAATATTAGACTTAAAATTTTGTTTAAAACTGATGTGTTTTGGTATGTGACATATTTTTAACATACCATTATACATGAACATGCCCATTATTTGTTTACAAACTGCATATTTTCTAAAAAAACTGTAAGAAAAGACGTACATGGTTTCGGGCTGGAAGCCACGACAGCTTTGACACTAGCGACATTCATTTGCTTGTTGTAGGTCTCGTTAAAACCCCGTACTGTTGTGAATCATTATCAACCATATGCACAACAACTACATATTAAATGATTTGTGCCTACCAACTTACTCTTGGCTAACACGGATATTAGTCCAGAATGTATAATTGATACATGTGTATTTGTCTTTCACAGTTGTAGTTTCTGCCGGTTGATAATCAGAAGTCTAATTTATTTCAGGTAAGAAAATGACTGAATATTACTAAGTCAACAAATTGGGGTTATGAAGAATTCCAGCCTGCATTAAATACTATGTTGGATCATTGAGACAGATTTGACATCCATGTCATCCACAAGGCAGTCACATCTGATAGAAATGATGTGAGTAATTCATATAAAACATTTTTGAGTTGGTGTTTGTTGTTTTATAAACTCACTATATTCAATAATCAAGTGGTGGTGGTGGTGGTGGTGGTGGTGGTGGTGGTGGTGATGATGATGATGATGATGATGATGATGATGATGAATTTTATTGATAAATTTAGTAATTTTCTTTATATATTATTTACATGTATGTATCAGCTTGTTTTTTGTTTTTAAATAATGTCGAGAAATATTAAACTGTTTATACGATATTTTATTTTGTATATGTATGGCAGTATTATTATCTATACTAATAAGTTAGAAAGGCTTTAAAGTACATTTTTTTTTCCTTTACAGCACTAAACATTCTAGATGGGTAAAGAACCTGAAGGGGCATGAAAACCAAATCAGCATTGACTCAGCATTGAGTAATTATCATCTGTGCACACACTACAAGTACAAACGCATGGGAACAGACCAAGCTTCAAATGTTGAAGAGTGAAGACTTATTGTGAAAAATTCTAAATGTAAGAATACCATTGACAAAATAAAACAAATAGACATCGATTACCTACAGAGACTGTTTACATGTTATAATATTAAAAAGACAAATTAGTTGAGAACTTTCACTCTGACATTTTTGGAGTGGCATTACCGCCTACATGTACATAGTGTTCTTGTTTCTTTACATATTTTAATTTGAAAGTACATTCATTGTTTTTAAATCTGAATTCTGAGTAAGTATCATATGTAACATTCATTTATTTGAATGATTACATTTTATGAATAAGTCCAATAAAGCTTTATCAATTTTTACAAGAAAAGGGTTGATTTTTAAGCATTTTATTAGCTATAAAAATGTATGGTTACATGACATTATGTATATTTTCTTCAAAATTGAACGGTAAACTATCATAAATTGTCTTTTTAATTGTTTATTAGACATTATAGAAAATATTTAAAATGATTTCAGCAGGTTGTTTTATTATTAATTATTTTTTTATGAATTTATTAAACTGCTTTATATTTTCAAACATCGAAATACTGCTCTGTTCAGAAGACTCACAAGATCAATCAAAATGATTTTTTTGCATGTGTATCAATAATGCTGTTCGGTTGAACTTATGTTTTCTGTTAACTGAAGTTTATTTCACCAGAAACTGTTGTGTTTATTTCATAAGCTCTGATAATATGAAAAAAAATCAAATAAAGACAAAATATTTACTTGTCGCTCTTTGTAGCCCTTTGAGTTTGGGGTTGGGTGTAATGAAACTTAAATTACTTTTTTAATTCACAGTAAAATATTTTCAAAATTTGGATAAAAGTCCCATAGTGTACCATGATAATAACTATGTTGTCTGTGAAAGCTTTTATTAAAGTGTGTATTACTAATACCTTAATTCAGTTTAATAATTATGGCCTTGGATTTTTATAATTGCTTTTCTGGTATATATTAATTTAATGCAAATGAAAACACAATTTAAAGTAGACACATTTGATACTAATTATATAAATGATTATTGTTTACATGTACTCTGATTTGTTATGAAGATATTCATAAAGGGGTGTTCTTCAAACTTATTTACATGTTGGACTTGATTTAGTATTGCTTTTCTGGTATATATTCATTTAATGCACAAAGAAATTATTATAAGTGTTCAGTATCACTTTCACACATTGTTTACTATTATTTTGTGCATATTTGGCCTATTTATGCTTATATGTGCATTGTTGTATTTCAAAACCTTTGTGAAAAATAGAAACAGTATTATTTCTTTCATACATAGTCTGATACAAATTCAATTTGTATGCATTATTTTTATCATATTTGAAAAATTTGCCATTGTCCTATAAGACACATGCTATTTTTGTGTTAATATCACTATCAACTAAAAACATCCATTTTCAACTCTTCTTTACCATGTAAATGGAGAAGTTAACATTATAACTCCATTGACCAGTTTTTTTATGCAATTTGTCCAATTTCATACATTTAAGTATAATTAAACAGCTAAAAACAAGGCATGTTATGTTATAAATGCATTTCATCTAGTAAACTATGTTCTCTTTTTATATAACAATTCAATAATTATGTTCTATTTATGTTTGTAACTTTCATAATGTTTATTAAAGTACTACAAAAATGTTATTTCATGTCACTTCTTCATGATGAATTCCCCATATAATCAGGAAACTTATTCTTCCCTTCAAGTTATCATTCCATCATGGTGACTTTGCCCCCTCCCCCTAAATGATGAGAACTGCAGTGTGCAAGGACAATAACTATATTTCAGCGAATTGCAAGAGTTATTCCCTTTGTTCCTTTTCCTGTCCGTAGCATAACAAGAAAACTACTTTTTTTGGAATTTCATTAAACATCATTCAATGGTAAAGCACAACAAGAGGAAGTGCAGTGCACAATGACTATAGCTGTATTTCAGCTAATTGCAGAATTATTGCCCTTTGCCTCTTTTTCTTGACCAGAGCATTACTTTCTAAATACTCATGGTATTGAAATAAAACTAGGTATATGGATAGGTGGCAATGACAAATAGTACAGTGCACAAGCACCCTAATTCTGTCGTGTTCATTAATGTACCACACCCCTAATGAAATGTTTAACTTGAAACTCTTCAATTTCAATGTTTTAGCCTATGTTGTTAAGTAGAATACTACAAATATTTTGAGAATTTCATGGATGCGGTTCGATGCATTGTAATATGCCTGTTGGCCTTGACATTTCTTGTTTTTCAACATATAACAAATGCATAAACTATTAAACGGCGCCCTTTGATGCTTTGCATCAATGGTCTTTCTTGTTCCATTATGTATTTGGTTTCCTCAACACTATCGCCACTATTGCAAAGGGGTCACTCTAAACAATGATGAAGCATGAAATAACTATGAAACAAATGCTATAACCATGCTTTGGTTCACTGAAATGTTTTAAAACAAGACTGAAACAATGCATTTCACTGAGTAATCAGTTCCCAGCAAACATCCGCTCGACAGAGTTTTCTGGTAATGTCGGCGCCTACCAAAATCGACAAATTCCCACGTCGAGGCGACGTATTAACCTGGCGTCCGTGCAAATTCGATATACGACGTCGACTCGACGTGGGATTATCTTTTCATCTGAAAAGTATGGTTGCCATAAAAATGAATCGCACTAAATAACCGTATTATTTAGGTTAACATTTCGTGCTTCATAACCTATATCAAACGTTGTTAGCATCGTCTATTCTGCATTTTATTTTGACGCATATTTGAACTTGGGGAAAAACAATGCTGAATATTTGAACCGATCGGAATATATAAAAGTCCAATCAATATCGGACCGATATATTTTAAATATCAGATAAATACCGATATCCATACGGTTTGTAGAAATCTTTTTCCTGAACATATTTATTACCTCCCTTGAGTTTAATTCACTTGATATTACGTTCATTTGTTTGATATTTCCATTTTAAATATCTTGAATATGATAAAATAAACTAATGTATGAAAAACAGATATTAAAACTGTGTATATGTTGCTTTTACAGAATTTGTCTTTTGGCTTGCGCTTGAGTTACCGTCTCCGTGGCCTAGTTGTTAAATCCCACGTTGAAGGGACGTCAAATGTGTGCTGGCTTTGCCGAATTGGGTTTGCGCCATGCATGTAACACATATACTATGACTATGATTAACTAGTGTGAGTTTTTGACGGAGCAGCAGTGAATATGGTACACTGTTGAAAATCAGTAATAATATACAGATTTTAATATCAAAGTGAACAAAGCATGGTGGAAAATTGCTAAAAAACAGAATTTACAAAACACCGTGCAACCAGCGTTACCCAGCAAAACCTGACTGGTCCACCACATCCTACAGCATTACATCTTTTATTTAAAAAAAGGCACCTTCAATGACTATATAACACGTCAATTATACCAATAATATCAAAATACGCTATATAAAAGAGATTTCCTACGGACAGAAGCTGCCTATACATTTTTTGGTTGTAATTTTCGCTGTTTACTTAACTTTTAAAGCTCGCGGATCATTCTTTTAATATACAATATCGAGTTTTCCCCTAATGATTTGGGAAACGGCGACATTGTATAGGAAACCAAATATATAGATATAGATATGAACAGGAAGTCATCTTGCACTTATTCCTGTAAAGAACCATTACTGTTTCTCGATATCTGTTATGAAATTTCTTAGTCGTGTTAACCACCATAATCGAGCGTTGTCCCCCAACTAACCAACGTTACTTCCACCACTTCATCTCGTAACGATTAGACACGGTGATAAACAAATCTGGTTTAAGTGGGGTGCGAACCCACGCCGGTGCAATCAAGGAAACATTGAAAACTGACAACAAAACCTCACACCCACAAACACTCATACACAAACATATGGACAACTTAACCATTAAGTTAAACCCTTTTGTTGAATCGCGTGACTAACTCTTGTTAAAATTCTTGGACTACACAGACAAAACTTGAGCTTATATCAACATTTGTTAAAGGGTTCCAGCCGTCAGTCTCTGAGTTTTAACATTTCCTTCCACACTTTATTTCGTCGTACAAATGAGGTAAATTTTACAAAAACATGAGCGAGTCCCTTTAAGCCTGAATTTAAGATGGTACAAATATTTGTCGATGTTATCGACCTTTCCATACTAAAAGCAAATCTTTACTTCCTTTTTTCTGCAGTATGATACACACTAAAAATCCAGAATTTGTACAGTGCATCTATGAAAGATATGTTGCGTGACGACAATTCATCCAGGTTGAACGAATTTTAGAAATTTGAAAAGAATGGCCGTTATAATTTTAAGAAGTTGGTTTAAATTGCGGTTATAATAAGATCATTGTTTTATGATGTTGCGTTTTTTTTCGAGATATGTATAATCATGACGTCATCTCTAGAAAAAAGGTGCACACGCGACTATGCTAATATAGATAATTCTAGTATCGGTCACTCATTGTACAGTTTATTAAAACTTTTATCGTTATATCATTGAATTGTAAAAACTTGTGATTAGTGCAATTAATGATACTTTAAGGAAGAAGGTTTCTTTGAATACATTTTAAATTTGTATTTCATGACACAATTCATTACAGGTGGTGTATTACATGCACTACATGGAGGGCGGAGCTCCTACGATTTCATTTGTTTCCTCGGAAGATCACGTGGTCTGAACTTCACTCATGGGAGTGGCCAAACAATCCAAAACACATTTCCGAGGTTTTCATGATTCAAGGTTTCAACAAAACGAATCTGAATTTAGAAGACGTGACTGTATCATTAAACATTTGGAAACGATGTTCCGAGTTTCAAAGAAGTCTTATACCAATGGCAGACGCTGTAAGGGGCTGTAGAAATCAGTTATGCCATGATATATTCGAATGTGATGACAATTTAAAGACGGAAGTGTTCGCAAATATCAAAAAGTTAATTCATCACAGAGATTTATCACCATTAATTCCTGATATTGTTGACCTCTGTGATTGCATTCGAGACCTAGAAAAGGACCAACTGAATATATATTATAAACAAGAATTGGAAAACATTATACAAGGTAGATTAACTGATGTCGAAACACAAGTCAGCATGCTGTCAAATATATGCTATATGGTTATGTTTGTCGTTTGCTTTATGGTTATGTTTGTCGTTTGCTTTTTAACCGTATTGCATTTCTGGTCACGTAACACATTATCGCCGAGGACATCGACAATGCCCAGGATGAGAACGTCTGAAATAGGAGGTACGATTACACTTTGAAAACTATAGATTTTGCAATGAATAATGAATGCTACGAACTTAAAGGTGTACTACTAGACATGGAATCTCAATATATATACTTTTTTATTTCATTTGCAATAAAGAAAATATACATACTTTGAATATAATACTGAAATTTGCCATTTGCGTCAAAACAGTTGCCAATAAAAAGTACTTTGGTGATGGGGGTATTGAAAATGCCTCCCATTTGTTTGGTTAAGCCATGGTAATGTTTGTGTTATTAGATAGTAAAGTATGATTGTTATTACAGTTATGATTCTATTTTCGTCTTGAATTTTAAATATTTTATTTTGATTTGTTTATAACCAGTCTTGTTTGCAATCTGGCCGACCGTTTCCGTGAATATATGTTCTTAAATTTTCCATTAAGATTGTCCAAATGAATCTGACTTAATAAATTATACGATATAATCATAATATATAGTGATCCTAATGATCAATCAAAGTAACGTGTGATGTATCTTCGGTACTCGTAGGTTAAATAATGTGGACACCTTTAATCCGTTTTATTCACATGGTAAAGCATTTTACGTTGTCTTGGCGTATCAAGTAAATGGCGTTAACAGTTCTTTATTTAATTTCCAGAGTGCGTAACAGAAGACATCTACGGGGACTTTCCAAATCCATTAAGTTTGGAACCTTATTTAAAACGCCACAAAAAGTTAGTTGGACGTGAATGGCTCTTCGATATTATTACAAAAAGTATTCAAACTATGAATCCTTCAACGCGCGGCCTAGTCATGAAAGCAGACATGGGATACGGGAAATCAGCTTTCGTCGCCCATACCGTATGCGCAGATGAACACAGCAAGGGGTTTCGTTTAAGAAAAATGTTAATAGCATTTCATATTTGCAAATTCGATGTTTTATTAACGCAGAAGCCCGGGCTCTTCATTCGAAGACTTACATCAATGATTTCGCATTTTGTACCCGAATTAATGACTCAACTATTGACTGAAAGACAATGCTTCGAACACTACAATGGTGATTTCTGCAACGAAGATTATCTAGGATGCATCGACATTTGCTTAATTAATCCGTTACAAGCGTTATCGAGAAATGATTTTACAACTTCTCTCAAACTGATCATTATCGATGCTATAGACGAATGTGGGAATCCAAAGGACGCAAGCGACAACGCAATCATTGAAATAATTCGGAAACGTTTCCATTTGTTTCCAACTTGGATTAAACTGTTAATGACAAGTCGTAAGCTGAAGCCACATGCACAGCTTATGTTGGATTTTAATGTGATATATCTGCATACTTTGGAGAAAAGAAACCTACAGGATGTACGATCATATTTGAACAGAACAGAAATAAATAGGCTAGACATGCCGTCGACTTTTCTTATCGCACAGTACATGGTTGATTCAAATAGCTACAACGACTCGAATATAAAAAACCTTGACAGATTTTATTTTGATCAATTTGAAAGAATTTTTGGGGACGAATTTAAAAATGCAAGGAAAATTTTTGAAGTGACAGTAACTACGTATTTAACAAAAACAAAACATAATATTTTAAAAGTAATTACGGATTGTTTTACAATACACAAAGACACCTTAAATGATGAACTCAAAAAGGTTGAGCAATTCTTTATAACTGTAAATGACACTGTTACATTTACCCACCAGTCCGTTGTGAATTGGTTAGAAAACAAAGCTTCTAAAACATTTAAAATACAGAGAAAAAACGGCCATACAATCAATGCTCAATATTTACTCAATCAAATTGACAACATGTATATTATTGACACGGATATTGTCAACCTAGCAATACACATAATGAACTCAGAAGCAACTGGATTAATTGATCGATTTAAAAATATAAGCCATGATCAAATAACGCTTTTGGAAAGGACCTACTCTGAATCACCTTTGATACGATGCGTGAAACGCCCTGACTGTTCAAATATACCGCATACTCTGTATTACCATTTCAACAACACTGAAGAGCTGAGTAGCGAAAATTTTACTGCGGCGTACATTGCTGCTGCTACGGGGAAATTGTCCGCTTTAAAAAGCCTTTGTTACCATGGGGCTAATGTGAATTTTAGAGTGAAATCTTACCACGGAACGATGCTTGCAGACGTTGACGTTGCCGTTCAAATCGCTACCTTGATGAAACAATGGGGTTACGGATTACTCGATATTGCCTCGCAAAATGGACATTTTCAAATAGTAAACTTCATTTTGACTGATAATACTTTTTTCGGCAACTACACATATCACATATTGAATGGCATCAATTTAAAGCCTGTGCATCTTGCGTGTAAGTCTGGTTATGTTGATACGGTCAAGGAGTTTTATATTTACAACAAAGGTAGTGTTGACTGGCAATGCCTGTATTTTGCAGCAGATGGAGGACATTTGTCTCTAGTGTCGTACTTAATGAATGAATTGAACATTACTGACAGGTGCCGGGAGTGTAATGAAGTTCTTACGTGGCTTTCTGAGGGGTGTTCCCGAATGCAAGGAAGAAAAGTAGATACAGTGTGTCTTTATGACGATTGGGGTGATCTATCATGTGAAAGTGCACTTCATGCAGCAATTCGAGGTGATAATGTTAACATAATGAAAGCGATTATTTCCAATAATGGTGGCTCAACGCTTAGTTGTATGGATCGAGGAGGGAGACCACCTTTGCTTGTAGCAATTCAAAATAATCGTAAGGATATGGTGCGTTACATCCTTGATAATCACAAGAAGTTTGCAAACATAAGTTATTCGTGTGGAAATACAACTGAGATCAAAGATAAACTCCAACTTAATTTATATGAAGAAAATCTACTTAATTCGCAGATATGTAAACGACTCGAAGATGTTTTAGCAGAGCAAGGAGACTTTTGGAATTTCACAGGTTTTAATGAGCATGGACTGCATTTGGATTTCTTTACGCGTGATGCAAACGGGTGCTTTACCGCTCATTCTGCCGCCTGCGGTGGGAATATAAGGTTACTTAAGCATTTGATACACGACCAAAGCACGGATATAATGACATTGCTTTGTAATAACATGTCTTCACCATTGCATTCAGCAGTAATTTGCCAAAACAACATATCGTTCTATTATATAAGAAATCAAGTTAACAGTGCTAACATAGATCTTCAAAGGTATAGGTTTGCATACATGTGGCTAGCCGTTAAACAGAGGCCATTTTCATTAGACCCAAATAAACAGACCTTATCATTTATAATTTTGGATATGTATTCCATCTATCCTGATACCATTCATGGAAAGGATCGCTTTGGGAGAAACCCTTTACATTATCTTATTCAGAACGGCCATTCAAATGTGTTAAATACACTTTTTCAGACACATGGGGATACTGTTGAAGCTTTGTTGACTAGAACAGATTATTTGGGTCAAACACCATTTATGTTTTCAGTCAGAAGATTAAGCAAACGAAAACGTTTCGCCGTTTTGAAAAAGCATTTTAATTTAGAGACAGATTTTCAATTAGGTGAATTGCTCTTAGACCAGCGGCTCCTAACTCAATCTGAATATACGTTTATCGTTTCATTACATTTTGGAAAATTAAGGAATTTATTAACCAGTCCGGTCAAAACAAAAATTTTAGAAATATTAATCAAGAAGAGAACTTTTTACTTATTTCAAATGTGTTTATCACATATATTTGATGAGCATGAAAGGTATCAAACATCTGTTTTGAAATCAATTTTGAAGAACGATTCTCATGGACTATTTCTAATGTTTTATTACAAGAAACTAGCACTGGATATCGAAACATTTGATTATAACGTTCATAATATAAAACAGATTCTTCCATTTTTAATTTGTAATGATTGTGACAGTCTAATTGAAAGTTGTCTTATACATAAAACGATACATAAATTCGCAGAATTCGAAAAGGTAAACAGCTTTCTTTATAAGGAAATTGTTTACCCTGAAATAACATCTGTTGTAAAATTTGTTTTTGAAAGAGTAAACAGTTCTGTCTTGACACTCTGTAAAAATGAATACAGTCAAAATGTTTTAGATGTTGCAATTCAACAAAAGTCCGTAATGTTCACAACTTATTTTCTAGACAAAGGGGTCTCGCCTAGTTTTTCACATGAATCTGTTTTATCCAAGGCCATCAAAACGTCGGTCTCTAAGGAAGTCATTTTGTTCACTTCAATTTGTAATGGCACAGCTATAGAAATAACATTTTTGAAATTCAATGATATTTTATCTATTCTAAACAGATCTTCAACGGAAGACAAGAATGATATATTTCAAGAGTTAGTACTCAATAATGTTGTTATAGACGGCTCATTATTGCTATTTCAGGACAATGAAACCGATTCCTTTATTTCGTTGTATATACATACATTTTATCGGTCGATTTCTAGGACGTTCATATGCGACACAAATTCAACAAACTTTTCTTTTATACATTTTCTTTCCCTTCAAAAGTTCATTTATTCCGTTAAAGCTTGCTTCACATATTTTGGAAAGGAAATCTTGGATTGTAGAAATAAAGACAACTTCACACCAGCATACCTTGCCTTGGTATTCGACAGAGAAAATAAAACGTTAGACTTTATTCAATCAAATCTTCACAGTAAAGGAAAAATCACATATCCGGACAAATATGCTGAGCACTATTTAGTGTACATTCTTTCAACCGCATTTAGCAACTCAAATAGAATAACGCATCAGATTTCATGCCGAGATAAGTTTATGAGAAATCGTAGGAAGGTATTTTATCATTACATAAAACTTTACAACTGTTTAAAATCTTTCTCCACAATTTTCACTACAGACGAGGTTGTACAGGCATATAGAACGATAAAACGTTCCTTTAAGGCTGTGATACGTTTAATATCATTTTATTACTTACACCAATCACTGAATCAAATTTACACGTACAATAATCCATCTAAATTAGCAATTGGAAAACAAATTCAAACGTTTAGATATTTTGTTTCAAAAATATGTGTCTTTTTGTTAAAATCAGGAAAAAACAAATTTCCAAGACACATGTCTGCAGATCTATATAATGAAATGAAAAAACACATGCCTGTTAAACATCATTGGGTTTTAGAAGAAGACTTGTATACAATTGTGAAGGAATCTGATACAGATTGGTGTTACAACGACATCAATTTTGCCTTTGATACAGCAAATATATTTTATTCAGATTTGTCTCAGTTGTCAACTTTTGAAAGTACATTAAATGGTATTGTTTCAGGAATTTTGAAAATGGTTGTTAAAACAAACATATTGCGTTCTAATTTTACTACACCTTTTCTGATTAAACGAGGAATGAGGAATAAGTGCACATCTCATGGTCGTTCTTATTTACAAAATGAATCTAAGCGATTTTCCTATTTAAATTGTATTTCATCTCTGCCAATATATAGCTTTGCGTTTGACATGAACACCTTTCAGGAATTGGAGTATTTAAAAGGTATTTCGTCTGCACAAAAGCGCTATATTTCGTTGATGTCAGGGTTTGAGTTAAAGCAACTCTTTTCAGAACGTAGAAAAGGAGATTGAAGAAAAAAATCTGGCCGCTTTTCAGTCCTTTTTTTTATATAACTCTCAACATAATGTAGCCTCAACAAATTGATGTTTTTCAAATGCTGTTAATATACAATATCTTTATAACTTTCGATTGGCCCCTCTTGTTTCTCATTTGTGTTTATTGTATTTTATGTTTGACAAAATGTGTGTGTACAAACATTTTTATTAAAATGAAAAAAGAGTAAATAATGAGAGCATATTGAATAATATTTTTTGCTTATAAGAGGTAAAATATGATGTAACATAGACCAAAATATTATAATTCATCCATACCTATATTATGTTTCACAGTTTAGAAAATAAATGTTTAATGATATGTTTGACCATGAATTTATAATGGGGGAGCGCTTTTCCAGTTTAGGGTTTTCTAATAATTTCCAAACAGCAATACGTGTTGTATATATTCAATTCAATTTTGAAATAGCCGTTTAAACTTTTTTATTTTGTAGTGATTCTTAAAGTTTTGTTTAGTTTTAATCCAGTAGATGCGTATTTTAAAGATTAGAATTTTGAAACATGACACGTTGATTTACAGGGGCACACAATGGGTTGATGCAAATTTTATTTTTTAATAAATAACTTAGAACATATACAATGGACTCTGCGACTTCTCGGAGCACCTTTAGAACCTTTTATAGACACCGACAACAACGCACTACTTCTGCAATGTTCATACAACTATACATTACGGTGTATACGTGCACACTTTGACTAGAGTTTGCTTAAGCGATATTTAATAGCGCTTAACATATTAACTGTAGCTTGGTTGCTAATCAACTACAGGTTATAACCATAATCATAATCATTTTTACCTTCACTAATCTACGTATACATAAACAGAACAGCATAGAAACCTGTTGCCGTAAAAGTCTCTTGTTCTGTTTCGTCAGGATGGTTACACAGCAATACTTGTATGCAATGCATGTATCGTATTCTTAAACATACCTGTTATTATACCCATCTCAGCTATGCTTATAATCACTAATTAAATCGTTAGCTCAAATAACAATGTGGAACCGTTATAAGATAAAAAAATAGAATACAAATCCTAAAAACAAAAGCATCCAATGTACATATGTGTAACTAAATATATATATTATATACATAATTATGTTATCTACGTTTACTTTGTTTATTGTGTTAACTTGTTCTATATTGCTCAATGTTAGAGCACTTTACAAGTTGTAAATATATTTGCATATCTTCTGTATAGGAGGAAATAATGATTTGTTTGATTGATTGATTTATGTTTTTTCACTAGCGAATTTGTGACCACGTTGCTATTATTAAAACACACTTTTATAAAGGCTTATATACACCTCTACACAAATAATATGCGTTTTTGTTTTGGTATAAGTCTTGGTATAATGAGTTAAATATGATACTGCAGTATGTTCTTTCCATCAGCCTGAATTGTGCATCTTAAAAAGATAAAAATAATTTTAAAGACAGAATAGGAAGCATTTTCGGTCAACCTGCCAATTCACAGTTTTTAAAGGATTAAAAAAAATCAGAGATAGGTTAGTATATCACATTGACAAGAGCTTGTTATAGTAACGTTTCTGGAACTTGTTTTCCAACCAGAACGTTTTTTTTTGTTTTGTTTTTTTGATTTTTGATTAATTATGTTTTTTTATTCGACCCAGAATTATTTTAAACTGTGTAGTTTGATTTATTATTTGTTGGTATCGTAACAAGCGTTAATTTTAGAGACAGAGTCACACACAATGTTAAGACTTTAAACATTCTCACGGTTACGATATCTGAAAATTCTTAAAATAAAATTCCTTGTAAAATATTTTAATGTTGACTTATACATCTATAAATTGACTTCCAGAACACCAAATTGACAATTGAATCCTGGAAATTCCGAAATCTATTTCATAATTGATAGAAAGATGAATGGCATTCATCCTGTCCAAAAAAATTGCTCTCCGGCCAATAATTCAGTACCTATAGTTTATATATCATATCATATCTTTATGAAGATTTTGACGTCCTATCATAATAGTTTGTGAGAATATAAACAAACGTATTCATTTTAAGAATTTAAGAGAACATTTTGCTTCCTGACTTGCATTTATAGTTTCATAGATGTTTTGGTTATTATATACAAATACTTCCTTATACCTTTTTCCTGGGATAATTTAGAAATATATGTCAATTAATGATAAAACGTATATGTGTATGTGTTCATTCTGTATAAACTACTCCAGAAGTTTTATAGATTAATATTACTGTTATATACTACATGTATGTTGTTATTTTGTGCACATTATTAAGTGATTCTCATGCTTTTTATTTTGTACAAATTAATAGAAAATTGAGCAGATATGTTGTTTGTTTTGGTGTTAAGTTTATTGTATATACTATAACGAATGTATGTATATGATTTGAATTGAAAGGATGGTTTGTTGTAAGCGTAGGATGGCTCTGTATTAACATATTACTTATTTGAACTTGTTACTGAAACTATTTATTTTTTAAAGACGACTTATGGTGTGTACAAGTCCAAACCTAGTGTGTAATAGATGCAAATATATTTTGTTGAACTCATATTGACTTACTTCAAAAATATAAATGTTTTTACCATTTCTATGAATAAACACTCTTTTGGCTTCTTTTAGTCATACATTTAAATCACAAGGGATATTGAGAAATAGTTTTACAACTTCTAGTGTGAAACTGATCTTTATCGATGTCACAGACAAATGTGGGAATTCGAAAAATGCGAAGTGAAAAGTGAAACAATTCAGTAAAGAATACAAATGTTAATTACCAGTCGAATATTGCAGTCAAATATACAGCTTTTGTTGGATTTAGATGTGATATATTTGCATGGTTTTGTAGAAAATAAAACGCCCAGGAAATACACTGATTTTTAACAGGACTGCAATGAACAGGCTTGAAATACCGACGGCTCTTGAAAAGCGAAATACTTCAGACAAGAATATGAAATAAGGTTATTAGTACTGCGTTTTGATCCGGGAGGTTGTATTCGACTCGAGTGAATTTTTGCAGGTTCGGATTTCACGAGGCGCTAGCCGAGTGAAATCAAAATCTGCAAAAATCCACGAGAGTCGAATACGTGTTCCCGACCAAAACGCAGTACCTTTTATTATATACATTACTGGTTAGATCACTAAAAGCCACATGTTTTTATTATAAAATGTCATTTTTAACGACGCACTATTTTGTTTTATGACGTCATTTTAACATCGCGCAACGATACTTGTTATGACGTGACGTAACAAGAGTGGAATACGGCCGTGTTGCACTGGAGTGGAATACGGACTGCCGTATTTTGCGATATGTATTGCGTGTGGATTTATTATGGGTATATAATAAAATAACATTGATATAATGAAATTAAAGACTTTCCGAAAAATAATTTAGAAATGCAAGTTCCAGTTACTACGATCTTGATGTGCTCGCAAAGGTAGTTTTTTAACAACTGTGACACTTTTCCTTTTCCAACCATTTAAAAAAATATTGTCGTCATCGATATATCCGATCAAACTCTTGAACCATAAAACTTTTGAATTTACTGGTAGTTCAACAAAAGAAAACCGCTGATGGAAAGGAATTGTTCTGCGTGACCTTTGATACGATGCGTAAAACGCCCTGACTGTTCAAATATACCTGATAGTCTGTACTTTCATTTCAACAACTCTGAAGAGCTTAGTAGCGAAATGTTTACTGCGGCGTACATTGCAGCTTCCGCGGGGAAATTGTCCGCTTTAAGAAGTATTTGTGATGATGGGTTTCATGTGCATTTTTGGTTGAAACATTTGCCAGGGAATGATGCGTGCTAACGTTATCGGTGACGTGGAGGTAGCTACCTTGATGAGACAGTTTGGTTATAACTAGATATTGGCCCTCAAAGTGGACATGCAAATATTGTTAGCTTTCTTTTCGACATTTAGTAATTTCAATGAAAACGTATTGAATGCAATCAAATTAAAGCCGCAGCATGTAGCGTGCAAGTCTAGTAATGTTGATACTGCCAATGTGTTTTATCATTACAACAAGGCTTTGAATGCCAATTTCTTTATTTTGCATCAAACTGAGGATATTCTACTTATAGTAGTACAAGGTGAATGAATCGAACGTGACGGACATATGCCGATAGAGAAATCAAGGGCTGACATGGCTTTTACAAAGTCTGAAATAGTTTGCTTTATTTTTGTTTTAATTTGTTAAACGAGATTTTTTGAAAATCTGTAAAAATTATCATTAAATAAATATCCTCTATGTAGAAGAAAAGTCTTTAGTGAAAATTCGGTTTAAAGCAAATCATATAAGACTGTATTGATGTGTACCATTAACAATGCAATGTTTGACGAAAATCGACAAATAGTATTATTAATGACCTTTAACTACAATCCGATGTTAGAATTTACTATAGTTTTATCGAACATGTTTTGTGAAATATCCTATATGGAAGTTTGATATCAGTTCTAAAAATCCAACTGGCCATTTTAGCTTGCACAACACATTTTGGGAACGACAATCTGAATTGTCGAAAAACAACAACAACTTTACACCTACTTATTTGTCTTTAGTGCTTGACAAAGAAAACAAAAACCACCACCTAATTCAATCAAAGTTAAAACTTAATAGTTTTAAATGAGTAGCGTACCCTTAGAGATATGCAGAGACATACTTCATATATATATATGTTTTTTTCGACAAAAACCTTACAAGGCAAAAGTCCAAGAAACCAATAGCCAGGGCTATATCAAACTTTCGATGGACGGCCAAATCGCATGGATCGTTCCTTTAAATCTTACATTGTGTATTAAAAGTATACAAATAACGATTAGTTCCAATCAAATTCGAATGAAAAACAGTAAAAAAAATAATTCATGTAAACCGAATTTCTGCATTAAGTTTTAGCGGATTATTCAAAGCGTTAACAACGCGGAAAATGAAATAATGATAGCTACGAATAAGCAAATGTTTAGAAATAGCAAAAACACAACAATTACATTTCCGTATTAACGGAGCCTCATAACAAACTTTGTTTTACCTATTGGTTATAAATGATCTCCCGAACTTGCATTTAATATACAAACATTCTTGATGATATTGCAATCCTATTGCGTACAGAACGGCAAGAAGAATCAGCGTGTTTTCATTCGTGCCGCTTGTGTATAGCTTTAAAGTGACTATACACCAGATTGGTACCAAAAGAAGTTTTTTTCTGTAACGAATCTCAGGACAATTATTTAATAAAATGTTTTACTCTTCGATATCATAATTGTAAAAAAAATACCAATATGTACAAACAAATCGAGTCGGAGACCGGGTTCGAACCGGTGTCGCCAAAATTGCAGTATAGTGTTGTATCCACTATGCTACGAAGGATTACCCGAAACGGTTGGAATATTTAAGCTATATGCCTAACTTGGTAATATCACGTGATAACATCGACTAGCCAATCACGCATAAGGAATGAATTGTACTAGGTAGACATTCCTAGTAATCTTTTTTAATGGAAAAATACGAAAAAACTGCGGAAAATAAATTAATTGTAAACTATGTGGTACTTTAGTTAGTAAGTTTCAATGCATTGTACACATCGATACCAAGTTTATGTCAGTTTTCGACAATTTTTGTTTCGCTTTTCATCATACGGAGTACAGCCCATTTAATGAGTCCAGTAGAGATCGCAGTGACTATAACCAGTTTCACACGATTCGTTTTTAATAAAAAGCCTCTTATTCATGTTTTGTGTACAAGTTGATAACAATTGCAATCTTAATTTCATTATTAAATGGCTTATATTAAAATCGTGTGCTATGATGAAAAAAATCCTCCAGCGCTAGTTTCAAATATAGCAACAATGGAATCATCAAGTGGAATTTCAAATGCCCACTTCATGTTTTTTTATGTATGTCACAAAACTATACTACGCAACGATATGGGTACCTAAATATTAGGACAACATGTTTGTTATAATGACGTCTTCTAAGCAAAATGTTTTACGGACAAATCGGATAGCCCCAAAACGTTTGAATACTATTAGCAGAAAATGGATATTTTTAGAATAGTACATTCAAATTTATCTATGGCATTGTTGTTAAAATTGTTTATGCAAATGTATCTTGAAAATAATGTTATTCGGAAGTATTTTGACATTAACATTAAGCAATACATAAAAACACAATCAAACAATTACTTGTATGTACATAACGACGCTATGTCTTTTATTGTTCAGGAGCTGTTGACAATGTAAACATGCATATCATATTTTTACGGTTATGTGTGAACGCGTATTTTTATCGAGAATATTTGCCCGGACTTCATGCTTTGTATGAAACACTAAATGTAGAGGGAACTATTCGCAAGAACTATGCATTTGCTATTGAGTTTGATTGTAATTCCTTAGTCATGCATTTTCTGTCTCTTTTGCTCTCTTCGTATAGCTTCTTTCACAAAGTGAGTACTGAAAATGATGCCTTGCTAAGAGAATGTGTAATATATTGTCAGAGTCAAGTTCTATTTCGCTTCTTCTGTAACAGTCCAATGCTCGTCAAATCATGTGTCTATAAAGCCTTGGAATGTTATGTAATAATCATATTTTGTACTTTATTGTTACAACAAATACTGATTATTTTAAAACGTTTTGCTGAATTGTTCTTGATTATGGAAATGCACGACCTATTTAGATATGGTACACGAGTTAATGCTTATACAAATTCCCTACTTAATGAACCTAATTTTGTGCTCACCTGCTCCGCTTTCACGAACATCTTTGCCATTTAGATATGGGAAACGTCGAGTAAATAAAACAACTCAGAATCATCATCGCCTTTCTGTCCAATGTTCGGTAGGGAAATCCAATACCGACGTCACATGGGCGTAAGACCAAGCCTGTTAAGCAGGAAAAACAAATTTAGTCGAATAGATGCCAAATAAAATTGTGGGTCATCGGGGGTCGTCGCAAGACCGTTCTACGAAAGTTTAGGTATCATTGCATCGACGTACCGTCGTGTTTCAAAATTGGACATGCATCTTTTTTTTGTTCCACGGTTTGTTTGTGGTATCTATGTCTTGTGGCTGTCGTGAGTCTTCTTACGAAAGTCTTGCGGTAGTTTTGCGAGTGTCATGTGATGAAAATATTGTCGGTGGTACCAGAAGATTTTATTTTAGTCAAACAATCTAAAGACTTTCGCACGACTCTCCTACGACTTGACATTTGCAAGATTGTCTCACGAATATTATGTTTCGCTCGCACAACATTAAAATTATGTCGTGCGGTAGTCTTGCGTTTGTCTTGCAACGTAATGTCGTTTCTTGAGGGGTATATAGTTCGGGCGTATGAAATATTGGAAATAAAAACTGTTTGTCGTCGCTGAGAGCGGATGGCTATTCAACATCAGCGCATCAGATACTGCTACCACCTTCATCTTATTAGTTTTTTATTGAGGGCATCCATAATACACACTTGAATGAAAATTGTCAAATAATAAATAAAGTTAAGACAAAGAGTAAAAAAACGGACAGAACTTCGGTGTTTCCACTGAAAAATCTCGAGAGCAAATAACAGACAACAGACCTGGCCTCCTTAAAAAGTCGTGAGAATGACGTCCGAGCGTCACACGAGTGAAACACAACCTGCTCACGTGCAAAAACAGCTCCCAGACAATGCCCGACAAGTCACGATAGTCCCACGACTGTTGAAACACGACACATATAGTTTTCTGTTGCGTTTCCATCGCCAAACCATCTTCAACGTAGCCCGTATGACCACTCGAAATAGATTTCGGGCATGTTGCAAGATATTGCCACGACAAATGTCTTATTGGTTTACAAAGATAAAATTTCGTATGATCCGTTTCGCCCGAAGCTTAACGACAACTTTAATAAGATCATATCGACTACGAAGAAAAAAGAAAACCACTGCAACTACATATGTTTTACGGCCAATCTCAAGACATAGGAAAACATTATATTCCAGCGTTTTAATCAAATCTGACAATCATAACTTACAGTAAAATCTCGCTTTATATATCTAAAAACGCGCTCATTAGAACACTGACTTAGGGTTTCCTGTGATAACTTCCGGTTTACAAACTGACTAATTGGTCTTTTTCCGATTTCGAATAATAATTATACCCTGAAAATATCTCGACCGACAAAACACACATGAACATTTTTCAGTTGTGAATTGAGGTTTACATCGTGGAAAGGCTATGACTGGTACAAACGTAGATGACAAGCATAATAGTTTCAATTCAAATGAACAATGATTAAATCTATTATATGTATAGTTGCACCAATCTTTGTGTATTCATGGCGCTCCACACATAAAAAACTGCGCCCTTTCAAAACTAAGCTATACTTTGTCAACACAGCATACCGACATAATTCAAATTCAATTCTTGGGCTAAATAAGACAATCGACGATGTATATGCAAAAGTAACCACTAAACTATCACCAACAACACCTGATCCTGCAGTAAGAGGCTGACCATTCGACACCTCCAATGACCTCGACAGGCGACCCTGAATCACCTCTTGGATATCATTTGTGACCTTTGAAAACTCATTAAATATAGGATATGACGACAAGAAATATGACTATCTCAAACTGATTTGAATTCTGTATTTTAAGCACAACATTAGCTAATAGTTTACATGGAACAACTCCGTTTGTTTTTATCATGGTACCTCTCTTTAATGTGGCAATTTTATTCTCCGTTTTGTAATTTTTAATCGGTAAAAAATGCGTCGTTTAAACACATTCGCTAAAATTTACGAATGCTATATATAAACGACAGACAAAGTCAAAATGTGTCGTACCCCAGTAGAATTTGGCCTTAAATAAACAAATCTTTCAACACTGGAGAGTCAAATTTTATTACTTAAAACAGCAGATGAAAGGAAACTTATATGCTTGCCCTTACAAATTACAAGACGCGAGTTGAGAGGATTCTAGTGGTAAAGACATAAAAAAGCACCTCTCTCACCCAATAAAATGTCGGTTCAAACCCCACTAGGGTCCATCAAAATAGACACCAGTACTGGTTTATATCCAGGAAACTGAATCGAGCGAGAATTTGTAAGCTACAAGCTTTCCTCACAATCGATCTAATAGAAATAACTTTATTACATAATGCCCCATTTCACCAAGGATTGTTTTTTTCCAATCGGCCCGATCTGTATCAGATTATCCCCGATGATTTATTATTTTTGATCAGCCAGATTGTCGTCCTGAATCGCTTCAAATCGTCCCCCATTTTTTAAGCCGATTGGATCCCGACCAATGAACCACGGCGAGGGACGATTCACGGACGTTCCTCGAGCGATCGACACGTTTTAGGGGCGCAAGTATGCGAAAGTACGCGCAAGTACCCGCAGGTACAAGACAAAGGCCCGGTGGAGACCCGCATCTCGTGCGCAAGGGAGCGATGTTCGCGCCTTGTTCGGCCGAGAGGGACCGAAAATGGGCGATCCCGGCTCGAGGGAGGACGCTTTCGGCCGCTCTTCGGCCGATGTCCGCCGTTCCTACGCCGTTCTTCGCGCGATAGTGGCTGAATGTAGGCTTATGTTGACGCAGGTAGCCACAGAAACCCGAAAGTAAACGTTCTTCGGACGATTTAAACGATCTTTGGCCGACTAAATTTGCCCAGATCGGCCGAGAGGGACCGAAAATGGGCGATCCCGGCTCGAGAGAGGACGCTTTCGGCCGCTCTTCGGCCGATGTCCGCCGTTCTTACGCCGTTCTTCGCGCGAGGGTGGCCGAATGTAGGCTTATGTTGACGCAGGTAGCCGCATAAACCCGAAAGTAAACGTTCTTCGGACGATTTAAACGATCTTTGGCCGACTAAATTTGCCCAGATCGGCGAGAGATCGGTGTTTTTGTGGCCCGACTATATATATCGAGCCAGATCGAAGCCTTTTACCATTTTCTGACAAGCCAGTGAAGGTCATGGACCAACAAGCAGTACTGGGGCTTGTTGTAGCTTTACATCTTCATACTGCTGTAGCACAGCAAAATGTTACAAGACTAGAAAGTATGCTGAGGAGGAGGAACAGGGTCAAGAGAAGACATGCTAAAAAGAAGTTAGTTGTTGTGAATTGTTAAATGTTTTTCACCTGTGTTTTGCTTCAGTACCTGTTCTGAGAAAATTTTGCAGTTTTTTTTTATTATAAAGATTTTATTATTTTCTGGCATTGGTATTAATTTGTACATTTATTATTACTTATAATTACTTTAAGTAAATATATGCGTTGCTGTTCTATTAAGTAACAATTAATTATTTGTGACATTTAAAAGGATTTCTATACGTTCTGGTGATGGTCGGGTGCTTACACTTCGACGACACTACGCACGACCCTCGGAAGAGAGCGACAGAGGCTAAACGAAAGCTCCAGAGGGCTCCAGATGGCGGGCGAGACAAGTGGACCTTCAGAGGACCCTCGGACGACCAAGGCGACCACGGGCCGACTGTTTTTGATCGGCTATTGGTTTTCAACTTGTTAAAAAAACAGTAGCCGACCACTTTTTAGGTAGCCGACCCTCGGGGGACTTATGCGATCGCGCCAGATCTTATCCCGAAGGTATAGGTTAGTGCACGCTAGTGCACGCAGGTTCCCGACTTATTTTGCAAAAATAGGGCCGATCGACTAAAAAAGAGATCCGGTACTCTCGGGACCAAAACAATCCTTGGTGAAATGGCCCTATTACGCACAATTACATTTTGCCTCTGTTCAATGTTTGTAGGTAGGGCGTTGGCGTTTAGGTGGGGGCGGTAGTGTGTATGTGTGGGCGGGGAGGAGTTCACGACGATAACATCTTGCTTCAAACCCACTCAGATGATCTTCGTTTGTTAATTTAAAGAATTGGTTTTCATGGAACAGAAAACATGATTCATGGAAATCATCAAAAATTGACCGCAATAAACTGTTAACATTTTAGTGATAATAGTGTTCAAGAAATTATCAAAACGTAGTAACCACAAGCGATAATTCAACATAATTTGCTAATTTTACTTTCAGTGCGGTTGATGTTCATCGCTGTAAAAACAATTAAATAAAAAGCTATGCAGTCTAAACCCTTTGTCTCGATATCGCTTGGCTTGATATCCTCGTTGGCTCCAACTGGAAGTAAAGGACCGATTTTGAATTTATATTCGTAAGCATTACCGCTTGGCTCGATATTCGCAAGGCTCGAAGCATTTTGAACCACGTGTTAGATAGTTCATCATAGCCATGGTGATCACTGCGGGTGGGACTTTTAAAGCCTGAGTTATTCACCGAACAATGGAGATCAATATGAGATTCACTGACTGAACACAAAGACTGCGCTACTGCGAACATGTTCCATGTGATTCTAACTATTGCATAATATGCAGGTGTGTCGATATGTTTTGCTCTCAGTTTAACGCTGGTGGGCGGTAACATTTTTCCCATGACCTTTTTTACTACAATACAAGCAGTGAATTGTCTTTCATTGGTGGATTAATATACTCTTTCGGTATGAACAGCTAGCAGCCTCTACATATTGTGTATCAAAAAGTCTCGAAGAAGAGCGTTTTACAGCTTATATTTGCTTCGACAATTCGGAATAATTCTTCTAGGCCCATGTCCTGTTTTTTATCACCTAGCAAATCGAGCTGTATATCAGCTTCGGCGATTCCGCTAGTAAGAACTTCACGCAGGATAGCGTCAGTATAATTCACGTCACTGTCACCCCCAGGACACCGTATGATTAAGTTTCATATTTCTGCTTGTCCCCTAGGTCGACCATCATAGCTCCAGTTTTATCACGGTTGTGTCTAAAGTCCGATTTGGTATGCTGTGTGGAAGGCATTATGCCCTTAAACGGGATTTCTGTTATTATTTTCATAGGGGTAAACTGGGCTTGTCACCGTTGTTTCAATTGTGCTTTCAGTACGCTTGTATTGTCAAATGTCTAATTTTGTATAACACAACTGTTCTGAAGTTAAATGAGCTATGTGCGGAGAGATAATTTTAACTAAATGCAAATCTGATTGCAGGTTTAATGTAAAGCACACTAAAGTACGATTTCATTGTACAATAGTGAAAACTGATATTTTTTTTCAATCAATAAACAATTTGGAACATTAAACGCAACAAAGGACTTAAATCTCATCGAGCCAATCTCATTTTTACTTACATTAAAGGTTAAATTTCTACCATATATTGCATTAACAATACAAAAGTTCAATAATAATTTAATTATCTACAAGCCAATATTTGTTCGACAACAGTCATTAAATGCGAATGTTCATAACGTTTCTACAACACAATGATGTGTTTCCATGTTTGGTTTCATAAGTAATTATATTAATTGAATGTAACCTTAATATAGTAGTTTTTAACCTCAATGTACACAGTTCTTTTAAAAGTAGATAAAGTTATCTTAGGGAAATTACTTAACATTACGAGTTTTTGCACGTATCCTTTTCTGTGTTGAAAGTTCTTGAAATTGTGAAAATAGCTGGACCACAAACGACTAATCAATTTGACTGAAATATGTTTATTCTATATATAAGATTGCATAAAATGATTGCTAGCTAAATTTAGTATAGTAAATGAAAATATTATGTGAGCGTTTATTAATGCAATATTATAAAGTCTTAAAATTATAAAACTATCACTTTAGTGTTTGCTACCGATGGTCAATTTACTTCCGTGGGTGTTTGCATATATATATTCATGTTTGCCTTTAATGTAAATCTCGTCATATTAATGGCCTACATGTGAATCATTTACTTAAGCCTAAGTTCGTACATGCATACAGGGTATCAGATAAGAAGTTTGAGATAAACTACTCACAGTTTAACGGGTAGTGACAGCATGTGCATTGATAAAGCTATATTTGGAAAGATCGATTTAGGTTTGTTTTAAAGTTATCAACCCTGATATTAATATAAGGGTTATCAGTGAAAGCAAAATGGCTAACGTGAGGGATTATTTAAGAAATAAACGAACTCGGAATTACTTTTCATGCCTAATTGTTACAGACAGAATTGGTAAAAAAGTAGGCCCATTAACTGAAAGAATACTGACAGATGTACACAGGAAGTTATCTCAGACATTAGGAGTACAGGGTGCATGTATCGACCAGTGCAGTCAACAATACAAGAACGACTTTAGAAGGCAAGTATGCTTCAATCAAAAACGACTGTTGAAGATTTTACGAATATTAAGTCTTCAGTAAAAACTATCTTGATGGAACGGGTATGATTATGGATATACAAGAACGCTTCAGCGCGAGCATATATAGGGTGACGTCACGGTTGTGTATACGGTTGTCAAGGACAACGCTCAATTACTTTCTAGCGGTATAAGATAACAACGTTGTTATTTATCGGCAAGCTTACACCTCGTCTGGTGTTTCCTTAAACGTAATGCTAAACATGAAAACACACTCAAAATGACCATGAGTGCACAGGTCGACGCAATTTTTGTCATTGATTTGTATGTAAACAAACACATTTTCTTAGGGATTTGTGAAGACGAGTATTTTTGTTATGAAACCTTACCCAGACAGTATTCTTTGGCGTACGCTGTGTATGTATTTGTAGCAAGAACATTGCATAAAGTTTTAATGTACTTTCGTAGACGGCACTTTCGGTGTCTTTGTGTATTTATTTCCACAATGTCAGTACTGAACATGATGCATACACTAAGAATCTGTGCTATATATTGTCAGCGTTCTGTTTAAATCAACAGCGAACACGCCCTGCTTCTTCTGGAACTGCCATTTATGTATTTGCTAAGTATCCGAATATCATCGCCAAATTACGTGATAATGCACACATATTTTCATCGATTCATATTTTTGCTTTATTTTATTGATATCAGAGTTCCTATAAAACCGTTTGTAACCAAATACGCAAGATAAAAGAGATAAGCGAGAACGAATCATTCGTTAAATGTAGCTGAGGATCGATTTTAATAGATCTTATTATAAATCCCACCTAATTGCCGAATTTGATGAACAGGCAATATCTGATCTGATCTGAGTTAACAAATCAATGACACAGTATAGTTTTGACTTCCTCAATACAACAAATAGAATGGAACAGAATAGGCAGTAAAAAATGAACGTATCAGACAGCACTTCGTCTGCACTACCAGTATGTGTTAAAAGTTTAAAAAGTGCACAATATAAAACACTGTATTAAACTGTTGGTTTATTTTTTTAATTTAGAATAAAGCCTACATTATTTCCAGCCAATAAAAGTTCAGAAAGGCAATCATCCTATATTTTCAGCCAATAAAAATTGCAGATAGGCAATCATGAAGTACTAGGCTTAATCATAAAAAAGTTTAAACTTTAAAAGGTGCGCCTACTGCCACTCATCCGAGACACACACCATGTGTCGGAGTTTGCGTTGAAAATGTGTCAGCCAATGAAGTTGTATTCTAAGTCAGAAACATGACCTGAAGTAAAATTATAAATAATTAAGAAGCCCAGTTGAGTATTTACAGCGGCTTGTTCAGTTATGGCCCTCTGATGTTCGTTAATTATAAGGTTATGCGATCGCTTACATGATGGCTGACTGACGGTCATTTAGATTTGTCATTGTTTAGTGGAGCAAATTTTTCTAAAGATTTTGTTGCGTCTTGTTTATAGTTAACAAAATTATGATCTTAGGGACGACCACGCAGAGTCTTACTTCTGCTGCCTCTGTCCGAAAGAGAGCTTTTTGTTTACAAATCCTATAAGCATCACTAAACAGTTTGTCAAGGTTTTAGTACGTTGCAAAATTATCTACCAGCATAAGAGCTCTCAACATGAAAAAAGTGAGTTTATTATCAGTATGTCAAATAATTTATACAAATATGCATGATAAGGGTGATTTTTTTTTAATAATAAACATGTAAACAATACCTTTAAACTCGGCACCGTCTGTCATTGCGTAAACTACACGTGCGAGCAACTGCTGACGTAGTGAATGAAAAATATCGCTTGCATCATCGAGATAAAGTATTCTCAACTGAGTCTAAAGTCTTTAGTGTATACGAAATTCAAAACACTCAGCCAAGTCAGCATAGGCATCTGAAACTGAGTCTGAGTTTGAATCTATCAAAATGTACGTGCATACGACCCCTGTTGAGCAGGACATATTTTGTTTTTGATATGCTTCAAGTAGTGCGATAAGCGGCCATATTTTGCCTTAAAGGCACACAATATAGGTTGATACATTTCTTTTAGAAGGGTTAGCTCCCCTGAGTAATGGTCACGTATTCATTAGCTCGTGTGATTTGAGGATTTTTTAAGTAATTCAGTGTGTCTTTCAATAATAGTTTAGTGCATATGAATTGACATGATGGCTAGTGACAATGAGTCTATATCGCAGATACTTAATAGGTCGGAGGAAATGGAAAATGAAGATTTGTTTGGGAATGCACGGGTGACAGGTGGGGAAGTTGTAAACATGGCGGCCACAGGTGAAAATTCAGGTGAACAGACTAGTGAACATTGGACTCAAGTGGCTAATAAGACGAAATGCGCTAGGCAGAATACAGGTAGTGTTGAAATGGAAGCTTTTGCTAAAACAAAATGTGTTATTCTCAAAAATGCAAGCAATTGAACGTAGTCAGGTGTCGTTTTCAACAGCGCAGAAACAGTTCGAGGACACGAAGGTACGGGTTGATCAGCATGACTATAAGATAAAATGCCTCGATTACAAACTTTTAATTCTAGAAGCGCAGGGTAAAAGCACAAATTTGATCATATATGGTTTGGAGGAATCTAGAATGGCTCACGGAAACGTCACAGAAGACGTTATTGACTTTTTCATCTCGCAATTGAATTTAGATGTTGACAGTTTATACATTAATTGTGCAATTAGACTGGGTCCCGTCTCTCGAAATCAAAATGCTACTCAAAAAAGACCTATCATGGTTACGTTTAGATATAAACAAGAAGTTGATTTGGTCATGCGCAATGCAAGGCGGCTAGCGGGTAGTAGATACACCATAGATAGGGATTACCCGGAAGACATTCGTGCCGCCAGAAAGCGTTGTTGGGTTGACTTTAAACGGTATAGGGAGAATAGGAACAACATAGTTCAGTTGAGATTTCCTTCAGCACTATATGTGAATGACAGGCTGGTAAGGGACGAATTCCCAGATTGGCTGGAAATAGTTCACCCTATACAGCACCGTCGGGGTCCGTTCATGCCTAGAGCGGATCCTCGGCCCTCCCAGGAGCCCACGCAACGCAGGGAAGATGTCAGCCCCCAACCGAATAGTCTTCCGCCCGCTCCTTCATTCGCTTGTGTGGTGAATGGCAATCCTAAGTCACTCTCGCAACCAACTACGAGAGGTGAGCAAACGCCGATCATTCATAACATCCGAGGTCGTTCACACAGTGTTAATATTAGTCAGCCGGTTGCCAGTCTACGGAGTGACAATAGTGTATTTACTCCCCCACAATCAGTTGTCAATGACATCCCAAAGCCACGTGGTAGATCGATATCTTGGTCGAAACCGACGGCCAACCAGAAAAAGCCACGCTCTGTAAGTGCACGTGCGCCACGGAAGCCCGCCAAAAGTCAACCAATCAGCGGGCAGCCCGCAACTACACCTGTGGTGACTAACAATAAATAGGTCGTCTATAGTCATGAATGTGCAAATAATAATAACAGCTTAAGATTTGCACTATTAAATATTCAAGGATTGATAACGAAAGGCAATAATAAACTTTTGTCACCTGAAATTATATCTCTGTTTGAAACAAATGATATTGTATGTTTTACTGAAACATGGGGTTGTCAAGATTTTTGTTACGATGTTGAGAATTTTCAATGCTTTATTTTAAATAGATTAGATCAATTGACCACGGCTAAAAGGAGTTCATGGGGATTATCGGTTTATGTCAGAGAGAGATTTGTTACTAATGATATGTTTATTTTGTCACACAATGATAGTCATGTATGGATAAGGATTGATAAGAGCTGCATTACGCAAACTTGTGATCTATATTTATGTGTATGTTACATAGTACCAACCACGTCAAGTAGAAATATCTATATTGAAAATAATATTTTTGATGTTTTAAAAGATAATATGATTACTATAAAAGGTAAATATGGCGAGGAAAATTGCTCATTTATGATTGTGGGAGATCTTAATTCACGCGTAGGTTTAATGCCTGACTATGTTGAAAACGATAATATTGATTTGCAAAATCAACACTTTCTGCCAGATGATTATATAATTGATAGGGCTATACCGAGAACTTCTCAGAATAGTACAGTCAACCAAAACGGTCGTTTACAAATATACTTTTTGATCCAAACAGGCCTAAGAATTGCAAATGGCCGGGTGTGTGAAGATAAAAATATTAGGTCTTATACCTTTATAGGTAGTAATGGTTCTAGTGTAGTTGATTACTGTATTGTGGAAGAAAGTTCTTTGCAAGAGTTTACATATTTTAAAGTGCACTGTGCAAACATTTTATCCGATCATTGTTTGATAGAGTTTGGCATAATTTGTAATAATAACGATAATAATAATACGAATAAGGACAATAATAATAATAATAACAATAATAATAATAATAATAATAATAATAATAATAATAATAATAAAAATAATAATATTAGTAATAAAAATAATTTGTATACATTTAAATGGGATAGCGAAAACAAATATCTATATAACAATCACTTAATACTGTGACATTTAAGACACTAATGGCAAATTAAGAAAATAATGTTGAACAGGCGTCTTCGGGAAATGATATTGATAGAAATTTAAATAAGTTTGTTTCAGGTATTGATAGTATTTGCCAACCTTTATTTTCGAGAAAAACAAAATCTAGTGTGAACACTAACACATTTACTAAGAATAAGCAAGATACGTTGTTGTTTAATAATATATGTTCTGATGATAAAAATATGTTTTACCAAGCACTAAATAATTACAGAAGAAACAATTCTCAAGAAAATAGGCGTCTAATGATTGAAGCTATTAGTAAATATAAGGCTAGCGTTCGAAAGTTCAAATTTCAGAAAATGAAAGAGAACACTAATGAACTTTATAAAGCAAAACATAAAAATGCAAAAGATTATTGGAAGCTATTAAAAGAAGGCACGACTCACCAAACACCAAATCATATAAGCATGGACTCTTTTACGGAATACTTTCAGGCAATAAATGATCCCAATGATAGGTTTTTTCAAGCTGACGACAATGTAGTCTATTTTAACAATGAAGTAATGCAGACTGAATTAATTAGCATGTTTGTAGAATTGGATATTCCATTTACTTCAAACGAGTTACAAAAGGGTATTTCAAATCTCAATACTGGAAAGAGTGCAGGACCAGATCAAATTAAGAAAATACTTAAATAAATTCGTTAATATTACTCCAGAACATAAAACTGAGTTCTTCGATAAACTTAATAAGCCAATTTTGTTGTATGGGTCTGAAGTATGGGGATCTGTTAAAAGAATTCATATAGAAAGGATACATACTCAATTTATCAAATATATACTATCTGTGAAAACTAGTACACAAAATGATTTTATCGTAGCAGAGACCGGTAGACTAGATATTCAGACACACAGCACTTTAAGCATGATTAAGTACTGGTTTAAGGTTATTTGTTCTCCGGAACACAAATACATTAATCTTATTTATAAACTCATGTTAGATGATATTGAAATTCGTCCTTTAAAACATAATTGGGCAACACAGGTTAAAAGTGTTCTAAGCTCATTGGGTTTCTATCATGTCTGGTTAGCACAAGGTGTAGGAGATTACACGAGTTTTCTATCACTTTTTAAACAAAGACTAACAGATAATTGTGTTCAAAACCTTCATAGTAGGCTCACTGAATCTTCTAGGGCATTGTTTTATAGAAATATTTTTGGCTTTGATTTTCAGTTTTATTTAAAATGCGTTAATATTGAAAAATATAGGATTGCTCTCAGCAAATTGAGGTTATCATCTCATAGATTAAGTATTGAAACCGGTCGATGGAACCGTACAGATATTGATAATAGGATATGTAACATTTTAGAAGATGAATTCCACTTTCTTTTTGAATGTAACATGTATACCGATATTAGACAAAGATACTTACCTCGATACTATCGTCGCCATCCAAGCATGTATAAAACAATTGCGCTTTTTATGTCGAAGAATGTTAATGTAGTTAAAAAATCTTGCAGTTTTTGTATTTATAGCTTTTGAAATAAGGAAAGAGTTAACTAGGTAGCGTAATAATTTATAAAGAGTTTAAGCCTTGAATTGAAACGCATATTACTTTCATTTCTTTGCGTGTATAGTTTATCTATGTGTTATACATGCTCGAATACTAAATGTTTTTACATTTAAACTATTGACTATTATCGCCATATAAAGATATATATGAATATGTATCAGCTTTTGCAATGATCAAGAGTCATTTCGACTTATTTCATTGAAACCATGTATTTTGAATGTTTGAAATGAAATAAAATCATCATCTTCTTCTTCTTCTTAATTTGAATGCATTATCACGTTTAACTCATTTGACATTAATGCTAAAAAATACGTGATTAAAGGACATACTAATTAATAGCTACCTGGCCTCAAATTCCCCATTTGAAAAAGCGCCAAAATACTTTTTTATTTTATTATCTGTACCTAAATCATATGCATTTTTTATTTTGATAATTAAAGTCCAATGATTTAAACATGATTATGCATTAAATTAAAAAACAACAACAACAACATCTGCATCAAGAAAAAATGTGCGTCTTTACGTATTTTGGGACATTATTTGACCAGCTTTGGGGTATTTTCTTTTGTTATGTTTTTCTCCACCACACTATTTCTCAGCAACCGGCCACCGGAAAGCATTGTGGGTTGTGATATTTGTGAAGTTCCTGTACTGTAAATATAATGAGAGCGGGTGCGAGATATGTTTTTTGCTAGAAAACAATCTCTAGTTTCAATATATTCGTTGAAAGCATAAGAAATCAATACACATTTCTGTTACATAATGACCGACATAAAGACACGTACAACTTTGTACATCAGGGGCGTACCTAGGCATACGCCAATACGCTCGGGCGTATAAATTAGTTTCGGTTCCTCATATAAACCAGGTGGTAATATTTCCAACTCCGGGCTTAAAACTGAAGATTAAGTAAGGAATGAATTGCACCAATAGTTCATTATTTTATTCAAAAAACCTTAAAAAATACTTCATTTCATTTCGGATTACCTTTCAGTAATCCTGTTTTACCCATTCTGTAAATAGGACAACCCGACTGTTACCGGAAACATTTTTTTCAAATGACGTCACAATAACGCGGGAAAAGATCATCCACTTAAAATCACTTTAAACGTAAAATTGAAACACTTTTGGCAACAAAACGTTTAAAATATAATAACTTAGTACTTTCTAAAATGTTGATTTATATTTTACGGGACCTGCTGACACAATACAAACAATAACAAGATCAATCGTTTTCATGTATATTGTTTGGCGATGAATTGCGATCCGAACATATCCGAAGATGTTGCGTTCATCGATCGATGAACGCAATTACCGAATGGCAATTCATTTAAGGAATGGAAGTTTAGGTGTAAATATTGAGTTGTAAACACAAACAACGTTTTATTCGTTAAAATTTAGATTGGCGTTTAGAATGCTTGAAAACGGTTCATTATTGTGTTCTTCAAACACAAACTATTGTAGGGGATACCCGTCCCGCTTTCACCCCAATATTTAGAGAAGACCACATTTTAAAAGACCTTCGAATTTCCATGACTCTCAAATATGCTGGCGTACAATTCGAACGGTTTCAGGAACGCCCGTGTTAACATATTTTTTAGCAACTGTGCATTAATGCTCGATTTATCAAGTCACCAAACGAACTTTTAATTGAGCTGTATATGATCATTTTTTATCAACACAAAAGGTTTGTTCGGTTAGATATGTCCCTATTCAAAACATAATAGACTATTCATTCAACTTCCAGTGCAATAACTATATATAGTTTCAAACGTTGGTATACTAATGCTTACTGTAATCGTTGCAGGTGGTGTCCAACTTGCACGAGATGGAGGACTGAACTCATGAAATATCATCTATATCGTCAAAAAATCACATGGTCTGAACTTAAATCATGGGAATGGCCAATCGACCCAACACATATTGCCGAAGTGTTTATGATTCAGGGATTCGACAAAACAAACCTCAATCTACAGGACGTGTCAGTTTCCTTCAACATTTGGAAGCGATGTAATGAGTTTCCAAGAAGTCTGATACCAATGGCTGATGCTGTTAGAAATTGTAGAAATCAGTTATGCCATAATCTTATGGACTGTGACGACAACTTGAAAACTGAAGTGTTCACGAAAATCAAACACCTCGTTCATCACAATTATTTAATTCAACATATTGACAAAGCTGATATCGTAGAACTTTGCGGGCATATACATGACCTTGAAAACGACCATTTTGACGGTTATATACAAGAATACAAATTACAACAGATAAAAGGAAAATTAACTAATGTCAAAAAACATAGTATACTGTGGACATTCCTTTTCTGTTCCTTTTTTGTAGCGTGCATTGCTTGTGTTTCATTTCCGCATTTAAAACAAATGCAGAGTATTTTAACGAAGCACTGGATGAGGTATGATATTGAAGGTAAGACTTTATGTAGTTAACGATATTCAAGCTTTTGAAAAATATTATTCCTTATTGCCCTCCATGAAACATAAACATAGACCCGGTTTAGTGGCTCTGGGCAAACGCCAAAGACATAGAACACAAAATCACAAACAAGAAACATAGAAGAACAGCACAAAACTCCACAAACAGCAGAGTGCATACATACTAAATATATATAAAAAATAGGTATGTTTATCAAGAATTGTTACGTACCGTCTTGGAACAGTCAGTAAGATGTAAATTAACTTGGGGTTTAAACCAGTTTATGTGCACAAAACAGACATTTATAACAAAGTATGAATATGAAAAAGAAAACAACAAAATCAAGAAGGAATCCACAAACAGCAGGATCTGAATCAGGTTGGAATCCTATCTACTGTGTCAAGACAGACATACCCACAGTGGCTTGATGACAAAGGCTCATTAAAGTCACAATAACTGATTTCAACCAGCCAAAATTATATTTTATACATACTTGAACATGTATATCATCAATATAATACATTGCCATAAACATATAAAGAGGTTTGACAAAATTCAAAAATACCCTTCATTGATAGGTAACATAGGGAGCATGATAAATGTTTGTTTTATTTCACAGATTGTTTGACAGAAGACATCTACGAGTATTTTCAAAATCCGTTGAAACTGAAGGCTTATTTAAAACGCCACAAAGTATTGGTGGGACGAGAATGGCTTTTTAATATGACTGAACATACTTTGGAAAACATGAATGCCTCCAAACGCGGTCTTGTCCTATAAGCCGATATGGGTTATGGGAAATCCGCTTTTGTCGCTTATACTGTGTGTGCAGCGGAAAACAGCCAAGGTCATCGATTGAGGGATATGTTAGTGGCTTTCCATGTTTGCAAATTCGATGTCATGCTAACCAAAAAGCCTGGATTATTTATCCAAAGACTGACGTCAATGATTTCCCACTTTATACCAGAATTTATGGAAACGCAAAAAATCGACGGGCAGTGTTTGAAGCATTACAGTGGCGAATTATGCAATGAAGACCCACTCGGGTGTACTGAAACTTGCTTAATCAATCCTTTAGAAGAAACTATTAAAAGAGGTTTTAAACCTTCTGCTGTTAAAGTGATTCTTATTGATGCCATAGACGAGTGTGCAAATAATAATGATACAGACGATAATGCTATTTTTGAAGTCATTCGGAAGAAATTTAATCTATTTCCAAACTGGATGAAGCTGGTAATGACCAGTAGAAGTTCAAAACAAAACGATCAGTTATTATTGGATTTTGATGTGGTATATTTGCATAGTATGGAAAAAAGAAATTTGAAAGACATTCAGTCATATTTAAATAATAATGATGTCATAATTCTTGAACAAATTTCGAGTTTTATTATTGCCAAACAAATGGTTGATTCAAATAATCATCCGGATGAGAACCTCAGAAGTCTTAAACGATATTATAATGACCAGTTTGAAAGAATTTTTGGGAAAGAGTTTGCAATAGCCAGAAATTTTTTTGAAGTCACAGCCACTACATTTTTGACAAAAACTAGACGCAATATAATCGATATAATATCAAAGTGTTCAACTGAGGATGAAAAACTCCTAAATAATGCATTCGAAAAGGTTGAACACTTTTTTATTACTGAAAATGATACTTTTTCGTTTAATCACCACTCTGTTGTTGAATGGTTGGAAACTACGTCTCTTAAAACATATAGAATACGTCGGGCAAATGGTCATGAGATAAATGCTATGTATTTACTGAACGGTATTGAAACAAGTAGCGATGCACACATCGATATCGTCGATTTAGCTATACATTTAATGAACAGCGAAAATCATTATAGATTGATTGAACGATTTAAGAACATCACCAATCAACAAAGAACGCACATGGAACTGAACTTTTCGGATTCACCCTTGATACGATGCGTGAAACGTACTGACTGTTCAAATATTCCTGATAGTCTGTATTTTTATTTCAACAACACTGAAGAGCTGAGTAGCGAAAATTTTACTGCGGCGTACATTGCAGCTTCCACGGGGAAATTGTCCGCTTTAAAAAGTCTTTGTGATAATGGGGCTGATGTGAATTTCAGAGTTAAATCTTACCACGGATTAAAGCTTGCCAACGTTTTTAATGCCGTTCAAGTTGCTAGGCTAATGAAGCAATGGGGTTACGGATTACTCGATATTGCCGCTCAAAATGGACATGTGCATATTGTAAACTTTATTTTGACAAATAAAGACTTTTTCGGCCACTATAAACATCATATCTTGAATGGCATCAATTTAAAGCCTGTCCATCTCGCGTGCAAGTCTGGTTATGTTGAAACTGTCAAAGAGTTTTATCTATTTAACAAAGAAATTGTTGACTGGCTATGTCTATATTTTGCATCGGACGGGGGACATTTTGCTTTGGTGTCGTACTTATTGAATGAACTGAATATAACTGACATATGTCGGGAATGTAATGAAGAGTTGACATGGCTCCCGAAGGGATGTTCGCGAATGCAAGGAAGGAAAGTAGAGACAGTTTGTCTTTTTGACGATTGGGGTCATTTGTCATGTGAAAGTGCACTTCATGCAGCGATTCGAGGAAATCGTTTTG
The DNA here is from genome assembly GCF_026914265.1 of Mya arenaria. Lineage (NCBI taxonomy): Eukaryota > Metazoa > Mollusca > Bivalvia > Myida > Myidae > Mya > Mya arenaria. The sequence continues at coordinate 58,620,324 of NC_069127.1, forward strand.
ACATTATGAAATATATCCTGTCCTCTGATGGAGGCTCAACACTGATTTGTCTGGATCGAGGAGGAAGAACCCCTTTGATTGCAGCACTTCAAACTGATCGAAGCGAAATTGTGAAATATATCCTTGAACAGCATAACAATTTGATGAATAGCTCCTGTGGGAATGCCACGGGAATCAATGATAAACTTCAGATTAATAAACGGGAAGAAGTATTACTTAAAGCTTACAGATGTGTGTCTAGTCTTAGGCTTCAGGAAATTCATGCAACACAAAAGGACTTTGGGATATATAAAGAATTTGATGACCGGGAAATAGTTTTAGAGTTCTTTACTAAAGTTGCAACGGGATGCTTACCTGCTCATTTTGCTGCTTGTAGCGGCAACATTCAGTTTCTTCAACAACAAGTGTTTGACGAAATGATTGACATATTAGAATTGAAATGTGACAACAAATTCACACCTTTGCATTCGGCTATCCTTTGCCAAAATATTCTTTCGTTTGACTTTATTGTAGATCAGGTTCCTAGGGGAAATTTATACCTGAAATTAGAACGAAGCTTTTTCTTTTGGTTAGCCATAAAAGAATCTCCATTTATATTAAAGGAGTCAACCAAACAACCGCTTTCGGAAATAATCTTTAAGTTGCTCTCTCGTTTTCCTGATTTGTTAAATGAAACCGATGGCTTCGGAAGAAATCCTTTACATTTTCTTATCCAGAATGGACATACCAACGCGCTTAATCAGATCATACGAATATTTCATGGCAATTTTAACATCTTATTACAACGAAAAGACATGTTTGACCAGACACCATTAATGTATTCAGTTCGTCAACTACAGAAACGAAACGAGTCTGTCATTTGTTTAGATAGTTTAAAGACAAAAGTTTCCACGGAAAAACGGAATTTAACACAGAGCGAATCCTCATTTATGACATGTTTGCAAAAAGCACATACTCAAAATATATCGCATTCTTTTTCTGAAAAGGGGATTATAAAGGTTCTGGTTAAAAAACAACTTTTTGATTTATTTCAAACGTTTGTTTTTGATATACTCTTTGACGAAGAAAGGTACCAACCTGTTATATTAAATGTCATATTGAAAAATGATTTTCATGGATTTTTTGTGTGGTACTATCTTATGAAACAAATGTCCGATAGCCAAATTCTCAAAATTCCACAGTATATGGAAATTTTAGCACGCGATAATTATAAATGTAAACCAAATGAGTGCCTTTTACATAACATTATCGAAAAGATAGCTTATTATGGACATCTACAAAATCCCATCCACATAAATGTCATAGTACCAAGCCTGAATTATTTTGTTTTATATCTGATGGAATCCGTAAGACCTGCTATTTTAAAAAGCTCTAAAAATAATCTTGGTAGAAATGTACTCGATGTAGCCATTGAACAAAAGTCTGTATTTTGGACCTCACTTTTTCTGAAAAAAGGTTTGGCACCTAGCTTTTCACATAATTCTGTGTTAATGCATGCATTAACAAACTCTTTTTTTGAAGAAAGTCGTCAAATCCTGCTATTAAATAGCAATGAATTTAAGTCAAGGCTGGAATTTACCACTTACGGATTTAAAGACATTTTGTCATTACTGAATAGGTCGTCAGAAGAGGATTTAAGTTATTTGTATAAGGGTTTGTTACAAAACAACATACCATTCGATGGGTCGTTTTTAAGATTCAAAGATAATATGACTGATACTTTCATAGCATTTTACATACATACGTTCCATAGCTCGATTCCAAGACAGTTCATTTGTGCTGATACAGCAGCTCAATTTTCCTTTATTCATTTGCTCGCATTTCAAAATTTTGATGTTTCCATTAAAGCTTGCATAAAACACTTTGGAATTAATATTCTCAATTGCAAAAACAAAGACAACTTTACACCCGCGTATCTGTCTTTAGTGCTTGACATAGAAAACAAAACCCATGCGCTCATTCAGTCTATACTTACGCGCTCAAAACGAATACCATATCCTACGAAACATGCAGAAAAATACTTTATGTATGTTCTGTCGACAAAATTTAACATTCCATATATTTTAGAAACCAATAGCCAGTGTTTGATCGAGTTTCCCGATAGACGACCGAAAAGCATGCATCGTTACTTAAAACTATACAAGTGTTTGAAAAGTATACATATTACAGACCCTACCCTCAAGATTCTTTTGAGAAGCAGTATAAAATATTATTCGGTTGCACTAAACTTCCATTCTGCATTTGAGTTACGCATGTCGTACAAATCGTTAATAGCGAAGACGATAACGAGTAAGAAAGCATTGAGAACACAAACTCGTACATTAACCGAAGTCCAAACAAAATTATGTATTTTCATCATAAAACAGGATAAAGCTGGTGTGAAATTCAATGACCCTGACATAATCGAATATGTTAAATCAATAATACCTGAATCTTTTTGGCAAGCAATAAAAGAGTATGATGATAGTGTTTCTGTTGACGATTGTAATAAAATTGATTTTGCTCGAAACGTTGTTAATAATTTCTTCCGTCTTTATGATGGAATTTTGTACGAGGTTTCATTAATCACGTCGATTCGTAATGTCAGGATCATTGTTAACACGGACTTAGCTAGAAAACTGATGGATGATGAACATATTATGCCCTTCTTTGCAAGGCGCATGAAAGAATTTTCGGATTTCAGAAATATAAACAATAACTTAAAAGCAACATATCTGTTTCGAACATATTCCTACATGGATATAATTTCATCATTACCAATTTATAAACTTTCAAACGATATGAATATTCATCAAGAATTAATGTATTTACAGAAACTTTCGACTATGGGCAGTCTATATTCATCTTCCCTAGAGGGTTCTATGTTAATGTCAAACTTTGAAGAGTTTAAAAATCAGAAAATGAGTCAATACTTGCCTTGATTGATTGAATATAGTCCGAACGCATTCTTTGTCACTGTATATATCTAACAAAAACGGTCCGTTTCTACATATGTATTGGATTATACATTGCCTTCATCGGATTAGTCAAAAATTGACATTGGATGTAGGTATAGCGTTATCGCGAGGAACTACAACTAATATTATAGTGAGATACATATATTGTATTGTATTGACGTAGAGATGAGTTTTAAATATTGATAAAATTGATTGCAATATGATGATTGTTTAAAAACAAATAACAAAAGTTGTATCATAAGACAACATTCTACATCCTCGTTGCTTTGAAAATGACTTTGATTTTGTTTCCTTTTCAAATCATGTTCAACCACCTAACACTTGAATGTATATATATATATATATTGATATGATGTGATGTTTAATTGTTCTGTTAATAATTTGTATTATCTAAATTATGTTTATTGACGATGTACTAAATACAACCCTGTAATAAACGCTTCTGTCTTTCTGTCTGTCTGTCTTCATAGTACATATAATATTGTTGTTGGTGGTTTTGTTACTAGGACATGTGTGCACTAGTTCGTACTGGTGTGCACCGAGTATCGACTACTTCGGCCGACTCTACACTTCATCATTACGTCATGTATCACTACGCTCTGCAGTTTGATTTGATGGCCATTAGCAAATTTGAATAGTCAAGGTAATGCTAGGATTGATAACAATGTAAAACATGAAATGAAAATATCTCTTATAGCCAGGCATTCTGAAACTGACAAAAGCGATCTTGTTGTTTTTAAATAATTCGAAAACAACAACATAAAATTGACAACAGGTTAGCAGAATATAGACAAATTCAAGTTACATTCGATTCGATTAACTGATATTACAACGGTCAATCAATACTTATGTGAAAAACTACAGAAACAAGCTCAGTAGCAAAAAGTTTAAACACAAACCCGGTTTAATGGCACTGGAAGTATTTGCAAGTCTGCAAAAAACTGACAATGTCAATACTTCCTGATAACGTGAATTTTATACGTTCAAGTGAAGTTATTTAGCAGTCGCCAATGGAATGATTTTCATCATCATACGGAATCATTCACTCACCGTTAGTAGCATGAATATTATGACACAAAAGATTAAATGCAATTCAAAATCTTTGCATTCCGATTAAAAAACGGGTCAAATCAAAGTTGCATCTTTTTTTGCAAACGGAATTTGATTAGAAAAAATTCAAATATAATTAAAATATGCGCATAATTATTCATAAGTTTTTTTTTGCAATGAAGTCAAAAGTATGAATATGTACATCATTAAAATACTGGCAATTAACTGGCACCTTCATTAAAGTTTTTTTGAAACATTTTCATGGTAAAAGCATTAACTTCATACAATGTACAAAGACATTGCGATAAACCATCGCCATCGGTCCGATGGTCTTGAAAAAATTCGATTCAATCTGATTAAAATTGTAAGGCTTTCAGGCCGTCTGGCTTACAGTTCTAATGTTCACATGTTGTTAAGTAATGAAGATTTAAAGTTTGTTAATAATGAAACCGAGCTAATACTTGCAGTAGGTCAAGATATAATTTTGTTTAAAATTAAAAATAATGTTCAATAATGTTGTCAAATAACTACTTGTTTATTATCCCGATGTAGTATTCAGATTGTAGATGCATGAATACGTACTACACTAGTCAACCCTCACTTACGTTTACCTCCCTTTGCAGTACATAACCAATTTACCATAATCAATTGCGCAGTCATTTTGGTACGCTAAATTATAATCTTAATATTGCCATAAGTATTGGCAGGTTTTAAATGATATTTCAAAATGTTTCAAACTTCGATCTTATAATTTCAAATTTGCTATGCGATTACGAAGAAGCCCGTATCGTACTGTCCGAGAATTAACCATTGCCACAGAATCAACCAAATTACAATATCTATAACGTGTCAGTGCGGGACTGCCAAATCTGCCGAAAACCTCTTGGCTTGTGATTGGCCTGTTTATTCAGATGGAGCGATAAGAATACGCCTATTTTGTCACGTGATCCCTTAAGTAAGGGCCATCTGACAAGTGCGCAAAAGCGGATCATAAGAATATACTAAAGTTATTGACAATCAGAACGCAATGAATTTCGCTGTTTTTCTTCCCTACTCCATGATGAAAAACTTGTATTATACGGTTTTAACGAATTATCATGATCATTATTAATATAATATCTCTATTATTTCTTTGCAATGTATTTATATTCAAATTAAATGAAATGCAAAACTGTTCTCGCAAGCAACTTAGGTTACAAAATGTCATGACCATAATCATTTTTAATATACGTTTTATAATTTGATCTAAATCATTTACATAGATGAAAAAAAACTGATTTTTTATCTAAACATATATTCTTTGTGTGATCCTATATTATAAGATATTAGATCATTATTCTAAATGCTAAACAGTTGTGATCCAATTAAATGTAAACCGAGTTGTATTTCCCCTAAAATATGTAAACTAGTATATGGTTCGGATTTAACACTTTACGGAAAAAAGGGATACAATTTTCGAAATAAATATGAATCAAAATTATACACTAATATGTTCTTCCATGTACTATTAATGATTTTTTATATTTCAAGTCTATTGAAAGTTATACATTTACTCCGTACTGTTGCATAAGACGATGAATACGTTTGAAGGGGTAATGAGAATAATAATGAGAAATACATTTCATGCCGTTGTTTAACTTGGTTAAAGAAAATAAGTAAATAGAAAACAATTTATAACACTACTCTTTTCAGTTTGTCGGAGGTCATGGCGGATAGGAACGGGCAACTGATTTGTCCCGCCCAATCTGGACACTGATTGGTCAGTGAGGTATCGATTAGCATGTTTGACTGGCAGGCATTGTCCTGTCAATTTACAATGTAGTTATTCTTATGGTAGGCATGATGAGCATGTTTATGTCTTCATTTCAACAATCATTTTGTGAATGTTTACAAAGGTATTGTAAAATGAAACAAAATGCGAAATATGCAGGCTTGGAAATGAAAGCTACATTAACATATAATATATACAGTATTACCAGCACATACCGTTTTCCGGTTTGTGGAACAGTTAATTCATTAAAAATTTGTTTAGATTGTTTGTTTTCATAGTGTATTCTTAATGTTCCTCAGGAAAATATTTAAATCTCATATCTAGACCTATAGGAACCATACTTTATTGATATGTTATTGCAAAGAAATTGTATTCATTGTTAATTAATGTTAAGCTTATGTTGACTGAAATTTGAGAATGAGAATTTATGATATAGTTAATTTAAGGTATTAGCCGCGTAATACACACTTTTTTAAAAGCTTGAACCGACAACATAGTTATAATCACGGTACACTATGGGACTTTTATCCAAATTTTGAAGATTTTTTACCGTGAATTAAAAAAGTTATTTATGTTTCATTACACCCACCCCCAAACTCCAAGGGCTACAAAAAGCGACAAGTAAATATTTTGTCTATATTTGATTTTTTTTCGCATTATAAGAGATTATGAAACAAACACAACAGTTTCTGGTAAAATAAACTTCAGTTAACAGAAAACTTAAGTTCAAACGAACACATTATTGATACACATGGAAAAAAATCATTTTGATTGATCTTACGATTCTTCGGAAAAGAGCAGTTTTTCAATGTTTGAAAATATATAGCAGTTTTATAAAATTCATAAAAAATAGTTAACTATAAGGCAAGCTGCTGAAATCATTTTAGATATTATCTATGATGTCTATTGAACAATTTAAAAGAAAATTTATGACAGTTTACCGTCCAGTTTTGAAGAAAATATACATAATGTCATGTTACCATACATTTTTATAGCTAATAAAATGCTTAAAAATCAACCTTTTTCTTGTAAAAAATTATAAAGCTTAATTGGACTTATTCATAAAATGTACTCTTTCAAATAAATGAATTTTACTTATGATACTTACTCAGAATACAGAGTTTAAAACAAATGAGTGAACTTTTAAACTAAAATATGTGAAGAAACAAGAACACTAAGTGGGCTCGCCCCTCCAAAAATATCAGAGTGAAAGTTCTCAACTATTTTTTTTTTTTTTAATATTATAACATGTAAACAATTTCTGTGGGTAATTTGATGTATATCTGTTTTATTTCGTCATTGGTATTCTAACAATTAGTTTTTTTCATAATAATTCTTCACTCTTCAACATTTGAAGTTTGGTCTCTTCCCATGCTTTGTACTTGTAGTGTGTGCACAGATGATAACTACTCAATGCTGAGTCAGTGCTGATTTGGTTTTCATGCACCTTCAGGTACTTTACCCATCAATAATGTTTAGTGCTGTAAAGGAAAAAAGTTGTACTTTAAAGCCTTTCTAACTAATTAGTATAGATAATTATACTGCCATACATATACAAAATAAAATATAAACAGTTTAATATTTCTCGACATTATTTTGAAAAAAAAACAACAACAAGCTGATACATACATGTATATATATAAAGAAAATTATTAAATTTATCAATAAAATTCATCATCATCATCATCATCATCATCATCATCATCATCATCACCATCATCATCATCATCATCACAAGTACATATAAAAATATGTAACATGTACATAAGTACATGTAAAATATGAACATGCTGTCTAAACATTTAGCTAATAAAAATGATTTAAGAATTCCAAAGATCAATAAAAAAAAAAACGTTTTTGAACACATCAACGTACAAAACTGCTCAAGGATACTTACATTCAGAGCCCTTTGATTCCATGCCGTGTTGACAGTTCGTTTTTTCGAGAGAAAATCTTCTCTTACGCGTATATTTCACTTATAATCCATGTTTAACTGTAATAACTCAAATTGTTAGATGTATCGTAATCAACTGTCAGCGTGTACTTTTAGTGTTTATTTATTTTAAACGTATATTCATGAGAAAAACATCACAATGTTTCCAAATCCTACGATGTAGAAATTCCATTATTGACCTATGAATAGCCGGGAAATACCTTCCGTTTCTAAAAATAGCAACATCCGGTACAGGCCGAATACGCCCGATGTTCGTCGCGATCTGTTACGGCGAGTGGCGATATATGTCGATGTTACCCGATGTTTCCCGAGTTGTATTACATGGCTAATACCTTAAGTAAGACTTTGTATGTTTTTTTACCCCTTTGGTATAGACTTATGTGTTTTACAATTTGTTATCTTTAAAACCGTTTTTGGCTCGCTAGGAATGTTTTATCGTGTGACGTTTCTTTGATTCGAAATTTAACCTAAGGTAATCATTTGGAATAAGATTTTAGCAATTATATGTGGGTTTTTTATTTTCACTAAAGGTTGCTTTGTTTGTTTCCAGTTTTAGTACAATGATGCTTTTCATTATGAGACTATATGTTCACACAGTTTTAAACCATTTATTTACTTAGACAAATTGTGTGGGATTTTTATAGTTTCAAACAATAACTGCATGATATATTTTAAAACAATGCATTAGGTACTCTTAATTGTATTCTTTCGTCTGCAGATAGAGTCGAGATCCCGAATCATAGAAGTACTTTCGGTTAACCTATTACTTTATCATTATCATGTGTTTTATAATTAAGTTCCTTTAAGTTAATAGATATCTAATAAGAATTACCATTTACCCTTTATTCGGGATTGTTGGGTAAGAGTGAGGTTGTGCACACAAACTAGTTAAATTTTAATTTTACATTTTATTGACCGTTCCAAGGTACCTAACACTCCTTGATGAACACCCCTATATTTTATATAGTATATTATATGAATTGTGTTGTTTCTTGTTTGTGATTGGTTGTTTTTGTGTTCATTGTCTTTGACGTTGACCATGTGCCATTAAACGGGGTCTATGTTTTAATTTACGTATACTTTGCTTGTTTCTGTAGTTTTTCATATAAATATTGTTCAGTTTAGGTAGAGTGGGTTTTCAAAGTTACTGCACGACTTGTACACCTGTCAAAAAGGTTAACCCCGAGCAGTTAAAATTAAAAAAACAACATTGATTCACAAATTATAAGGCAATGGTTTATATCATATGATATAAATGATGCTAGTTGTAAAAAATGTAAGTGTACTGAATTATTGGATTTGGAATCAAGTATCATAAATAAATTCACGAACAACATGAATCGTAATGTCTAGTTATTTCATTAATGTAACACATACTCCCACCCAAGTAGATCAAAGACCAGCGGCTTAGATGGAGTTGGCAGGAACATTGCATGTTGATACATTGAAATTTCATTTTAATAAACCCGGTCCGGGTGAAGAGTAGCTGTACAGCTCAATGAAAAGTACCCACTCACGTGATACACGTTTTCTGGGTTTTACACAAATACTGAACACTCTAAATGTCACTGTAATATTCCATTCCGAGTGCCAGGAAAGTAAGCTACTTGTATCAATTGTCAGCATCTTCTTTCAGTTTGACACTTTGGTGAATCATGAACCTGAAACCGAAGAGGTACTGAGATATCGGGGCGGTTGCAAAAGTAAAAAAAAAACCAGAATGGCCATGCCTGTGTTATTTTTATTTATCCGGTAAATTCAAACTAAGAAGAAGAAAATAATTCTTGTCTTTTCCAAAATATCTCCTTACTACAGCTGCTGGCCTTTTTAGTGCAGTCTAATGTAGTGGTCCTTTATCAAGGTTGTACAAAGTATGGCCCTTTAGTATAAAGTTGCCCTGCCCCAGGTGTTTCAGGTTTTCTATATATTTAATAATCATATCTTTGAATATCTTCTCTAAAACCACAATTCTCAGACCTATGTTATTTTGGTGTATCATCTCATTAAATGGCCCAAGATTGTTAAAACTATGAACATGGGGTTGGATCTTGCCCTGCCCCCGGCTCCCAGGCTTTACAAATGTTTTTCTCCGAAACCTCAAGGCCAATACTTGATTATTTGTATGTACATGTGACCTCATGTACTGGATATTTACGTTAACTAACAACCACTTACTCACTAGGAAACCAAACAAACAAGAGCCGACATGATCAAAAATGAATTAAAGATTAAGAAACGGGTATATGTAAATGTATTTATGAGGTTTAGTGTAATTAAAAAGTATTTGCTGGAGGAACTGTTTTGATGATTGCACCTAAACATTCGTATTATAACAAAATATTGTAAACATGGAATTTACGATGAAACTGATAAATGATGTACGTGTTGTGCCCTTTTTGCATGGCGCCTTTTAGAGTTTTCGGACCTTTAAAACATTAATTTAACACGATGAAGAAAATACCCCTACATGGGCATTATGTAATCTTTGTTTATTTATACACATTTTAGCGATATGATTATCGATCAAGAACATTTTTTATACAGTAAATTGCATCTATGAGCATCCCTGGAAGGTCCGGAGTTCTTGTAAACCTATGAAGAGCTTAAGAATGAAATAATAGTCAAAACTTACATTGTAATAATGTTAAGACGTCATACAGGTACAACTAAATATTTCTACGGCGTTGTATGAAGCCTTATGATAGTGAATGCCAGTTACGGTTTGTCATGACAGAATAATACATTTTTAGTCAGTAAAAACTTGGGTAAAATAAGCGTGTACTTGGTTCTGGCAATGACTTGTTTAATGCAGTTTTGCTTTACTATGGAATTAAACTGTGGTAAGGTGTACAAAGAGTAAAAGTTACTATCCAAGCAGAGCTCAAATTTATTGAGTTTGGTTTAGATTTGACAAGTTATGGCCTCTTGAACAAGATGCGTTGGGTAAATATAGCAAAATATAGGTTTGAGTCTGCTCCCTGAAAACATATTAAAGAATGATAATATTAAATGTTAAGTACTAATTACATTTCTCAAATGATTATTTATGAAGCTTTGAACTTTTTTGCCTTTTGGTAAATTGTATTAGTGTGGGCGTGGCTATAGGGGTGTGGCATAACCACGCACCCTGTTCCTGTGAGGTAGGTGAAGCTACTCTGAATACCAAACTACGGAGGCTCTGCAACATACCACACAAGAACCACCCCCTAGGTCCCGTTTTAATGAAAAAATCTTAGTCAATTCTATTAAATCTGTAAAACGTCACAAACTGCAATATGTCGATATCGTCATTTCCGAATCTTTGTTTTTAACTTAAATATTAGCTGAAGTTCAATTCACACATACACATAGCAAAATAATGAACGAATGCCACTGTAATCATCACAATTTAGGTCTAAAACTTTAATGAAACTGGGCTCCGGTTCGCTGATAAAGTACTCACTCCCCCTTTTTGGAATAGGATGAAATTTCTCCTTTAAAACTGCACTCTCACAGATTGAACGTTTTGACACCTTTTTTTTTTGTCTTGGAACGAGCCATTTTTTTTTGCGAAAATCCATGGAAACCAGTGATATAAGACTGCTGACAAAAAATTAGATCGCAGATTTTTATAGTTAAGTTAAAAAAAACATGTTTTATGCATTTTTCTTAAACCGGTAGTAACGGTTTAAGCCATGAATCATTAATTTTTGAACGGAAATATGCAATTCTGCGCTCTGATCTTTTGTCAGCAATCTTTTATCATTGGTTTGCAGATATTTACGCAAAAAATTCTCTTTCCAAGACAAAAAGTAAAAACGGTAAATTGCGAGAGTGCAGTTTTAATCCCCGGTGACAACGGATGTTCGAACTTTTGTCGAGGAAGACCCATAAAATATTTGTCTTAGCCGAATCTTGCAACAAGAGCAAAATCTATCTCGAGGGCAACGACACATTTAAAATTGTTTGGCGATGGGGACACGACAAAAAATAAATATATGTCGTGGTTGTGTCGCAAGTCAGTCGTTAGATCATTGTGAGCTGTCTTGCATTGTCGTAGGGACTGTTTTTCACGTGATCAGGTCGTGCTTCTGTGACATAACAGTCATGGGTTGCTCGTGTGACGCTCGCGTGACCGTCTCCCGACTATATAACGTGGCCCGGTCTCTTGCCTGCTATTTTGCTTGAGATTTTTCATTGGGGGCATCGAGGTTCTGTCCTATTAGATATGTCACACATTTGTATCAAGGATGCCTCCCAAGAAAACCGACAAGAGAAATGTAGTGTAATCGTTTTGTTCGGGTGGTCGGCTCACGGGCCGGTTACGACCATCCTCGGTTCGACTCAGGGTCAACTCTGGGGCTTCGAGGAAGGAAAAAATCACTAAGACTGCCTGTTTCCTTTACCAAGTTGCATAAATATTTAATAGTTGAGAAATGATTTTGATTATATATCCAAATGGATCACCACGTACCAGCGAAGGCTGATATTTGGGTATTCCCCCTATTTTGCATTCAGTTCACCAAAAGACGACGTTTGGAGGCCCTTAATAGATTTATTGTCAAAGACAGATTTAATAACTTTATTTAGTTCTCTTTATTGAAAAAACACAATCCCAGTTTTTAATATTTATTTTGTAACATAATAATCATCTGCTTAAACTTAGTTCTAAAAAGTGGTGAACGCCAATGGGTCCCATTCCCGTAAAATAACCTAGGGACTACTACCGAAGGATAATAGCCCCAAAGAGTTGAAATATTCACCTATATATATATGCAAACAAATATACCACACAAATATGTTATTGTCCAGTACAATGGTCAAGTACATTTGAAAGGTTTAATTAATAAATTCAATATCGAGTTAAACAATGTACTTCTTTATACTTTAAGATAATACCTTAACTTGTATGTGCATAACAAAGAACAATAATTACCTTAGTAGTGATTTATTTGATGAATTAAATTATAAAGTCAATAACCTTGATACTAAAAATAAACCATTATTATTACTACAAAAATCCTAACATTAACAGAGAAAAAAGCTAAATCAAAGTTCCTTTTTATTATAAATGAAACGTTCAAGCCAACTAGTATTAGTGACGTCATATATCAATAAATGAATTAATCGATCAATCAAGAGAAACATAATAAATCAATATATGAATGAATCAATCAATCAATTATCAAGGGCAATACCGGTTCTTTATCAAACATTCTCTTATTAAAAATATTTATTACTAAACTAATCATTGTCACCTCAAGTGTAATCTGTTACTCATATCAAAATTAAACTGCGACATTTTGCAAAACGAATCTGTAACATCGTAAAATCAAAACTAATTCTAACCAGATTATGTTCTAAAAGTGCTAAGTGCAGAATACCCTTGATTTAATATACGACATAATAATTCAATGAAGACATACAGAATATAACAAAACAAAATTAAGACTAACTGTCCTAAAACATCAGTGCATGGTAAATCATAAAATTCATCTGATAACTGCATTAACTATCATTCTGTACATAATGCACATCAATGATTCATGACATTATACATGCATAATGATATATTTCATAGTTCATATATATGGCATGTTACATGTATAAATCAAAGAATGGAATTCAGAATGGAAATACAGAAATCGAGATTACAAGTTCCATTTTGGGTACAATAGGATTCTTCTTTGATGTCTGAAGCGAGAACATTTAAGAAACAACATGTACATGGTATGTTATCATGTATTTTCCTTATTAAAATTATATGTACATGTTTTCAAATAGATAAACGATTTTACAGACAATATTTGCCATGATAAACAATTGTATGAACTTAACATTCGGTAGATAATCATTAAAATAACTTCATTGATGACAGATTCAGGCGTATTATCAACATATTATCAAAATCTTTAACATGTTAATGAAGAATGAAACTTATCCAAATTAACATAAAAACTGTAATGGTATAAGTTGTGCTTTCAACAATATACTATGGTTTAATTATAAGTTAATAACATATCTGAAATGCAATACAATCTATATGACTTAAGGAACCCTGAAATGAATAAACTTAATGGTTAATACTTTTCATAAACTAGGTGAATGTACTAAATGCAGAAGAACTATATTATCATTATTGAAATAAGTGTCTAATATTTGTTAATGACGTAAAAACCGAATCCGTTATTTTCAATTAACGTCTTTTAGTAATCTTAAGTCCGGTTAAACACAAATTTTAAGTCATTTTACTTTTAAGTTCAGGTTATAGAACCAGAATATTTAAGTTTATACGATATTTCGAGACTGATTGAGTATCTATAAATGTTGTTAAGGAAACAGTTAAGAACGTAATATCTCGTATTTCAAAACGATGTTAGTAAACGCAAACATGTTGTGAGTAAGACATGAATAACGGAAGCCCATTATCTTCGAAATAAATAATAAAACGTGTTAAAGCTGCACTCTCACAGATTTACCATTTTGACATCTTTTTATTTTTTGTCTTGAAACGAGCTATTTTTTGCGAAAATCCATGGAAACCAGTTATATAAGACTGCTGACAAAAAATAAAAAAGTTGTAAAAATGGTAAGTCTGTGTGAGTGCAGCTTTAAGTTCGCCGAACGTTTTGTTTTATGTTAACGTTAACGTTGTATTTTACCCCATAATCCATGGCTTCACAAGTGTTTGCGATTTCACACTTGTCCTCAAATGCCTTACCTGACACTAAGTTAATTTCCCGACGTTTAAGTTTCTTTGCTTTCCTAACAATCTTTGTAAATTGTTTTGATGAGAGTGAGACAGAAGAGGCTGGGACGGAAGTTGGTATTACTCCCTCAGGGTCCATATATCTTTCATTACGGGCAAGCCGCGAATAATAAATGTTTGTGGAAGTGACACCATGCACTTTTGAATGTTTCCTGTTTCCGCCCACCATTTTGGTAGTACACTCACATCTTGTGCATTTGTATTCAATTGTCATTAAAGAATGAAACTTCTTAAAATGCCTCTGCATATCACTAACATGCTTAACGAAATTCAATTTCTTGCATTTCCTAACCAGACAACACATTGCGGCAGTTGAATATCTGTAATCATTTATCTCTTGTTGATCGTCACTATCATCTAGATGCCGAGCCATACAGCCCTTACGGTAGCAGATAAACTAGTGACCGAACTACTATGCTTCAGAAATGACTAAGATGTATTCGCAAGAATTGTCTGTGATTGGTAGTTGACCTACAATGTCAAGGGCAACAATTTGAAAACGTCTGGATGATTTAATCGATTTCAAGGGGGATTTACCAACGCCTGGACCTGGTTTCACTTGCGCACATCGATCGCATGTTTCACACCAACGTTGAATAAAATCATGAATGTTTGGCCAGTGAAAACGTTTTCAAATTAAATCAAACATACGGTCTCGCCAGAAGTGACCGGAAATGTGATGGCTATGTAAAAATTGGAAATTTTCTGTCGGATTTCTGAAGGAGCAATTAAAGTCAAATATTCGTTATCATCGCGAACGTATTTCTTGTAAAGAACGCTTCCAATGACTACAAACATATCCCATTATCTACAGAGCGTTTGTAAATGTTGTGATTCATTTGACATATCAGACTTCTGTGGTACGATACCAGCTTCTAAC
The DNA here is from genome assembly GCF_026914265.1 of Mya arenaria. Classification (NCBI taxonomy): domain Eukaryota; kingdom Metazoa; phylum Mollusca; class Bivalvia; order Myida; family Myidae; genus Mya; species Mya arenaria. The sequence continues at coordinate 58,635,684 of NC_069127.1, forward strand.
CATGAAATGATTTTTTCTAAATCGTGTTCGGATAATTGTAATTGCCGTATCTCTACATTTGTCCTAGTCTTTATCCGTTGCTACCTAAAATAGGACCGCCGGCGGCCTCATCTGCACAGGCATCGGCAGGCTGACCACAGGCGCTCGGTTGTGCCTCGGCGCGAATGTGGCACGTAGATACCGGATCTACGTCAGCAGACCTAGTGTCTCCTGTGGACGCGGCTGCCGTGCTGGACCGTAAATCCCCCCCATCTTTGTAATCGGGTCGATGTAGAAGTACAGCGTCTCTACCGCAGTCCGTGCAATGTACGTTTTTACAATGGCGTTAATAAGGCGTCGGCATGTGACATTTGTGAACCTTTGCGGAATTTAATTTTGTAGTCGAATGTTTCGCGAATACTAAGCCACCTACTCAAAAGTCCGTCTGCATCTTTAAAGTTTTTGAGCCAAACTAAAATCGCGTGGTCAGTACGAACAACGAGTGGACGCCCCGTCAAATAATGCCGGAAGTGACGTAGAAAATTGACAACGGCAAACATACTGGCGTATGCTATGGCAACTACTCTATTTTCTTGTTCTTGAGAGAGAATTGCGCCAATAGCATGACCGGATGCGTCTGTTTCTAAAACAAATTGACCGTCACGCGTCAGGTAACCGAGAACCGGGGCGTTGGTTAATACAGTCTTTAATTTATCAAAAGCTTGTTGGCAGTTATCATTCCAAACAAAAGATGCCTTTTTCTGCGTTAGTCTAGTCAAAAGGACTGCATATGTCTGCACAATTATCAATGTACATACGGTAAAAGTTTGCCAACCCGAGAAAACCACGTATTTCTTTTTTGTTTGAGGGCACTGGCCAATTCAAAACAGCTTCAATTTTTGACGGATTGCATTTGGTTCCAAATTCTGTATTTATGTGTCCTAGGAACGTAACTTGTTTTTGAAAGAAAACGCACTTGTTTGAGTGTTTAATTGGCACAAACAATCTCTCAAAGACTAACCGGCGGTTTGCAAGTGCAGTTTCGAAGTCCTTACCATAAATAATTATATCGTCTAAAAAGCAAAGACATTTGGAGCCCTGAAGTCCCCCCAGTATGTGTTCAATGGCACGTTCGTAGGTCGAGCCAGCGTTAACGAGGCCGAAAGGTAAAACACAGAAATAGTAGTGACGATTCGTGCCTGTAGGATTACAAACGCAGTTTTCGTTTTGTCGTCGGTATGCATTGCTACTTGCCAGTACCCGGAAGCACAGTCAACGGTTCTGTAAAAGCGCGATCCCGACAAGTTGTCGAACAGGCTATGAATATCTGGCAAGAGATAAGCATCCCTAACTGTTACTGAATTAAGACCTCTGTAATCTATTGCAAAACGATATGTTTGATCCTTTTTCTTTACAAGTACTATGGGTGCCGACCACGGACTGTCACTAGGTTCGATAATGTGTTGCTCAAGCATTTTCTCCACTTCCTGTCCAATGAATTCCTGTTGGGCTTAAGGCACGCGGCGGGGAGGAATTTAAATCGGTTTGGCGTCACCCGTTTCAATTCTATGCGTTATGACGTCTGTACGCCCTAACTTGCCATCGGGTCCCAAAAATATGTCCTGATATTCAATGATCAATTGTGAGACTTTTATGTTTTTGATCTATGCTTAATTCATCGGACACTTTGTCTACTAAACACTGTAAATGTGTGGGGACATTATCAAAACTGGAATGAACGGACAACAGTACTTCACACGTAGTGATTCCTTCTACCGGACATACTTTCCCAATTACTTCCCCTGTTTGTAAGCGTACTGGTTTATCGGTCGCGTTAATAACAGAATACACCGACTCGTGCTTATCGTCTAGAACATATTTCGAGTAAGCCCTTTTTGACTTTATGCGTATTTTGTTCGACTTTGCCGGTTTGGTCATACAATGGACAATCTGGTCGCGCGTGTATAAGCATTTCCGTTTCCGGTGGTACTGTCACCAGTTTCGCAACCCTAATTTTGCCTACATAATTCGAATCACGCTTAAAAAGTCAAATTCTTCCTGCTTTGGTTTGCCACACTAACGTTTTCCAAGACAAGATACGCCCCTGTTTACTTATGAAATCTTGCCTATGATTCCCGCTTGACCATCAAAATTAGCAATCAAAAACTTCCAATTATAACATTTTGCTTCAGTATCAAATTTAAGAGTAGACTGATCCAAAATTTGAATGTTGGAACCATTCGCAGCTGTAAGTTTCGACTCATTGGGTTCGAGTTTTGGCCTTTTTGGACATAATTTTTCCCAAATACTTTTTGAAATTATACTAAGTGGCGACCCTGTGTCAAACAACATAGGAATTTCTTTACTTTCAACTTTCGCGTGAAATTTCCAATTGGAACAATCCTTTAATGATGTTTCACCGAAAGTTACATGTATATCTTTCGTGGGATTCCCTGTTTTACTATCGGTTTACTTAAACCGGTTGTCCTAGAACTGGAACAATCTGTATTCGTCGCGGTACTGCATTTTGATTTCTCGTCCGCAGTCTTACATGAAACATGTGTTGACGTACCGGAAAAGGAAAACTTAGGTGCAACGTCACTACTTTGTGTGTCACGCGTATCTGTTTTCGTTTGCTTTTTACTTGACGGCATAGGCATATCAAAAAAAACTTCGACATGTCTCAGTTTCACAAATTTTGTTTTTAGCCTGGCAATTTGTCCAACCTTAGACAGCATATTTTCAAACTCTGAATGTTCTGTTTGTATCCTTGACAATACTGAATCGTTGTTACTTCAAGTGAAATTTTCAATTTCATCAACAGTGGTAGGCTTATCGGATACATTCTTCATTTTGGACAAGATCTTTGCTGTTATCCGAATATTCTGGAAATAAACAGTCATACTTTATCTCTCCCGACAAACAATCAGTTCCATCAATGGTACAAGTTTGAAATGATTTCCTAGAATCTAATTATTTTTGCCCTTCGTCTGACGGCCTCGACCCTAGCCAGAACTAGCTTTCCGACTGCATTGTGTTTCTAAGCTCACGCGCGTTATGACCTTGACCTTGACAATAATAGCACGTGACATCCTGTTTCTGAAAGGTCATTCGAAGTCGTACACCGGATGCAACATTTACATTCGGACTTTGAACCTGATTGAAACTAGTATGAACATTTGTTTGTAGCGGTGATGATTGAACGGAAGAGGTACTCGGGCCCATTGCATTCGATCGTGTGGGTACGTGTTCATTGTTATTCGGTATCATACTGGGGAACGTTCCCAGAAATTGAGTACTACGGACATTTTGAGTTCCATGGAACGGAACACTTGGGCGTTCATTTCCGTACTGATAATTTTGCGGTTTCTTTGCCTGAAACGCAGATCCTTTAATTGATTCCAAGAGCTCCGCTTTCTCACTATGATTTTACCAAACGTCATGCCGAGACAAATCAGTATTTCAATTCAAATACTCTGAACATTTACGGTTGCCTATTTCCCCAATGAACTGACTAGTAAGCATTAAACGTTTTGCCTCATTGCCTTCCCCGGGAAATGCAGTTTCGATCAAATCTTGTAATCGCGTGCAAATTGTCGCACGGTTTCGCCGTTTTGTCTAAATCTTGACTGGAAATTCCCCAGTATCACGCGCGAGCAATTTTTTCAAAAAAGCGTTTTTTGCTAAAATGTTCTTGAGTTCCTCATAGTTTCCCATTTGTGACGGTCTGAGTTTATCTAAGAAAAGGCCTGCCTCGCCAATCAAACTCATAACCCACCGGTCAGTTTTCTCACCGGAATTCCAATTACAATAATTTGCAAAACGTGAAATAAAGTACTCCCAAGAACCTTTTCCGTCATATGTCGGCGGAGGATAGACATGTCGTCTATCAAACCTAACTCAGACGCTTGATTCACGGCACGTAACAACTGAGTCGCATTCATTCTTGCAACATCGACACAACTTGAAATTGTCCTGACATCTAAAGCATTGTCAAAACTTATCAAATCTACCGTATTTACAGAACTTACTTGCGGTGCAAATGGAACACGTCTTTCTTGCGTTGTCGGAAACAGAGAGAAAGAAGGGGGTTCGAAACTACCTGTACACGGCGTCGAACCGGTGCACGTGGTCGTTTCTGAATGGCTAGAATATGGGAGCGTTCTGACATTATATACCGTTACATCGTCCACGAGCCGGGTAAAGCTATGTGGAAAATTGAATACACTACTGCTCGTAGTATAAGTGTTAAATTGCGCCGTTGGCGTACTGGTGAAGCCAGGGTTGAATAGATTCATTGTGTAATTAGATCTCATTGTTCTGGTCGGAGCACTTAGGTCGTAATTGGATAAACCATACATTCTAATGAAACGAAATGAATTTCTTGACATAATTTTAATTTGTGTGAATCACACCTTATTCGATCGCGCGAAAGCTGAATTAACAACTAAGTTTCTAATATAAAAAGGGACATGAGAAACTAAGCCAATAATGTTTTTAAGTATTTCCTACACTAAAATAGAATGAATAATATTTTCCTTCCAAGATAGCCTCTAAACATTGACTCTGATCGCAGCGCCAAAATATAACCGTTTTGTTCGGGTGGTTGGCGCACGGGCCGGTTACGACCAACCTCGGTTCGACTCAGGGTCAACACCGGGGCTTCGAGGAGGGAAACATTCAATAAGACTGCATGTTTCCTTTACCAAATTTCATAAATATTTAATAGTTGAGAAATGATTTTGATTATATATCCAAATGAATCACCACGTTCCAACGAAGACTGATTTTGGGTGCTCCCCCTATTTTGCCTTCAGTTCGCCTAAGGACGACGTGTGGAGGCCCCTAATAGATCTAAGTAAAATCCGTAAGATGACAATCTTAATGTCATGTTAGTTCCGAGTAAAATCCCTTAGATGACAACCTTAATGTCATATTAGTTTTAAGTAAAACCCCTTAGATGACAACCTTAATGTCATGTTAGTTTCAGGTAAAACCCTTAGATGACAACCTTAATGTCATGTTAGTTTCAAGTAAAACCCTTAGATGACAACCTTAATGTCATGATAGTTTCAAGTAAAACACCTTAGATGGCAACCTTAATGTCATGTTAGTTTCAAGTAAAACCCTTAGATGACAACCTTAATGTCATGTTAGTTTAAAAAACAACAACCTAGATTGCAACTTTAAAGTCATGTTAGTTTGAAGTAAAAACCCCTTAGATGACAACGCTAATGTAATGTTAGTTTCTGGTAAAATTCCTTAGATGACAATCTTAAAGTCATGTTAGTTTCAAGTAAAACCCTTAGATGACAACCTTAATGTCATGTTAGTTTCAAGAAAAATCCCTTAGATGACAGCCTTAAAGTCATGTTAGTTTCAAGTAAAAAACCCTAGATTGCAAGCTCAAAGTCATGTTAAGTTCAAGTAAAAACCCTTAGATAACAACCTTAATGTAATTTTAGTTTCAAGTAAAACCCTTAGATGAAAACCTTAATGTTATGTTAGTATAAAGTAAAACCCCTTAGATGACAACCTTAATGTGATGTTTGTTTCAAGTAAAACCCTAAGATGACAACCTTAATATCATGTTAGTTTCAAGTAAACCCCTTAGATGACAAATCTTTATGTCATGTAAGTTTCAAGTAAACCCCTTAGATAACAACCTTAATGTTATGTTAGTATAAAGTAAAACGCCTTAGATGACAACCTTAATGTCATGTTAGTTTCAAGTAAAACCCTTAGATAACAAGCTTAATGTCATGTTAGTTTCAAGCAAAACCCTTAGATAACAACCTTAATGTCATGTTAGTTTCGAGCAAAAACCCTTAGATGACAACCTTAATGTCATGTTAGTTTCAAGTAAAACCCTTAGATGACAACCTTAATGTCATGTTAGTTTCAAGTAAAACCCCTTAGATGACAACCTTAATGTCATGTTAGTTTCAAGTAAAACCCCTTAGATGACAACCTTAATGTCATGTTAGTTTCAAGCAAAACCCCTTAGATGACAACCTTAATGTCATGTTAGTTTCAAGTAAAACCCTTAGATGACAACCTTCATATCATGTTAGTTTCAAGTAAAACCCTTAGATGACAACCTTAATGTCATGTTAGTTTCAAGCAAAACCCCTTAGATGACAACCTTAATGTCATGTTATTTTCAAGCAAAAACCCTTAGATGACAACCTTAATGTCATGTTAGTTTCAAGTAAAACCCTTAGATGACAACCTTATTGTTATGTTAGTATAAAGTAAAACGCCTTAGATAACAACCTTAATGTCATGTTAGTTTCAAGCAAAAACCCTTAGATGACAACCTTAATGTCATGTTATTTTCAAGCAAAACCCCTTAGATGACAATCTTAATGTCATGTTAGTTTCAAGTAAAACCCTAGATGACAATCTTAATGTCATGTTAGTTTCAAGTAAAACCCTTAGATGACAACCTTAATGTTATGTTAGTTTCAAGGAAAAAACACCCTTAGATGATAATCTTAATGTCACGTTAGTTTCAAGCAAAAACCCTTGAGACGACAACTTTAATGTCATGTTAGTTTCAGGTAAAACCCCTTAGATGACAACCTTAATGTCATGTGAATTTCAAGTTAAACCCCTTAGATGACAACCTTACAGTTATGTTAGTTTTAAGTAAATCCCTTGAGATGACAACCTTAATGTTATGTTAGTTTCAAGGAAAAAAAACCCTTAGATGATAAACTTAATGTCATGTTAGTTTCAAGTAAAACCCTTAGATGACAACCTTAATGTCATGTTAGTTTCAAGTAAAACCCTTAGACGACAACTTAATGTCATGTTAGTATAAAGTAAAACCCTTAGATGACAACCTTAATGTCATGTTAGTTTCAAGTAAAACCCTTAGATGACAACCTTAATGTCATGTTGGTTTCAAGTAAAACCCCTTAGATAACACCTTAATATCATGCTAGTTTCAAGTAAAACCCTTAGATGACAACCTTAATGTCATGTTAGTTTCAAGTAAAACCCCTTAGATGACAATTTTAATGTCATGTTAGTTTTAAGTAAAACCCTTACATGACAACCTTAATGTCATGTTAGTTTCAAGTAAAACCCTTAGATGACAACCTTAATGTCATGTTAGTTTCAAGCAAAAACCCTTAGATGACAACCTAAATGTCATGTTAGTTTCAAGTAAAACCCTTAGATGACAACCTAAATGTCATGTTAGTTCAAAGTAAAACCCTTAGATGACAACCTTAATGTCATGTTAGTTTCAAGTAAAACCCTTAGATGACAACCTTAATGTCATGTTAGTTCAAAGTAAAACCCTTAGATGACAACCTTAATGTCATGTTAGTTTCAAGTAAAACCCTTAGATGACAACCTTAATGTCATGTTAGTTCCAAGTAAACCCCTTAGATGATAATTTCAATGTCATGTTAGTTTCAAGTAAAACCCTTAGATGACAACCTTAATGTCATGTTAGTTTCAAGTAAAACCCTTAGATGACAATCTTAATGTTATGTTAGTTTCAAGTAAAACCCCTTAGATGACAACCTTAATGTCATGTTAGTTTCAAGTAAAACCCTTAGATGACAACCTTAATGTCATGTTAGTTTCAAGTAAAACCCTTAGATGATAATTTTAATGTCATGTTTGTTTAAAGTAAACCCCTTAGATGACAACCTTAATGTCATGTTAGTTTCAAGTAAAACCCTTAGATGACAACCTTAATGTCATGTTAGCTCCAAGTAAAACCCTTAGATGACAACCTTAATGTCATGTTAGTTTCATGTAAAACCCTTGAGACGACAACTTTAATGTTATGTTAGTTTCAGGTAAAACCCCTTAGATGACAACCTTAATGGCATGTGAATTTCAAGTAAAACCCTTAGATGGCAACCTTACATTTATGTTAGTTTTAAGTAAATCCCTTGAGATGACAATCTTAATGTCATGTTATGTTAGTTTCACGTAAATCCTTTTAGATGACAGCCTTATTGTTAAGTTAGGTTCAAGTAAAACCCTTAGATGACAATCTTAATGTTATGTTAGGTTCAAGTAAAACCCCTTCGATAAGAACCTTAATGTTATGTTAGGTTCAAGTAAAACCCCTTCGATAACAACCTTAATGTTATGTTAGGTTCAGGCTAAACCCCTTCGATAACAACCTTAATGTTATGTTAGATTCAAGTAAAACCCCTTCGATAACAACCTTAATGTTATGTTAGATTCAAGTAAAACCCCTTCGATAACAACCTTATGTTATGTTAGGTTCAAGTAAAACCTCTTCGATAACAACCTTAATGTTATGTTAGTTCCAAGCAAATGATTTGAAGCATGATATTCCTTTCATAATTAAAACTTAATAAATTAAACACGTCAGATCAAGATGCATCTTTCCTAAATCTTCAGCATGGAATAACAGAAATTAACTATTAAATCATGTAAGAGTCTGTAGAGTTTATTCGAACGTGGATGATTTTTTTGTTTCCTTAGTCAACTTATGACTGCTGAACTGCTTTAGTGCTAAAGCAACACTTTAGTTATCTCAAATGGAGGAAACCTTTTTTAAAGTTCATCATTGAGCATTAAGGCATACTCTCTAAAATCAATTACGGTCCTAAATCCCTAATCATAAAGGGTATTACTCATCTTGATTTATATGGAGATATTCTCAAAACGCCACATAAGTTTAAAATGCTCCCTCCAGTTAGAATTACTAATCGGCTTAATGGCCTTTAAAATAATTAGTTGAACCAATGTTATAACGGCTTTATTCTACATTATTCATGTATTCAAGTATTTGAAGAAAAAATGAATCTCATAGAGAACAAAATGATGTTGTTCTCTAATCCCTGCGACATCTACTGACTAGCATTTTTGACAGGTATACCATTTTTCGACAGAGTTCAGCGTTAGAGTTCCCAAAGTACTGCTCATGTCATCATACTCTGAATGAAGATAAATGTTAAACTTTTGATTCGTAAAATATTGTCAACCCCGTTTTCGACTGAGGTTAGCGTTAAAGTCCGCTGATAGTTTTCTTGGAGACATAGGGTTATGTTCATTTAAGTATACTGTTTTTAGCTAGCTGATGCAGCCTTATATATAATAGTCTGTTCGTAAAGTTTTCGAGTATTTTTGTTTTGATATTCTTAATAATATCCGACAGCATTGTATACATAGTTGTTTTATATTTTGTTCATTTTGTGTTTCCTCCTGGTTTGTACAACGATGCATTAAATGTTTGACTATATAATGGTCTAGTTTTAAACCTTGTATTTGAAGGCAAGCTTTTTCATATAACTGTCTTTAATGTCTGTGATGTCTGCATCCGGTCGTTGAATGTGATGTATGAATCCGGTCGTTGAATGCGATGTCTGTATCCAGTCGTTGAATGTGTTGTCTGTATCCGGTGGTTGCATGTGATGTCTGTATCTGGACGTTCAATGTGATGTCTGTATCCGATCATTGAATACTTCAATTGACTTTATTAGTTTATATATTATTTTTAGTTCGTTAGTAATTTTTACTTTCGAATGCAGCTGGCTCTGACCTATGCTCTTATCTTGAATTCAATCATTATTGATAAATGTAGGGATACGTGTGACGTAATGGCCATATAAACTTGTAGAATAGACACGTGTTGCAGTTAACTCGAGGTCTACTGACTGTTCTAAGGAGTCCAATCGCTTATCGGTAAGCTGTTTGGATGTGTGTGTTGTCTGTTTGTCCGTGTGTATGTGTTGTTTGCTCGTTCGTGATTCTGGTTCAGCGTAGTGTGAGCCCTTACCCTGTGTCCGTGAAGAAGGTTTACATTTGAATACTCGAGTTCAACTGACTGTTCTGAGGAGTTCAATCTCTTATCGGTAAGCTGTTTGGATGTGTGTGTTGTCTGTTTTTCCGTGTGTATGGGTTGTTTGTTCGCTCGTGTCTCTTGTTCAGTGTAGTTTTTGACCTTACCGTGTGTCCGTAAAAAGGTTTATATTTGAATTGTTGACTACTGTGTTTGTGACTGAAGTTCTTAGAGTTTTATTTAAACTCTTCTAAGACGAGGCATGTAAACGAAAAACCCCAGATAACAACCTTTATGATATGTCTGTTGAAATTATGACACAGAAAGAAAACAAAAAAAAACACAACATGTATCAGCATTGGTTATGGAAGTTTTAGGTTAAACGAGGCACAAGACATGAACAGAAAAAGAGAAACAACAGTTATGTTTATTTATCTTGTATATACATGTTTAGAAAGGCATCAAGCCGTAAAAGCAGCTGGTTCTGTAGATTTATTAATTCCTTAGTTTAATGATATTGTTATACATTAAGAAACTTTTACACAAAATAGTTACGAATTGTTTTGAGAGCATCACAAAAAATTTAAATTTTAACATCAATAAAGTTCGTATCTGGGAGCATGCAGAGATATTGGGAAACGAGTGTTTTCCATCATCCTTGACGGCTCTTTCCCATTCTTCAGTCTTATAACTCATCACACAAAGCTGGAACATTCACATACATGAAAAAGAAAGTTATGAGAGTATTTTTTTACAAATATATACGTTATGCTTTTAGTCGAATGATAGGCAAAAGTTGGAAAATTATATAATCAATACATTTTGTTACAATTTGCTATTTTCAATAGTCTCAATCACACAATGAATATGCTTGTACAAACACATATATTTATTTCTGCAACGGACGAAAAATACGTAAAAATAAAGCATTATATTTAAACAATCCATTTTTGTTAAATCAAGATAAGGTTAAACGCATATAAAGATAATAAAATTTAGATAAAACACGCCTAGGTTGATGTTAACAAAATGTTAAGATTTTTAGTTTAGGCTTTATGGTTGTGATGTGTATGTACATTTGTGCTCATCGTTCAGTGTGGTTCGGTCTCATACCTTATATCTCTAATTATTAATTATATGTGAAATTTCAACGACTGGGCTTGTCTATACTGGAACCGGTTATAACGTTTACAATGATGTTTTACCCTAAGCTTGTATATACATATTTTGTTAATCATACGTAAATATAGTGATTTGTAAGCATTTTAAGAGTTAACTGCTCTGTGCCTGGGTCTAAAGTTAGACTTAAAGACTGTTTGTCAAAATTTACTCAGGTCTAGACTACAGAAAAAAACAACTAAACTTACAGCTCTCTCCATAAACGAAGAAACACTTGAAGTTTCCGTCGCCAAACCCCACCCTAGTCTTCGATGTAAGGTCTTTGAGCACGTCCTCCCATGGAAGGTCATCGGGGACGAGATTTACAAGGAGTCCAACGTCAACAGCTAATATTGGGCAGTGGCGAGTGTTTTGTGGTTCATGACAACGTAATGTCCAATAATACAGAGTGGGGTCAGATGTCCAGAATACTTGCAATGCACCTGACAAAACAAATTACTTTCCAAATCGAATATCATTATAATATAATCATATCGCATCAATGGGAGGCCCTATCAAATTATTGGCATGACTTAACGAAAAAGGGGCAATTATTTTTCGGCCTTCGATAAGATTGTTAATACTGATGTTTTTTGATTGCAAAATTTCAGGCAGAAAAGCATGTTCTCATCATGTTCATGCCATAAGCTCTTGCGTATAAAGACAATGGACGGGTGGAAATAATGAACAATGGTACCCAATCGTCATTTACACGCGAGTAGCCGCGTACCCGTACAGAAGAATATATTGATAATAAATATACGAGTTTTTTTCATTTTAAAGGCACAACAACAAATACAATATTGACACATTTTTATCGTTTGTCAAAAAAGTGTGGAATGACGCCACACACAAACGGTTAGAATGATTTGCTGCTGCATTTTGTAATTTATTGCTGCATTGGGCGGGTTTCCGTTCATGCCCTTCTCATAACCCTTACCTGCGCTGGTATTGAATTCAGCTGTGTCGTCTGATGTTTGGGTTAGATTGTCAGGACGTTGAACACATTCAGGCTGATTCTCTGAACTAAAATGATAAACATTTTCTTTTTGGCATGAGAAAACCACATGACTTTATTGGCAGCAACCAGGAACACAATATTAATCTTAATGTATTTAATGGCAGCGTTTTGGTAAAAAAGGCATATTGTTTCGACCGATATTCAAACATTTGTTCTTAAATCACGAAATAACGCAAAACAGTAGTTATGATATAGGTTACAATTGATAGATGCATTTTTATTTTAATGCATTACTATGTTACTTTACTGTTAAAAACACAGAACAGAAAAAACAACATATGCTATGTATAAAGATAAAAACATATAAGCGATATTTTGGCGCTTTTTAACTGGGCAAATCTTTGTAGCAATTCAATTAAAACCCAATTTGTAAAGGCTTATACTGTACACAAATACTTTGCTTTTTTAACTTTGACCATTCAAGTCAAAAGAGTAAAACCTAATAATGCATTAAATTTAAGATAAATAAAAACTGGCATTTAGCAAGATAACGTATTGTGCTGTTATATATCAAAAGTAAACTATGACAATTCCCAAAATATGAACAATGAAAATTGCAATTTGGTTAAATTGTATTATTTTATTGATATTAATGAAATGTGCAACTCTGTAATTGTCCCTACATGATTTAGTGGTATTATATAATAACGAATCATCGACGTTTTAAGTTACTTTAGCAGCAACATCGCCTGTGGTTAGCAGCGACATCGCCCCTCCCCCTTCTTACTTAATAATCTCTCCTTTGGTGTTGGTTGAGTACTCGTTGTCACCATCCTTGTCAACTCGAGCGAAAAAATTGAAGTCGGGAACATACTGTGCACTTCCGTTGATCAGAGGGACACAGTAGTACAACTGAGACCAGTAGGCTCCAGTCAGCTAAAATGTAAGGCTTTTTTCAAGACAAAATCATCACTCGCCAGCAGTCCTTTGTACACTATTTATGCGAAGAAAAACTACAGAAACAAGCTCAGTAGCAAAATGTTTAGTATCTAAACATTAAACTTTAAAGGTTTTATGAGAGTAAATTATTTGGCATTACAGGTATCATGCATAGTTCACTGACGTAGGCCCGGGTCTGCCCTTCGTTTTCAAATATGCAAAAACAACTAATGAGTGAGAGCGTTTAGGCTATTTTAACATTCCTCAGCCGTGTAGGGTAACTGAGCGTATTTTTCTCAAGTACATACAACTTATTGAATGACGGTCAAACTTAGTTAAGTGTACAATAAATATAGTATTGGTGACTAAAAAGGCTCCAGATATACACCGCAACGCAACACATGCAAATACTGTGAAAAAAATAATATTGACTGGAAAAACATCTACCAGGACTACAACTTCCCTCTCCCCCAACATTAATGGCCTATACATTTAAATAGTCCTGGCTGCGCCCCTGTTATTCTTCAAACGGTGACACATGTTAAACCGTAGCGTGAATAACGTTTTACAAAAAAGAGAGTTTATGTTATAGAAATCATGTACATGTATAAATAAAGTTTTGGCGTATTTTCAAAAATGTTAGTGATTTCGAAATGTGATAGATACCGATGGAGCGCGTTGAAAAAGCGAATGGTATTCAAGCCAAAAATATTTTTGTAAACATGGCATTATATTGATAAAATAAGACTGCTTATTTTAGCTATGTGTTGTTTACTTTTTTAGTCCATTTTCTTTTCTTTATTGATTATTACTCAAAGAAACGTCAAACAAAGCAGTTGCTTTCTTGTCCATGTAATCTAATTGTTTAGGTTTCTGATTTTCAAATTAGCTTTTATTTTAATCTGGCCATTGACCTTAATTTTATTTTTTGTTACCTGGTGACCGCGTATAATATTGAAATTATTTCAAAGAATATTGCTTACAGATTACTTCTATGTCAGAGGAATAACCATTAACCATACACTACAAACAAAGGTTTAACAGTTTGCATTTTTGTTCTATATTTCAATTGAACTTGGAAGTAGATTGACCAATTTAACATTATTTCAAGTTCACAAAAGCGTGTTTATTTCGGTCGTATAAATACATCTCTTCTCAGAAAGACCATTCAAATAATTCCAAAATAACACCAGGAATCAACATTTCACATTCTCGTACACTGATTGTCTTAAGATACGAAATCGGACCATGTAGAGAATATAGAATCCATATTAGGAAATAACCACACTTTATTGTGGTTTTGTGATGTTCAGATTTTCACATTTTGCTTTGACATAGTAATACAGCAATTAAGAACACACGTTATGTTGATTATTGTTTTTTAAAAAGCTCTTAAACTGTTGAAAAGGTATTACTTCGCTTCAACTTTAAATATTAAGTTTTAATTCATCAATCGTTTTCGATCAATTTATGTTTATACCCACGCTACATACGCTTGTGGTTAGATTACATAATTAACTGAATATTTGCTGTTCAATACATTGTGAAAGAAGTCGTTATCTTAGTACAGTGAGTAAAACATAGGTAATACATTTTAAAACATCTATTGTAAATCCAAACAATATTTTTGAAAATGACCGAAGTTATATTAAAATAATTTACAAAAAAAGAATAGAAAAAGTATTTACGTTTTTATCGAAGTCACCAATACTCAATCCTTTAGGAACTTTAACCGTGTCAGGATCCGACATAGCAGTTGGAGCTGCTACTAATACACACGCCAAAACAACGAACACAAATTTCCAACAGCTCATCTTTAATTTCTAGCAGAGATGTATTCAACGTGTTAACAACGAAGAATTGCTTGGGTTATGCGATGTATTTTACACATTTATATATGATTTCACATTTGCAACACATGTTCCAAACGTGATTTCAACTAATGCAATTACGATAATATCATCCATAATTAATACACAGTCAAAATGTTAAGGCCGCAAGGGTGAACACCTTTTGTGCACTAAATTTTCCTTTGCATTTGTAGGACTGTATAAGCTCATATCGTTAATCATGTGTTAATCAAGTGTTCAATAGTTGCAGTCTCTACAGCCAAGTTTCATAGGAAGTAAGAATAAACTAATTAACTATGAGCTTAAATGTCCATATAGGAGGCAGTAAGGGTTTCTTTGTGTCAAAAAGTAATAAAAATAACGAATTAATTATAATTAATAAATCATTTCTTGATTTGTTTACAAGTTTCAATGAAGCAAACATATTTTAGTATCTTCTATCTCATTCTTAAGACCTGTGATGAAACCAAGTTCTGAACGACAGTTTCAAATTGTTGAACAGATTATCAGGCCAGTTCAGGTCGGCAAAGTTTCAGTTTTATAATATGCACCTCCTCCGACCCACGAGTTGAATAAAATAATAAAAAAACTGACCTAAAAATCAGCATTTGGCACAAAGATTATGAACAATAAGTTTTAACAAGAAGTGGAAAAAAGTCCTTTTAAACATTTAAAAAGGTAGGAAAGAATGAAACCCACATAAACTATGGTATTTGTATTATAGCGACATGTGTATACACAACAGTGTATACACTTAATGAAACTATCAGTCTCGCAATGATTGAGTTTGTTCAATGACATAAATCGAAATTACAGCACTGCCAATGTCCAACAAAGAGGTAATAAAACATTACCAGTTGAAGTATCTTTGTTGCATACATACAAAAGGCAACATAGTAAAATGTACCAAACTTGGTTAGTAAAGTTGTAATATAATACGTGACGAACTCTTTATAGAAATAGTGACTTCAGAATGAATTATCATCTATAAATGAATTCTTTGAAAATGTTTATTGATCCAGTTATCTATATAGTTTTGTATAGATATATAGAAGTAATCTTAATTAAGAAACCCTATGAAAACCTATGTTATGTTTTAAAAAAGTCATGTAAAGTCAAAATCGCACTAAATATTATCAAGCTCGTGTATAACCTATAATCTAGCAATTATATTCAGTTTTGTTAGAAAAATAATTTGTTTTGAATTTTAATGAACAGTCTTAAAAGAAGGGGGAAGTATTAGAAAGAAACAGCTTCTTGAGCTCATGATATTCTTATATCGCACGAGGTATATTGGCTGATGTAATTGCAGATTGTACTAAATTAAGTGTTGTCTATCAGGATATGCTAGGCAATACCTGGCTTATTCATAATTAAAAGTAGTTTGTATTTTTAAGGATATCACCGATGCTAGGCACAAGTCCTAAAGGGACTCGAGACCCAATCCATGTCATTTTTATATGAACGTAAACGATATTACCGTGCACTATTTCTGTATCTTAATTGCTTTCTTTACCATATATTGTATACATGTATGCAATTAAATTTGAGTTAATCGAACCCCCCTTCTCTGGCGAAACAAAAACACAAGCTTTTCTCAGGCGTCGAACAAGACAATCTCCTTATCAGATGAGACAACAACACTAGTTCTTTCTCAGGAGAGACAACAAGTCAATCCCCATTACCAGGCGAGTCAACAAAACAATCCCCTTCGCAGACGAGACAACACCACAAGCCCCATGATCAGGCGAGTCAACAAGACAATCCCCTTCGTAGACGAGACAACACCACTAGCCCCATGATCAGGCGAGTCAACAATACAAACCCCTTCGCAGACGAGGCAACACCACAAGCCCCATGATCAGGCGAGTCAACAATACAATCCCCTTCGCAGACGAGGCAACACCACAAGCCCCATGATCAGGCGAGTCAACAATAAAATCCCCTTCGCAGACGAGGCAACACCACAAGCCCCATGATCAGGCGAGTCAACAAGACAATCCCCTTCGCAGACGAAACAACACCACAAGCCCCATGATCAGGCGAGTCAACAATAAAATCCCCTTCGCAGACGAGGCAACACCACAAGCCCCATGATCAGGCGAGTCAACAAGACAATCCCCTTCGCAGACGTGACAACACCACAAGCCCCATGATCAGGCGAGTCAACAATACAATCCCCTTCGCAGACGAGGCAACATCACAAGCCCCTTGATCAGGCGAGTCAACAATACAATCCCCTTCGCAGACGAGGCAACACCACAAGCCCCATGATCAGGCGAGTCAACAATACAATCCCCTTCGCAGACGAGGCAACACCACAAGCCCCATGGTCAGGCGAGTCAACAATACAATCCCCTTCACAGACGAGGCAAAACCACAAGCCCCATGATCAGGCGAGTCAACAAGACAATCCCCTTCGCAGACGAGGCAACACCACAAGCCCCATGATCAGGCGAGTCAACAAGACAATCCCCTTCGCAGACGAGGCAACACCACAAGCCCCATGATCAGGCGAGTCAACAATACTAGCGCTTGAGCAGACGAGATAACAACACAAGGTTTCATCTTAGGAGTGCCAACATCCTAAACTCCTTCTCAGAGTAATAAACAACATACGTGGCTTATTAAAGAGACAACACCACACGCTCATACACATGTGAATCAACAACACGAGCTCCGCTTCATGTGAGACAAAAACACAAAAACAAAAAAGTTGATTATAAGACGAACCACCAACACAAAATCCTTCTCGGACGACACAACAAAACGAGCTCATCATCAGGCGAGGCAACAACGCAAACTCCTTACCAGAAGAAAAAAAAAGAATAACAACAACACAAGCTCCTTTTGAGGTTAGTTAACAACACAGGCTTCTTCTCAGTAGTGTCAACAAAGAAAGCTCCTTATCTGGCTAGTTAAAATCAACGAATCAACAACACAATATGCTGCTCTGGCGAGTCAACAAAGCGAGCTCCGTATCAGTCGAAACAACAACACAAGGTCCTTTTCAGGCCTGACAGCTACACGACCTCCATATCAGGTGAGACAAAAACAACCTGCTAACCAGACTAGATCACAATACCTGATCCTAATCAGGCAAGTCAAGAACAAAAGCTGCTTATCAGAGGAGGCAACAACACAAGCTCCTTTGTAGGTGAGAAAAAACACAACCTGCTTCTCAGTCGTGAAAACTTTACGACTTTCTTATCAGGTGAGACAAAAACACAGGATCCTTTAATGACGCAATAACGCAAGCCCCTTTTCATGCATGACAACAACACAAGCTGTATCTCAGGCTCTCAAACAACACCAGCGCTGTCTATCTGACGAGTAAACAACACATTCTCCTTCACAGACGAGACAGCAACACTAACTCTTACTAAGTCGAGAGAACAACTCAGGCTCTTTATCAGGCAAGACAACAACGTACGTGCTACTTTTTAGGCGATATAACTTCTTCACAGGCGAGACGAATACATGCTCATTGTCATGCGAGATAAAAACACTAAGACCTATTCAGGCGGGCCAACACACAAGCTTCTTGGAGAATAGACGATTTATCAAGCCGCTGATCATGTGAGACAACACCACTGTCTGTACTCAGGGAAACCAACTGCACAAAACTCCTTATTAAGCGAGACAACAACTGCTACTTTTAAGAGGAGACACCAACACGAACGAATTTTGTTGGCTTGACAACAACACAAGCTTATTCTCAGTTGAGACAACAACCAAGGTTCTTCTCAGGCGATACATCAACACAAGTTCCTTACCAGGCTAGAATGTAACATGAAATTCTAATGAAAAAAGTGCAACAATGCTAGCTGAATCTTATGGAAGCCAAAATCACCAGATCCTTATCAGGCGAGAAAATACAATAATACAATCTCTTTCTCATGAGAAACAACAACACAAGCAACTTCTCCAGTGAGACAACAACAGAAACTGCTTATCAGACGAAACAACCACGCAAAGTTCTTCTTATGCGAGATAAAAACACAAGCTGAATCTCAGACATAACAACAACAAGCTTCTTCCCATGTCAGACAACAGCATGAGCTCCTTTTAAGGCGAGAATACAACATGACCTCCTTACCAGTCGACTCAGCATCATAAACTTGTTTTTAGAGGTGACAATACCATAAGCTCTTTTTCAGGCGAGTCAGGCTACACAAGCTGCTTATCAGGCAAAACAACAATACAAGCTACTAATCAAACAACAGGCTGGTTCGCAAACAAGTCAACAACAAAAGCTTTTTTATCGAGCGCGACAACAAGAAAAGCTGTTCGCCTAGGAAAACAAGCTCATCTACGGGCGAATCAGAAACGCAAGCTCTTTATGAGCATCCGATATAACGCAACAAGCATTTCATCAGGCAAGACTAAAATACAAATTTCTTCTCAGGCGAGACAACAATACAAGCTGACATAAATTTTCGATGATAATTTATACTGCCGTGGATTCATTAGTTTCACAGAGAAATTCAACTGATATATCAACATTTGTTACCACTGTAAATCTCGCCTGACTATAGTGTTTAATATCTGCAATTTAACAATGCTAAAATATTATTTAGGATCCGAATTTAAAAAGGACTGTGCCGATTTAAACAAACAAACAAACAAACAAACAAACAAACAAACAAACAAACAAACAAACAGAAACAGCATTTTTTGTAAATATTTTGAAATTGTTGTATGTTTGAGGTTAAACTTGTCTGTATCCTAGTTAACTGCTTAACCTTCTCAGGACAACGACATATTCCCCATTGTCAGGCGAGACAACAACACAAACCAATTATCAGAAACAAAAATCACACACACAAGTTCCTTTTAAGGTGTGTCAACAACACAAGCAAATTTTCAGAAGAGTTAACAACGAAAGGTCTTTATCTGAAGGGTTAAATAACACACGCTCCTTATCAGGTGAGACAACAAAGCAAACCCATTATAGGTAGGAAAACAGCACACACAAGTTCCTTTTAAGGCGATTTAACAACACACGCTACTTCTCAGAAGAGTCAACAACGAAAGCTCCTTATCTGTAGGGTTAAATAACACAAGCTTCTTTTGAGGCGAGTCAACAACACAATCTGCTGCTCTCGATAGTCAACAACGCGAGCTCCGTATCAGTCGAAACAACAACACAAACTCCTTCTCAGGCGAGACAACAAAAACAGCTACTTATTATTATGTTGATATATATATAATTGCCCTTTTCTAAAACTGTTATTCTATAGCAGAGAAACATCAAATGACCTTAAGTCATACATAATTCTCAACTGTTTTATGCATAGTTAATGGCGCCTTAATAAATCATCATAAAGAAGTGCTCGTTATAGAATATTTATCAGGAACCAGAATTCATTTTCTTTTCTTTTGGTTTATATTCGTACTTAAATATTTGAGCTAGATCGTGACGAACGCTGATGCATCTTTGGCATTTGAGTTTCTGCTACCTGCTTTGATATTATTTCAACTAAACTGATACCAGTATGCAAAAAGCAAGAACAGTTTAATATGGACGGTAATTTATTCCAAAACTGGAACCGGTATTCCTTACTTAATTTGCTTAACTTTGATAACAATCAAAATAAAATTGAAACAAATTACTCGATGTTAAGCTGTTCATATTGTTTCTGATTAGCTTTTGTTGTAAGTCAATGCAAATAACTGACGGTAGGGCCAAGTCTGTCAGTTTAGGGCGCTCAAAAGCGATTAAACTCTCCCATCTGTGATATACCTCTGATGGGAAAGTGTTCATTAAGTCAAGATACGACGGTCCTCTCACTATTGTGCAAATCCATGACCTGGTAAAGTATTGCTACAGGCCATCTGTGTGACTGTCCTGACCTGGAAAAGTCTTGCTACAGACCATCTTAGTAACTGCGCGGACCTGCTCAAGTATTGCTACATGCCATCGGTGGACTGCCCTGACCTGGTATAGTATTGCTACATGCCATCTGTGTGACTGCCCTGACCTGGCATAGTATTGCTACAGGGCAACTGTATAACAGCCTTACGTGGTAAAGTATTGCTACCGGCCATCTGTTTGACGGCTCTGACCTGGTGAAATGTTGCTACAAGCCATCTGTGTTACTGCCCTGACGTTGTAAAGTAATGCTTTAGGCCATTGTGTGACGGCTTTGACCTGGTAAAGTATTGCTTCATGTCATCTGTGTGACTGTCCTGACCTGGAAAACTATTGCTACAGGCCATCTGTGTGACTGCGCTGACCTGGTAAAGTATTGCTTCATGTCATCTGTGTGACTGCCCTGACCTGGTGAAGTATTGCTACGGCTTGTAGCAATACATCCCAGGTCAGGGCAGTCACACAGATGGTGTGACTGCCCTGTTCTGGAAAAATATTGCTACAGGACATCTGTGTGACTGTCCTAACCTGGTAAAGTATTGCTACAGGCATACTGTGTAGCTGTTATGTCCTGGTAAAGTATTGCTTCATGCCATCTGTTTACCCTGTTCTGGAAAAAATATTGCTAGAGACCATCTGTGTGACTGTCCTTACCTGGTAAAGTATTGCTATTGGTCAT
Organism: Mya arenaria; assembly: GCF_026914265.1. Lineage (NCBI taxonomy): Eukaryota > Metazoa > Mollusca > Bivalvia > Myida > Myidae > Mya > Mya arenaria. The sequence continues at coordinate 58,656,906 of NC_069127.1, forward strand.
CTGTGTGACTGCTCTGACCTGGTAAAGTATTGCTACAGACATACAGTATAAGTGTAATGACCTGGTAAAGTATTGCTTCATGCCATCTGTGTGACTGCCCTGTTCTGGAAAACATATGGCCATAAACCATCTGTGTGACTATCCTGACCTTGTAAAATATTGCTATAGGCCATCTGTGTGACTGCTCTGACCTGGTAAAATATTGCTTCATGCCATCTGTGCGACTGCCCTGACCTGGTGAGGTATTGCTTCATGCTATCTGTGTGACTGTATTGACCTGGATAAGTATTGCTTCATGCCATCTGTGTGACTGCCCCGACATGTTGAGGTATTGCTACAGGGCATCTGTGTGGCATACCTAACCTGGTGAGGTATTGCTTCATGCCATCTGTGTGACTGTCCTGACCTGGTGAGGTATTGCTTCATGCCATCTGTGTGACTGCCCTGACCTTTTGAGGTATTGCTTCATGCCATTTGTGTGACTGTCCTGACCTGGATAAGTATTGCAACAGGTCATCTGTGTGACTGCCTTGACCTGGTGAGGTACTGCTACAGGGCATCTGTGTGACTGCCCTAACCTGGTGAGGTATTGCTCCAGGCCATCTGTGTGCCTGTCCTGACCTGGTAAAGTAATACTACAGGCCATCTGTGTGACTGCTCTGACCTCGTTATGTATTGCTACAGCACATCTGTATGACTGCCCTGACCTGGTAAAGTATTGCTACAGGCCATCTGTGTGACTGCCCTGACCTGGTGAGGTATTGCTACAGGTCATCTGTGTGACTGTCCTGACCTGGTGAAGTATTGCTTCATGCCATCTGTGTGACTGCCCTGACCTGGTAAAGTATTGATACATGACATCAGTGGGACTGAAACGACCTTGTCAAATATTGCTACAGGCCATCTGTGTGACTGTCCTGACATGGATAAGTTTTGCTACAGGGCATCTGTGTGACTGCCTTGATCTGGTGAGGTATTGCTTCATGCCATCTGTGTGACTGTCCTGAACTGGTAAGTTATTGATTCATTCCATCTGCGCGACTGCACTGACCTGGTAAAGTATTGCTTAAGGTCATTTGTGTAACTGTCCCGACCTGATAAAGTATTGCTGTATGCCATCTGTGTGACTGCCCTGACCTGGAAAAGTATTTCTTCATGCCATCTGCGTGACTGCCCTGACCTTGTAAAGTATCGCATCGTGCCATCTCAGTTACTGTCCTGACCTGGTAAAGTATTGCTACAGGCCATCTGTGTAACTGTCTTGACCTGGTAAAGTATTGCTATAGGCCATCTGGTTGACTGTCCTGTCCTGGTAAAGTATTGCTTCATGATATATGTATGACTGCCCTGTTCTGGAAAAATAGTGCTACAGACCATCTATGTGACTGTCCTGACCTGGTAAAGTATTGCTACAGGCATACTGTTTAGCTATTATGTCCTGGTAAAGTATTGCTTCATGCCATCTGTGTGACTGCCCTGTTCTGATAAACATATGGCCAAAGACCATCTGTGTGACTGTCCTGACCTTGTAAAGTATTGCTACAGGTCGTCTGTGTGACTGCCTTTACCTGGTGAGGTATTGCTACAAGACATCTGTGTGACTGCCCTTGCCTGGTAAAGTATTGCTATAAGCCATCTGTGTGGCTGTCCTGATCTTGTAAAGTATTGCTATAGGCCATCTGTGTGACTGCTCTGACCTGGTTAATATTTCTTCATGCCATCTGTGTGACTGTCCTGACCTGGTTAGGTATTGCTTTATGCCATATGGGTGACTGTATTGACCTGGATAAGTATTGCTACAGGCCATCTGTGTGACTGCCCCGACCTGTTGAGGTATTGCTACAGGGCATCTGTGTGGCATACCTAACCTGGTGAGGTATAGCTTCATGCCATCTGTGTGACTGTCCTGACCTGGTGAGGTCTTGCTTCATGCCATCTGTGTGACTGCCCTGACCTTTTGAGGTATTGCTTCATGCAATTTGTTTGACTGACCTGACCTGGTTAGGTATTGCTTTATGCCATCTGTGTGACTGCCCTGATCTTTTGAGGTATTGCTTATGCCATCTGTGTGACTGCCCTGACCTTTTGAGGTATTGCCTCATGCCATCAGTGTAACTGTATTTACCTGGATAAGTATTGCTACAGGTTATATGTATGACTGCCTTGACCTGGTGAGGTATTGCCACAGGGCATCTGTGTGACTGCCCTTACCTGGTGAGGTATTGCTCCAGGTCATATGTGTGCCTGTCCTGACCTGGTAAAGTATTGTTACAGGCCATCTGTGTGACTGTTCTGACCTTGTAAAGTATTGCTATAGGTCATCTTTGTGACTGCTCTGACCTGGTAAAGTATTGCTACAAGACATCTGTGTGACTGCCCTGACCTGGTGAAGTATTGCTACAGGCCATCTGTGTGACTGCCCTGACCTTGTGAGGTATTGCTTCATGCCATCTGTGCGACTGTATTGACCTGGATAAGTATTGCTACAGACCATCTGTGTGACTGCCCTGACCTGGTGAGGTATTGCTTCATGCCAGTTGCGTGACTGTCCTGACCTGGTGGTATTTCTTTATGCCATCTGTGTGACTGTCCTGACCTGGTGAGGTATTGCTTCATGTCATCTGTGTGACTGTCCTGACCTGGTAAAGTATTGCTACAGGCCATCTGTTTGACTGCTCTGACCTTGTGAGGTATTGCTACAGGACATATGTGTCACTGCTCTGACCAGGTAAATTATTGCTACAGGCCATCTGTGTGTCTGCTCTGACCTCCTGAGGTATTGCTACAGGACATCTGTGTCACTCCTCTGACTAGGTAAAGTATTGCTACAGGCCATCTGTGTTACTGCCCTGACCTGGTGAGGTATTGATTCATGCCATCTCTGTAACTGTACTGACCTGGAAAAGTATTGCTACAGGTCATATGTTTGACTGCCTTTACCTGGTGAGGTATTGCTACAGGACATCTGTGAACCGCCCAATCTTGTGAGGTATTGCTTCAGGGCGTCTGTGTGACTGTCCTGACCTGGAAAAGTATTGCTACAGGCCATCTGTGTGACTGCCTTGACCTTGTGAGGTATTGCTACAGGGCATCTGTGTGCCTGTCATGACCTGGTGAAGTATTGCTAAAGGCCATCTGTATAACTGTAATGACCTTGTAAAGTATTGCTACATGCCATATGTGTGTCTGTAACGACCTTGTAAAATATTGCTTCAGGCCATCTCTGTGACAGTCCTGACATGGATAAGTATTGCTACAGGCCATCTGTGTGACTGCTCTGACCCGTGAGGTATTGCTACAGGGCATCTTCGTGACTGCCCTGACGAGGTAAAGTATATCTACAGGCCATCTGTGTGACTTCCCTGACCTGGTAAGGTATTGCTTCATGCCATCTGTGTGACTGCCCTGACCTGGTGAGGTATTGCTTCATGCCATCTGTTTGACTGGATTGACTTGGATAAGTATTGCTACAGGTCATCTGTGTGGCTGCCTTTACCTGGTGAGGTAGTGTTACAAGGCATCTGTGTGACTGCACTTACCTGGTGAGGTATTGCTTTAGGCCATCTGTGTGACTGTCCTGACCTGGTAAAGTATTGCTACAGGCCATATGTGTGACTGCCTTGACCTGGTGAGGTATTGCTACAAGGCATCTGTGTGACTGTCCTGACCTGATGAAATTTTGCTACAGGACATCTGTGTAACTGTAATGACCTTGTAAAGTATTGTTATAGGCCATCTGTATAAATGTAATGACCTGGTAAGGTATTGCTACATGCCATCTGTGTGACTGTAACGACCTTCTAAAATATTGCTACAGACCATCTGTGTGACTGTCCTAACATGGATAGGTATTGCTTCATGCCATCTGGGTGACTGTCCTGACCTGGTAAAGTATTGCTACATGCAATCTGTGTGACTGCCCTGACTTTTTGAGGTATTGCTTCATGCCATCAGTGTGAATGTATTGACCTGGATAAGTATTGCTACAGGTCATCTGTGTGACTGCCTTGACCTGGTGTGGTATTGCTACAGGGCATCTGTGTGACTGCCCTAACCTGGTGAGGTATTGCTCCAGGCCACCTGTGTGCCTGTCCTGACCTGGTAAAGTAGTGTTACAGGACATCTGTGTGACTGTCCTGACCTTGTAAAATATTGCTATAGGCCATCTTTGTGACTGCTCTGACCTGGTAAAGTATTGCTACAAGACATATGTGTGACTGCCCTGACCTGGTGAAGTATTGCTACAGGCCATCTGTGTGACTGCCCTGACCTGGTGAGGTATTACTTCATGCCATCTGTGTGACTGTATTGACCTGGATAAGTATTGCTACAGACCATATGTGTGACTGCCCTGACCTGGTGAGGTATTGCTTCATACCAGTTGCGTGACTGCCCTGACCTGGTGAGGTATTGCTTCATGCCATCTGTGTGAATGTCCTGACCTGGTGAGGTATTGCTTCATGCCATCTGTGTGACTGTCCTGACCTGGTAAAGTATTGCTATAGGCCATCTGTTTGACTGCTCTGACCTTGTGAGGTATTGCTGCAGGACATATGTGCCACTTCTCTGACCAGGTAAAGTATTGCTACAGGCCATCTGTGTGACTGCTCTGACCTCCTTAGGTATTGCTACAGGACATCTGTGTCACTACTCTGACTAGGTAAAGTATTGCTACAGGCCATCTGTGTTACTGCCCTGACCTGGTGAGGTATTGATTCATGCCATCTCTGTAACTGTACTGACCTGGAAAAGTATTGCTACAGGTCATATGTGTGACTGCCTTTACCTGGTGAGGTATTGCTACAGGACATCTGTGAACCGCCCAATCTTGTGAGGTATTGCTTCAGGCCGTCTGTGTGACTGTCCTGACCTGGAAATTATTGCTACAGGCCATCTGTGTGACTGCCTTGACCTTGTGGGGTATTGCTACAGGGCATCTGTGTGACTGTCCTGACCTGGTGAAGTACTGCTACAGGACATCTGTGTAACTGTAATGACCTTGTAAAGTATTGCTATAGGCCATCGTCATAACTTTATAACTGTAATGACCTGGTAAAGTATTGCTACATGCCATATGTGTGACTGTAACGACCTTGTAAAATATTGCTACAGGCCATCTGTGTGACTGCTCAAACCCCGTGAGGTATTGCTACAGGGCATCTGTGTAACTGCCCTGACGAGGTAAAGTATTGCTACAGGCCATCTGTGTGACTGCCCTGATCTGGTAAGGTATCGCTTCATGCCATCTGTGTAACTGCCCTGACGAGGTAAAGTATTGCTACAGGCCATCTGTGTGACTGCCCTGACCTGGGGAGGTATTGCTTCATGCCATCTGTGTGACTGTATTGACTTTGATAAGTATTGCTACAGGTCATCTGTGTGGCTGCCTTTACCTGGTGAGGTAGTGTTACAGGGCATCTGTGTGACTGCACTAACCTGGTGAGGTATTGCTTTAGGCCATCTGTGTGACTGTCCTGACCTGATAAAGTATTGCTACAGGCCATATGTGTGACTGTCTTGACTTGGTGAGGTATTGCTACAGGGCATCTGTGTGACTGTCCTGACATGGTGAAATTTTGCTACAGGACATCTGTGTAACTGTAATGACCTTGTAAAGTATTGTTATAGGTCATCTGTATAAATGAAATGACCTGGTAAAGTATTGCTACATGCCATCTGTGTGACTGTAACGACCTTGTAAAATATTGCTACAGGCCATCTGCGTGACTGTCCTAACATGGATAGGTATTGCTACAGGGCATCTGTATGACTGCCTTGACCTGGTGAGGTATTGCTTCATGCCATCTGTATGACTGTCCTGACCTGGTAAAGTATTGCTACATGCCATCTGTGTGACTGTCCTGAACTTGTAAAGTATTTCTTCATGGCATCTGCGTAGCTGTCCTGACGTGGAAATGTATTGCTACAGGTCATCTGTGTAACCTTCCTGATCTGGTGAAGTATTGCTATAGGTCATTTGTGTGACTGTCCCGACCTGGTAAAGTATTGCTTCATGTCATCTGTTTGACTGTCCTGACCTGTTAAAGTATTTCTTACAGGTCATCTGTATGACAGTCCCGACATGGTAAAGTATTGCTTCATACCATCTGCGTAACTGTCCCGACCTGGTAAAGTATTGCTACAGGCCATTTGTGTGATTGCTCGACCTGGTAAAGTATTGCTATGGGCCATCTTCGTGATTGTCCTGACCTGTTAAAGTATTCCGGGTCACCTTGGCAACTGTGTGACTGTCCTTACCTGGTAAAGTATTGCTACCGGCAATTATTGTGACTGGCCTGATTTGGTCAAATATTTCTATGGGCCATCAGTGTGACTGCCCTGATCTGGCCATATATTATTACAGGCCATCTGTGTGACTGTCCTGATCTGGCCAAATATTATTACAGGTCATCTGTGTGACCGCCCTGACCTTGTAAGATTTTGTAAAAGGGCATCTGTGACTGCTTTACCTGGTTAAGTATTGCTACCGGTCATCTGTGTGATTTCTCTGAATAGGTAAAGTATTGCTTTAGGGCATGTTTGTGACACCCCTGACCTGGTAAAGTATTGCTTAAGGCCAGCTGTTCGACTGCCCTGACCTGGCAAAGTGTTGCACGGACAAACTGTGTGACTTGATAACTTATTTCTATCGAATAAATTAGTTACAGTTTCCACTATACGATTCATCATGTATTACATAAATCCACAGACATGCAATAATTCGATCAATATCCAATTACAAAACCAGTTGGTTCACCTGTAATTTTATTCAGGATATTGAAGATGAGAAAATCAAATAGGTAGCACATTTTCCATATACCATTGATTTGGGCCATGGTTTGGTGAAATTAATGTAACTATATAATATGAATAATGTTGAGTTTTTTTATTCATTTAAATCATTAAATCATTTCATTTCTAGGACAACTCTTTAAAATGGCATTCACATGTTTAGCATACACTTTTTTTGACTAAACTTCTTACTGAATAATGCAGTTATGGAAACTATTGACTACTGATAAATTGATTGGTGAATGCTAAAAGAGTTAATGTTGCCTTCTTTAGTCTCATAAGGTAGAAATACCGTGTTTTGTCCTTCATAAGAACCATTGTTTTCTACATTTATTCATCCTTTTTTGAATATTAAAACATAATTATTAATTGTGGTAAATCTTATTTGGGAGTAAGAGTGCATCTTTAAGAAAGATTATAAAATTAAAATTAAACAATGCAATTTAAACAAAATGTTTCCAATAAATAAAAGTTGTATGACAAGAGTCTACTCGTTTTGTTATTTGATAGCATATTCTTAAATAAACTGAAAATAATAATTTAGTTACATTTTCTTCTATACAATGTATGGCTAAATATAAAAATGTACAATAAGATCAGATTATTCAAAATAAAAACTTTTACCCACAAACGAACTATGGACATGTGACCGGTTACCGAATTTTACAGCCCAAAAATAATTTGTCTTTTACTAGATTAATACAGGAAATAATTTTATAATAATATTTCCGCAAATTAACGGGCATAAATATAATAAGTCTCTGATATCATTAAACATAAATCAATACATAAAGGTTGACCAGGTCGTTATTTGAACCGGCAATAAACATTAAATAACATACACTAAAACGCAATGTTTGTATAAGGGGAAATATTAATCGTATAACAAGCCGCAATTCATTCAGAAGAGAAAATACATCAGTTGTACTTGCAGCAGACATAAGTAGCATGTTCGGAAGGATAGACATATGCTGCATTGGTGCCATATGAGTTGTCCAGATAAGAAAAAGCAATGGTTGTAGTCGGCGTATGATCTGTCAAATGACAATATACATTAGTTGCAGGGGGGGGGGCGTTTGATTCTTCAAGCAGACGACATACATGAGTTGCAAGAGCGTCATGTGATATGTCAAGAAGACGAGAGATAACATTTACCCAGGCTGCGTTTGATCCGTCAAGCAGACGATATACATAAGTTGCATGGGCGGCATGGAATTCGTCAAGAATACGTCATACATCAGTCGCATGGGCGGCATATGATTAATCAAGAAAACGACAGAATCAGTTACATGCGTGGCATTTGATCTGTTAAGAAGACGACAGACATGAGTTGCATGGTTGGCATGTGATTTGTCAAGAGGACGACATATATCAGTTGCATGGGCGGCATTTGATCTGTTAAGAAGCCTGCATACATGAGTTGCATGTGTGGCATGTGATGTGTCAAGAGGACGACATAGATCAGTTGCATGGGCGGCATGTGATCCGTCAAGAAGGCGTCATACATCAGTTACATAAGCCGAGTTTTAGTCTCTAAAAGTCTCACGTTTGGCAATATGCTAATTTTGTCATTTTATCTACCTTGTTTTCAGCATTGTATTGACACCCCTTATAGGCTGAACATTTAGGTTACTGCATGGGAGGTAAACACATAAATATGAAAAAGTACTAGGCGCTAGTAATAATTACCAGTTTAGTTTATACGTATTGTTTTATGGTGACGAAAACTGGTAGCTTATAGAATCACTATCGAGTCCGTTTCCTGGATATAAATAAGTACTAGTGGTATTTTTTGAGAGGCCATGAATGAGTTTTCCTAATGCGGACCGAAACAACAACCTATCCGGTTAGGGGCAGTTACACATAGCATTAAAACACTCTTACCCGATATCAAGTTTGACATGGGGCCGTTTTATCTTATTCATGCCTGAGCTATTCCATATTTTTTATTGGCAATTTAATTTTACAGGCAAATCAAAACACCCAGATAATACACATAAATTATTGAATACAACCCCAAAATCGGGGTGAATTTCAATTACATGCATAAATTGTTTTCCGTTGTGTTGTTTTTATGGTTGAAATAACGCTTTAATAGATAACAAGAATCATCAAATAATAAGAGGCATGGTACAGGATAAATCAGGTAACAACAGTTTGACTGTTAGTCCTCAGTTTATTCTTGTTGAGACACACTGCATAACATATCTGCTCGTGTAGATTCTCAAGTCTCAACACTCAATGCACCGAGCTGAAACAAACACAGACATGATCAAGATAGGATTGTAAAAATAACAACATAAAATTTCATCAAGTTCTATTGAGAACAGGAACATTTCCCATTTAAGAAAATAAAACAAAATCAATTACAATTTAAGGTTTTCAAAATGCATCAATATTGCTAAAACACATTGAAACGTGCACAACTGTCCACAAGGGCTAATAGGGGTACCGCACTGGAAACTCCCCCTAGCACCGGTCATTCAAATGTGCAGAACTTACCCCCCCCCCAAAAAAAAAAACAACAACAACAAAACAACAACAAAAAACAAAAAAAACAACAACAACAAACAAAACAACAACAAAACACCGGCTGTTCAGACATGAAAAACTGTCAACTCCCCCTAGCACCTGTTATTCAGATGTGCATCAATGTCAAATTCCCCTAGCAGCAGCTATTCAGACGCATTTGAAAGGAAATCTCTTACATTATGTATTTATCAATTTACGCCCCTAATGTTTATGAAAAGGGGATCTGTCACTGGTTGTCATTGAATAAAAACATAACTTTTTGAAGGAATTCTGGAAAACGTGAGAAACTGAGCGTTTTGGAGAGCTTACTTTCATTTGTTCTGGACGAGATTAAAATCATTTTCATATATAAAGACAACGATTTTAGTATTCATTAAATCATATTTCTTAAATTGCCGGTTTAGCATTTATAACAAGTTCTATGTTATCTCGCGAGTTGATGACGTCACCGAAGAACACTATGTCATGTCAGTCATGGTGCGTTAATGTACTTGATATATAATTCATACACTTACTTATAAATATAACCTTGAAAATGAGCAGCATTTATTCAGTCGTATATAACTAGCATGAGTCACGATTAAAAATATAATTAGAACAGGTAAACACAATAGTTTTAAATATATTCGAATACATTTTTTTTCAAATACATTTCATCACTCGTCATCAAAAATGACCTCTAATCTATAAGGTTTATACCTGCACCCATGAAAAGTTAGATTTGACATTTTGTCGCGGAGTTTACAGTGTTTTGGTCATGGCAAGCTGATTTGCCTGATACAGCCATGCATATCGCAAGTGAGTCTTAGTGTCTGTGAGGATACTGGATATGATTAAGTGCTGATTATCACTGATGTGACTGTTGTTGGTCAGAGAAATGACTATCCGGTGCCCGGTCGTTTGCATGCTTTGGTTGACAGGGCAGTTATTTTCGGACAATTTCTGGACAACATGATTTCGTGCGCTGTGATTCGTTTGGCGCATTTAATTGTATAGTCCAGCAGAAATTGCCATGCGTCTAGTTATTCTATCCAGTAGGCTGTTGTTTGAACCAGATTTCTCCTGATTTTGTATTGGCCTGAACGGTTTGAGTAGCATTGTGAAACGGATCTAAAGGTACATATAAAACAATGGCTGTTTCCCGTGGTAATATTATTGTAGATATTGACAGATATTTTTTTATGTTTAAGACATATAAGCCGATATTTTTGACGTAGCGATATTAGATATCTTAGAATAATTTTGTGTCGTGTTTGGTTTGTCGCTCGTCGAATTCAAAATATTCCTGGCCTGTATTGTTAACAAACCAATTGTCATCACCCGAACGCATCATCGCTTACCCGTACAAAAATGTGACAGTGTTGAAGAGCCATTGAGTGGCTGTAGTCATTAGCTATTACTGCTACTTCTTTAGGTTTATTAACAAGACGTTCATCCTTTTTACTGATTTGGCTCGGAAGACCCCATTGAGCCTTGCAAGTTCAACAGCATGTATAAGAATAACTGGATTATGATGCCGTCTTAAGCACCTTTTAAAAATGGCTCGAGACCACACAAAAATGTTGGATCACACGTAGAAAGATCCGTCTGTTATTTTTATGCCAGAATACGTTTTCGTTATGTTGCTTTGTTGTTCAACCATAATGACTATAAGATTGAAATTTAAAAATTCGATTTTCTGAATATGAATCTCAAACTCAGACTTACGACGTAAGTGTATATATGCTTCGGTTCTAAATCATCTTAAACAGAGAAAAAACTTACATGTCTCTCCAAAGGTAAAAAACCACTTGAAGGCATTGTTGCCCATCTCCACCTGCGTATCCTCAAGATCGTTGAGCACCAGAGGCCAGGGTAGGTCGTCGGGGATGGTAGGTACAAGTAGGCCAATGTTAGCACTTAAGACGTCGCAGTGGGCGTTGTTTGGGGCGTAGCAGCGTACTACCCAAACATACTTGCTTGGGCAAGAACTCCACAATATTTGCACGCCATCACCTATAAAAGGAGTAGGTCAATACTGTTTTTGATGAATGCGCCATTATTTCGCGGAAGTATTCCGCAATAGATTTCAAAGACAACATTTCAATGGACTACAATTTTATTTTTACCAGTATAATTGGAAACATAATGGCAATGAGGTTTTAAATTTTACAGTTTTACAAACCAAATACTAGTATTATTGTACTTCGGTTTAAATTTAATATCGTGACCATACTATTTCGACACAAACTCAATCAAGTTGTATTTGGAGTATCACTGAAAACACTATAAAAACGCAAAGATAACTCAATGTTTGTGACAAGCTTCATAAAGAAATCCTTTTGTCGAATAACAGACACAGCAAATGCGTTTGAGCCTTCAATAAAATTGTTGCTACTATTGCTTTCTATTCGGATTACTATATAACGAGCAGTGAATAATGCTTTCGTCTTTTTCGTGCATCTAGCCCCTTAATCTTACCGCTATCACGAACTAGTCTGAATTCAGCTCTGTTGTAGGGTCTTTCCTGGGGGAGTGTGTCAAATCGTCTGATACATTCCATCCGTTTTCCATTCAAGCTGAAATGAGCAAAATTATACTATTTTTACGAAATTCGAGGCAAATTAAAAAACGGAAATATAAGAATAATGTCTTTCTATGGTATTCAAAATGGATTAGGAGCATACTCAGTCTTCAAATGGGACATATGAACCGAACTATGTCTTTCATAAGTATATATTTGATGAATTCAGTATCCCTGACATTTTCTAGGTGGTAAAAGTTGGTGATACATGGTATGTTTGACGTGTCTTGGGATGTTTTATATACTTAGTTTATTGTTGTTTATGCTTAAACTTTGTGGATAAGTAAAACACTTTCGTCTAAATATTCACTACTGGGTATGTCCATGTTGTTTCTTTTGTTATATTCTAGAAAAAAGCTCATAATGGATGTCACAAAGGGCCTGATCAATTCATGAAGTTGTTTATCAATTGTTTTTTAGCCACTCTAAGTCATATAATAATTTTGGAACTTTTCTTTATATGATGATACATTTTATCGCAGGTTTGCAAATCTTGGTGACACCTGCAAAGTGCGTATATGCCCGAGTACAAAACGCAAGCTTTTTGTTTGTTATTGTTGAATAAAACAAACTACACAATATAAACACTTAAATCACAAAATCGGGAAACCCGGTTCTTACGGGAACTCCCCTTTGGTGTTGTATGAGTACACGAAAGATTCACTGGTGTTGTTAAATTGAACGAAATAGCTGAGGACGGAAAATATAACGCTTCTCCATTCTGTAGACGAGGCACCGCATAATACATCTCATGGAAATATTTTCCAATCACCTGCAAATGTAACATTGCGTTGAGAAAATTATAGGTAACTGTGTGAATATGTTCGAGATGTGAAAAGTGATTCGTTTCTTTTCTTCATTGAATGAAACAAAACACGTTTCAGCCCACTTGTGGATCTGTTCCATGCAATCGAGTAGTTTCTGGGTACCGATTACAGTCGATAATGATGTAAAATGAAGTGTCGACTGGAATAAGCTTTATTGGTTATGATAATAATATCACAAACAATACTATTAGTGTAGATACGGAAGAGTGTAAAGGTCCAATAATTGAACTTTGAGAAACTCCTGCATATACACTGTATCAGACATAGTGCCAGACACCGCACTGTTTTCGTTGACTGAGAAAAAAGATTAGAGATCAAGAAATGCCACTTTCCCAAATCTTGAAAAGAAAAACATCATGCGATACCTGATCAAATGCCTGAGATATGTCACGGAACTCAACTTCCTTGCTTAGAGTAAGGCAGAACGAGTGGTAAAATTATACACTCTGAATAACAACGGAGTCCAAAACTTCAAAATTTATCTTTTAATGTGATCCGACGGTCATATTGAATCGTCAGATGCAATGAATAGGACAATGATAACGGACTAACATATCCTAAATAAGTTCCATAACACCACATTCTACCTTAATTTCTGATGATGCCAGTAGGAATAAGTCGAGAGACCCGGATATAAAATTATTATTTAGATATCTTGTAATAAGTTGCATTGTTGGCAAAAGATGCCTGACGTGCGATGACTATTTATTTTATAACAGTATCAACCGGTCTTACTAAACACTGCAAAGCCTAGCAAAGTCAAGCAAAGCCTAGCAAAGCCAAGCATAGTCAAGCAAAGTCATGTTTTTTTTAACAAAGAAAGTTTAGTAGGACTTATAATCAACCGCCAGAGATATTGAGTTGTTAATGCATTGATGAACATATGAATTGAATTTGGTGGTCTGTATAATATACCCAACAGAAGACGTCTGTCATTTACTACATTCGAGCCAAATATATTCCATGTCGCTAACTTCGACATCCAATTGAAATTATACATAATTTTCATACTTTATGAAAACAATGATACCGCAAGGTGTGTGAGTTGGTCAGTCTCTTCTGAAAGAAATGTGAATACCAACTCAGATGGGTCAATAAAAGAGTCAATCATGTTTCGGTAAATGCCTGGATGTCAAAGACCCGTATATACTATACGTCTTGTTTACGTAAATTTATCTTAACATTCCAATAAACTATAATTGAGATACAATCAACGACAGTAAAGGCTTAAGAAAGAGAGAATGACAAAGATAATGTAGGACCGGTATTTGCATGGACGTTAGCGGGAAAAGGTAAAAGCAAATCAACATCTTAATTAAAATTGAATAAGGCGTTAAGCATCTTTATCGAACGTCTGATAATAGCAGAACAACCGAAATCCACACAGTGAATGTCTTGTATCACATATAACTGGTAAGAGGAAATAGTTAAACAGAAAAACAATAGCAGGTAGGTAAACAAACAAAGCAAGACTTGAGTACAAATGGTTGCCATGACTTACTACCTCGTTCCCACGACTAAGTATGTTGTGGTCACGCCTTAGAGACAACTTAATCGTAAGGAACAAGTTAGTATGTTGTGCCAATGAGATGAACAAAATTCAAATATTTCACCTCTATGTTTTAGTACTCCGTATAAAAAACGCAAATATTTTTTTTTCTACAATTACACTTATTACCTTCTTGTTAGATAATATGCTTTATGGAAAACGGTTCATGGGATTCAAGAAACATAAATAAGATTTCCGAATGTTTGTACTATTTCGTTTATACTCAATAGGTGAATATGTATAAGATGTTTTGCTGTGTGAATAATCTATAATCCTAGGAAACATAATCACATATTTATAAATTAATTCTAGTGTTCACGCTATTCGCAATAATATGTATATACGCCAATAAAAATGCAATACCGAATTATTTAATCAAAACATAACAACAAATCTTTAAAATGAAAAATAAATATAACGGCTGAAATAAATCAGTAAAAGTATTTACTTGCGCGTTAAATGCATCAATATCCATCCCCTGTGGAAGCTTCAAGCTTGACACCGGCATTCCAGTATTGCACATAGCTTTTGTCAAAGACGGCTTGACAAAAATATTGACAAACGCCAAAAGCACAAACTTATCAAAGCCCATTTCGAATGTTTGCAAAGATATCTTTCTGCTAAAATACAAATGCAATTGTGATCCGCGGTATTTTAAAATGTTTAAATACAAACGTATTTAAAGGGACATAACACACAAAAGATAAATATGTTTTAAGATTAATAAAAACAAAATGTCATCAAATCAGTTACTCATATGTACTAAAACCTTGAACAATTTACTTATTTTTTAATATGCTTTTAGAATGCACAATGCCATAAATAATAATTCATTAATTTTAACCAGAATGAAATCACAGAATGCATTTCAAGTCTAAATGGTTTAATACTGTGTTTATCTGCATGTCTGTGCCTTTAGGTCTGTTTTTGATTAAGCAAACATATGCTACCTGGATATCTATAGGCATAATCTTGTAATACGCCCAACGGTGTGCATACAATCAATACAATGAAGTACATACCTAATAGTTGTGTTTAATAAATAATATTAAATAAACCGTTCCTAAAAACCTCATTTGAAGAAATGATATCAGAATGTTTATAATAACAGTATCTAGTATTAACATGTACTTACAACTGTTTATATTGGATATATCTTTTGATTTTATAGTATATAATGCAAATTATATGTATGTACTGTATAGACGAAGAATTCTCAGCTTTGGTGACTTATAGGAGAATCGGGTCGGGAGCAACCTTTTGTAAATATGATTTATTATGTTTGAATTGCACTTGTCACAATAATAAACAAACTACTTTATTAATTTATGTGTTATCTAACGTACTTTATGTCACATCTCTATCTGGTAATAAATCAACAAATACCATGTATGTTTGTAATTGGGCATTTATTGGAATGCCATAACAAATATATACATCAATTGTCTACAAAAATACAAAAGGTTGATTTCTTATCTGGCAGTAAAATTATTTTATTGTATGCTGAAGATGACTTTTGTTAGGCCAAAGGTGTTTTTTTTTTAAGTTTTACAACTTAATTGTTTTATGAAACCAGGCTTAAGGCTATCGCTCATAGGAGAGATTATTATCAGTTCAGCATTTCTGCTTAAAGAATCATCTTGGAATGAATTGATCTAAAGATGTTTGATGAAAGGCTCTCAGGGCTGAGATAGGTATAAACAATCTCAGAACTATATAGTTTTCAACTATAGTAACAAAAGCTTTGGCGTCGTTGTTGGTGTCGTTGTCATGCAAAAGGTAAAGTTAGTTCTAGTGATGGCGAGATTGACACATATAATGGAATAATCATTAATTAGCGCTACAACTTGCGATTATCGATTTTGATTATCTATCATCTATTTTGAACGAACTTCAGTATTTTACTCATTAACCATAAACTGCATTGGTATATTTTAAAATAAACGGTATCGCACTTGTTTCTTTTTCCAAACTCGTTTCAGCATCAAAGCATGTGTTGAGTACAACCGTTTACACTTCGACGTTTATTCAAGGTTTTTACAATATAATCGTACTATTCAAAAAACATATATTATCTAGATTATCAAAAAGAAGAATTTTGACAGTAAACAATTGCTTAATTGTGTTTATATTGAATAAATAAATGCACTGCATTATTGATGCGATTTACATATTCCATTTTTGGAAGAGCATTTTCGTTAGTTTAAGCTAATGACAGGGCGTTGTAAGATGGAGAAAAACAAAAGAAACACATAATAAAGAAATTATACCACAGAACGCTCTGACGACCTGTATCATGACTTGTAATCCGTCTGGCTGGACAGCTACTATAAGCTATCTTGGAGGTCATGATACGGAATGTTATTTTCAGGTGACCAATAGCCATTGGTCAATGTTTAATCAGATATTTATCTGCTTCTATGCGCTTTTCGCCAGTGCTGTACTCGACAGCGTAGTCAACATTTCTCACAGTATTGCTTGATAATGGTGTTGTCCGAAATGTCAAATTTAATTCAAAACAAATTGAAGTGAAGATGAAGGAAGTTATGCAAACCATTGACTGGAAGTTTTCGTGAAGCATCAGCGGGATGATAGCAAGGAAAAGTGGGAAATCTTCGAATGATCTTGGATGGTCATATATGTTAAAGAAAAAAATTAGAATATCATTGAAGGCGGCTATTTGATAGGTATAAATCATTGTTTACATCAATATTTTTGAAAGCACGTATTATTAAGGTCCTATTCATGAAGGCCATTTTCCTCACATCTCATTTCGATATTGTGATGAAACATCAACATACAAACAACATGTAAGTGTAGCCGTTCGTAAACCAATCGACCGCCTTATTTTGTATATACATAGATCAAGTTTCAACATGATATCGTCTGGGACGCATCAACGATATGGTAGCAAAGACGGAAGTTGACGCAACGGAGTACGATGTCCTCATCGCCAATGTCTGCAACGATTTGCTCACGGAGGAGAGGAAGTGACCTTTTGACAACATACGTGTATGCTATTGGTCATGGCCACAACCTTTTAATTTCGTTGAATTGAGCATGGCTCCATGAGGTAAGAAAGGTTAACTCAGTCAGAAGGAGACCGGTTGAGTATTTCAGACAAGCTCCCGGAAGTGAGCCTTCGTGTACAGAGTTTCCGGAAACGAGTTAGTTGAGGATTCACAAGTTCATGGATCATGTTCAGATAATGAACAGGTAGAGTTCTACCTGACGAGAGTAAGAAGCAGTGCGCTGAGTCATGCTTAGTATTTTTGCAGGTTTTTGCCGGAGTTGTTGTTAATTGTGATAACAAAAAAGTATATACTGAATTCAGTTACCATTATATTTGTCTTGATATTCAATACATTTGTGAGACAAAAACCATTGTTTTTATTGTAGAATGAGTACCAAGGGTAAAAAACGTTGATGTTTTTATGAGATTTGTAAATTTATATAATCGGTCAGTGATCAATTTCTTGCGATGTAACATTGGAAGATATACCATGGATTGGTTCGCGTCACTTTATAATTTTGTGTGCCGGGTACGACAGCCCGTATAGTGTTAAATGGAGAATTCGGTTGTCGAACTAAATTGACTAGATCCGCCTTCAAATTGTGTTATTGAATGTTTTACAAAGATGGCCGCAGAAAAGTGCAAGGGGTTGTCCCTGCATGGAAATCGGCTCCATTTTGGCCTTGACTAGTTTATCGAAGCCATGGTTATAGAGGTTTCAACAAAACTGATTATAAGAGTTAAGTGATTAATCTGTCGAACCAAAAGAAAATGGCATCTATGTTTAGAATAAATGCCATTTCTTTTTTTATTAATATTATGATCATATAATTAAATTCACCACATATGCATGTTCATTAAGGGGTAAAAAGGTTATAAATGAAGACATGGGGAGGGTTGATATATTAAATGTATTTATTTAATGAATGAATTGCGGGAGTGTTGTCATTATTGGGGTATGAACGCAGTTGGGCTGGTTAAACCAAAGGACTCCACGCGTACTTACACCATCCCAACTGCCTTCATATCCCCGATAATGATATCAATCCCGTATTTCATTACATATTTACGCCAATAGTTTATTAATTGATACAATAATTGCTAAATAAATACTTCGTCTCATTTGAGATAACCATACAGTAATTACAGTAATTATTTCTCACCAATTCTTTCTCACCCTTTCTGTAAAAAGAACGACCCGCCCGTAACCGGAAACTGTTTATCAAATTAAGTCACAATAACATGGCATTTTTTATCACTTCAAATAATTTCAAAATGTAAAATTGAAACACTAATGACAACAATTCATTTAACATTTTATAGATTAACACTTTCTATAATGTTAAAATTCTTTGAGCCCGCTGACACAATAGTAACAATTACATGATAAATCATAAATAATGTCGAAAGGCAGTTCATTTAATGAATGAAAGTTGAGGTGAAAATACTATATATATATATTAAACTAGTTGGTATCAGATAAACATATAAACAATTGAAGTATAACTAGATGCCACCCGTATGATTGCCCTGACCTGGTAAAGTATTACTAAATGCCATCCGTATGACTGCCTTGACCTAGTAAAGTATTGCTAGATGCCATCCGTATGCCTGTCCTAACCTGGTAAAGCATTGCTAGATGCCATCCGTATGCCTGTCCTAACCTGGTAAAGTATTGCTAGATGCCATCCGTATGCCTGTCCTAACCTGGTAAAGTATTGCTAAATGCCATCCGTATGACTGTCCTAACCTGGTAAAGTATTACTAGATGCCATCTGTATGACTGCCTTGACCTGGTAACGTATTGCTAAATACCATCCGTATGCCTGCCTTGACATGGGAAAGTATTCCTAGATGCCATTCGTATGACTGCTCTGACCAGGTGAAGTAATGTTAAAGGTCATCTGTGTGAATGCTCTGACCTGGCTAAGTATTGCTTCAGGGCATCTGTGTGCCTACTCTGACCTGGATGAGTATTGCTACAGGCCATCCGTATGACTGCCTTGACCTAGTAAAGTATTGCTAGATGCCATCCGTATGCCTGTCCTAACCTGGTAAAGTATTGCTAGATGCCATCCGTATGCCTGTCCTAACCTGGTAAAGTATTGCTAGATGCCATCCGTATGCCTGTCCTAACCTGGTAAAGTATTGCTAAATGCCATCCGTATGACTGTCCTAACCTGGTAAAGTATTACTAGATGCCATCTGTATGACTGCCTTGACCTGGTAACGTATTGCTAAATACCATCCGTATGCCTGCCTTGACATGGGAAAGTATTCCTAGATGCCATTCGTATGACTGCTCTGACCAGGTGAAGTAATGTTAAAGGTCATCTGTGTGAATGCTCTGACCTGGCTAAGTATTGCTTCAGGGCATCTGTGTGCCTACTCTGACCTGGATGAGTATTGCTACAGGCCATCTGTGTGACTGCCCTGACCTGGGCAAGTATTGCTTCATCTTTGTGACTTTCCTGACCTAGTAAAGTATTGCTACAGGCCATCTGTGTGACTGCCTTGTTCTGGAAAAATATTGTTACATGCCATTTGTGTGACTGCCCTGACCTGGTAAGGTATTGCTACATGCCATCTGTCTGACTGCCCTGAACTGGTAACGTATTGCCACATGCCATATGTGCGACTGCCTGACCTGTTGAAGTATTGCTTTATGCCACATTATACCTTGCTTCTTTTGACTTTTCTACAGCAAGTTAATCACTCAGGCAACATTAAATCCGACTTATTGCTGCACTTTTGTTTCCCTCACATGACTATTCAATGACTATGCAATCGTTCACATAATCTTTAAATGTCTATCCATATAGAAAATAGCTGAACCTGTATTATTACACATCGTGCACCTTAACCGTTTGATATATTTTAACAACTTCCAATTTCCGCGAATTTTCGATTTATTTTTCAAACAGTTGAAAGTTCTTAATATTTAAAAGTTGAAAAAGATTAAAATATTTTTTTTTTACATTAATCTCTTAGCTTTAATATAAGTTGGTATTTAGAAGGTTAGTTACTTCTCATTTTGTAGTTTCTCTGTTGTTTTTTTCAGGTGTCTTATATTTTCAATCATTTAATTCAGAACTTGACGCATATACTTAACAGAAAATGGCATTATATTAATATAGGCTTCCAAGTATGCAAATAATGTGCTAACAATTAAAAAGGTCAAGGCTTTAGTAGAAAGGTTTTGACAATTCATTTTTGAGATGTAAACACAAACACACGTTTTGACAGGTTTCAGTCATTGCCATTTTAAAGTGTTTTCATTGGTCAAAAGGTTTATTACCTACATGGCAGTTATTCCATATTGACCCTAATTGGATGTAAGAACGATGTAGCTAATGGGATTAGAGTGAATGAAGTCTATGATGTATGACCATAATATTATTTTATCATAAGAAGTTGACTATTGAATACCACTTCAGACAGATAGATAAAACATTTGTATACCCTCATATATTATCCTAAACAGTCAGTAAAGAAAAGATAAGCAACTGGCAATAATTGAATGGATAGTCGGTCAATAGTGAAAACAATTTGCCCAAGACCGGCAATCCAGGACAGAGAAAAATAACCGATACGTCATTTAGTGTTTTGTAGCATGACATAAATTTAATTGAAATTAATAATGTTTAACATTACTTAAAATAATATAATAGGCCAATGTGCAGTTACGTTGGCACTTGAAATTATTTTTCAATTATTACTGAGTAACTCCCCTAGTTGACTGTTAAAACAGACCTTATGCGCCAAGACTTGTTAGATAAATTTTGACAGTATTAGTTACATGAAGGGCAGTATAATGGGCAAATAATCTAACATTTAATTCATAATGTATTACATGTAACCATAGGTATGCATTAATTTGATCAATATCCAATTACTAACCAAATGTTTCACCGTAATTTTATTCAGGAGATTGGAGATGAGAAAATCAAATCCGTAGCACATGGTACATATACCATTGATTTTGGCTATGGATTTGTGAAAATTGATGTATAAAACTACTGTTAAAATATTATTGAGTTACTTCCCTGGTTGACTGTTAAAACAGACCTAATCACAAAGACTTGTTAGGTAAAATTTTAACAGTTTAAGTTACATGAAGGACAGTTTAATGGTCAAATTGTCTAGCATTTAACTCATAATGCATGACATGTAATTACAGACATGCAATAATTTGATCAATATCCAATTACTAACCAAATGTTTCACCGGTAATTTTATTCAGGAGATGGGAGATTAGAAAATCAAATATGTAGCACATGGTACATATATCATTGATTTTGGCTATGGATTTGTGAAATTAATGTATATTATCATTATTATATGAATAATGTTAAGTTGTTTTCAATATATTTAAATTATCAAATCAATTTATTTCTAGGTCAACTGTTTAAAACCGATACTACAATTAAAATAAAAAAGTGCAATTTAAACAAAATATTTCAAATAGATTAAAATTTATGACAAGAGTCTACTCGTTTTGTTATTATAGCATATTCTCAAATAAATTGAAAATAAGAATACAACGTTGGATTGTCTTCTATATAATGCTTGGCTAAATACAACAATGTATAATGGCATAAGATAAATCAAAAGCAAAACAAGTTAACTATGGACTTGAGACCGGTTACCGAACTTGCAAATGCAAAACCGATTTTGACGAGGTTGATATATGCATTTAATTCTTACACTAAAATACAATGTATGTTTAGCCGGTTGCGATATAATACACCAGTTTTACTTGCAGCAGACGTAAGTGGAAGGATAGACAAATGCTGCAGTGGTGGCATGTGATCGGTCAAAAACAGAAAGGAATCAGTCATAGACGGAATGTGATCTATCATGAAGCGGGCAGACATCAGTTACATGGACGTTCATTGATCTGTCAAGACGATGACAAACTTAAGTTGCATGGGCAGCGTTTGATCTAACAAGTAGAAGACAGGCATTAGTTGCATGTGTGGCATTTGATCTGTTAAGTAGACGACAGGCATCAGTTGCATGTGTGGCATTTGATCTGTCAAGTAGAAGACAGGCATCAGTTGCATGAGTGGCATTTTATATGTAAAATAAAAGACAGACATTAATTGCATGTGTGGCATTTGATCTGTTAAGTGGACGACAGGCATCAGTTGCATGTGTGGCACTTGATCTGTCAAGTAGAAGACAGGCATCAGTTGCATGAGTGGCATTTGATATGTCAAATAAAAGACAGACATTAATTGCATGAGTGGTATGTGATCTGTCATGTAGACGACATGCATCAGTTGCATGTGTGGCATTTGATATGTCAAGTAGACGACAGACATCATTTGCATGTGTTGCATTTGATCTGTCAAGTAGACGACAGGCATTAGTTGCATGTGTGTCATTTGATCTGTCAAGTAGACGACAGGCATCAGTTGCATGTGTAACATTTGATATGGCAAGTAGACGACATGCATCAGTTGCACGTGTGGCATTTGATCTGTCAAGTAGAAAACTGACATTAGTTGCATGTGTGGCGTTTGATCTATCAAATTGAAGACATACATTAGTTGTGTGTGTGGCATTTGATCTAACAAATAGAAAACAGACATCAGTTGCATGAGTAGCATGTGATAAGTCAAGAGGACGACAGACATCAGTTGCATGTGTGGCATTTGACCTATCAAGTATACGACAGGCATTAGTTTCATCAGTGGCATTTGTTCTGTCAAGAAAACGAATGGCATCAGTTGCATGAGTGGCATGTGATCTGTCAAGTAGACGACATGCATCAATTGCATGTGTGACATTTGATATGTCAAATAGAAAACAGACATCAGTTGCATGAGTGTCATTTGATATGCCAAGTAGACGATATACATCAGTTACATGTGTGGTATTCGATCTGTCAAATAGACGACAGGCATCATTTGCATGAGTGGCATGTGATATATCAAGTAGAAGATAGACATAAGTAGCCTAAGTGGCATTTGATATGCCGACTATACGACATGCATCAGTTTCATGTGTGGCATTTGATATGTCAAGAAAAGAACATGCATTAGTTTCATGTGTGGCATTTGATCTGTTTAGTAAACGACAGGCATCAGTTGCATGTGTGGCATGTGATATGTCAAGACGACGACAGATATCAGTTGCATGTGTGGCAATTGATCTGTCAAGAAGACTACAGATATCAGTTGCATGAGTGGCATTTGATCTGTCAAGTAGACGACAGGCATCAGTTGCATGTGTGGCATTTGATATGTCAAATAGAAGACAGACATTTGTTGCATGAGTTGTATTTGATCTGTCAAGTAGAAGACAGGGATCAGTTGCATGTGTGGCAATCGATCTGCCAAGTAGAAGACATGCATCAGCTGCCTGTGTGGCATTTGATCTGTCAAAAAGACGGCAGGCGTCAGTTGCATGTGTGGCATGTGATATGTCAAGTAGAAGACAGATATCAGTTGCATGTGTGGCATGTGATATGTCAAGTAGAAGACAGGCATCAATTGCATGTGTGGCATTTGATATGTCAAATAAAAGACAGACATTAATTGCATGAGTGGCATGTGATTTGTCAAATAGACGACATGCATCAGTTGAATGTGTTGCATTTGATCTGTCAAGTAGACGACATGCATTAGTTGCATGAGTTGCACTTGATCTGTCAAGTATAAGACAGACATCAGTTGCATTTGATATGCCAAGAAGACGACATGCATCGGTTGCATGTGTGGAATGTAATATGTCAAGAAGACGATATGCATTAGTTGCATGTGATATGTCAAGAAGACGATATGCATCAGTTTCATGAGTGGCATGTAATATGCCGAGAAGACGACATGGTTCAGTGGCAAGTGTGGCATTTTATCTGTCAAGTGTGGCATGTGTTATGTCAAGAAGACGACAGGCATCAGTTGCATGTGTGGCATGTGATATGTCAAGTAGATGACAGAAATCAGTTGCGTGTGTGACATTTGATCAGTTATTGAGACGACAGGCATCAGTTGCGTGTGTCGCACTTGATCTGTCAAGTAGACGACAGGCATCAGTTGCATGTGTGGCATTTGATCTGTCAAGTAGACGACAGGCATCAGTTGCATGTGTGGCATTTGATCTGTCAAGAAGTCGATATGCATCAGTTTCATGTGTGGCATTGATATGTCAAGAAGAAAGTAGACGACAGACATCTGTTGCGTGTGAAGCAATTGATCAGTTATTGAGACATCAGTTGCATGAGTGGCATGTGATAAGTGAAGAAGACTACATGCATCAGTTGGATGAGTGGCATGTGATATGTCATGAAAACGACAGACATCAGTTGCTTGTGTGGCATGAGATATTTCAAGTAGAAATCAGGCATCAATTGCATGTGTGGCATTTGACCTGTCAAGTAGACGACAGGCATCAGTTGCATGTGTGGCATTTGATCTGTCAAGTAGACGACAGGCATCAGTTGCATGTGTGGCATTTGATCTGTCAAGAAGTCGATATGCATCAGTTTCATGTGTGGCATTGATATGTCAAGAAGAAAGTAGACGACAGACATCTGTTACGTGTGTGGCATTTGATCAGTCATTGAGACGACATGCATCAGTTGCATGTGTGGCATTTGATCTGTCAAGTTGACGACATGCATTAGTTCTTTAGTTGCTTAAGTGGCATGTGATCTGTCAAGTAGAAGACAGGCATCAGTTGCATTTGTGGAATTTGATCTGTCAAGAAGAAGACAGGCATCAGTTGCATTCATATTATGTGATATGTCAAGTAAACGAGAGGCATCAGTTGCCAGTGTGGCATTTGATCTGTCAAGAGGATGACACCGTCACTTGCATGTGTGGCATGTGATATATCAAGAAAACAATATGCATCAGTTACATGTGTTCCATGTGATATGTCAAGAAAACAATATGCATCAATTACATGTGTTCCATGTGATATGTCAAGAAAACAATATGCATCAGTTACATGTGTTCCATGTGATATGTCAAGAAAACAATATGCATCAATTACATGTGGTCCATGTGATATGTCAAGAAAACAATATGCATCAGTTACATGTGTTCCATGTGGTATGTCAAGAAAACAATATGCATCAATTACATGTGTTCCATGTGATATGTCAAGAAAACAATATGCATCAGTTACATGTGTTCCATGTGATATGTCAAGAAAACAATATGCATCAGTTACATGTGTTCCATGTGGTATGTCAAGAAAACAATATGCATCAGTTACATGTGGTCCATGTGATATATCAAGAAAACAATATGCATCAGTTACATGTGTTCCATGTGGTATGTCAAGAAAACAATATGCATCAATTACATGTGGTCCATGTGATATGTCAAGAAAACAATATGCATCAGTTACATGTGTTCCATGTGGTATGTCAAGAAAACAATATGCATCAGTTACATGTGTTCCATGTGATATGTCAAGAAAAACAATATGCATCAGTTACATGTGGTCCATGTGATATATCAAGAAAACAATATGCATCAGTTACATGTGGTCCATGTGGTATGTCAAGAAAACAATATGCATCAGTTACATGTGTTCCATGTGATATGTCAAGAAAACAATATGCATCAGTTACATGTGTTCCATGTGATATGTCAAGAAAACAATATGCATCAGTTACATGTGTTCCATGTGGTATGTCAAGAAAACAATATGCATCAGTTACATGTGGTCCATGTGATATGTCAAGAAAACAATATGCATCAGTTACATGTGTTCCATGTGATATATCAAGAAAACAATATGCATCAGTTACATGTGGTCTATGTGGTATGTCAAGAAAACAATATGCATCAGTTACATGTGTTCCATGTGGTATGTCAAGAAAACAATATGCATCAATTACATGTGTTCCATGTGATATGTCAAGAAAACAATATGCATCAGTTACATGTGTTCCATGTGATATATCAAGAAAACAATATGCATCAATTACATGTGTTCCATGTGATATGTCAAGAAAACAATATGCATCAGTTACATGTGTTCCATGTGATATATCAAGAAAACAATATGCATCAGTTACATGTGGTCCATGTGGTATGTCAAGAAAACAATATGCATCAGTTACATGTGTTCCATGTGGTATGTCAAGAAAACAATATGCATCAGTTACATGTGTTCCATGTGGTATGTCAAGAAAACAATATGCATCAATTACATGTGTTCCATGTGATATGTCAAGAAAACAATATGCATCAGTTACATGTGTTCCATGTGATATGTCAAGAAAACAATATGCATCAGTTACATGTGTTCCATGTGATATGTCAAGAAAACAATATGCATCAGTTACATGTGTTCCATGTGATATGTCAAGAAAACAATATGCATCAGTTACATGTGTTCCATGTGATATGTCAAGAAAACAATATGCATCAGTTACATGTGGTCCATGTGATATGTTATGTCAAGAAAACAATATGCATCAGTTACATGTGGTCCATGTGATATGTCAAGAAGACGCTAGACATCAGTTGCATGTGTGGCATTTGATCTGTCAAGTTGACGACATGCATTAGTTGCTTAAGTGGCATTTGATCTGTCAAGTAGAAGACAGGCATCAGTTGCATTTGTGGAATTTGATCTGTCAAGAAGAAGACAGGCATCAGTTGCATTTATAGTATGTGATATGTCAAGTAAACGAGAGGCATCAGTTGCCAGTGTGGCATTTGATATGTCAAGAGGATGACACCGTCACTTGCATGTGTGGCATGTGATATATCAAGAAAACAATATGCATCAGTTACATGTGTTCCATGTGATATGTCAAGAAAAACAATATGCATTAGTTACATGTGGTCCATGTGATATGTCAAGAAGTCGATATGCATCAGTTACATGTGTTCCATGTGATATGTCAAGAAAACAATATGCATCAGTTACATGTGGTCCATGTGGTATGTCAAGAAAACAATATGCATCAGTTACATGTGGTCCATGTGATATGTCAAGAAAACAATATGCATCAATTACATGTGTTCCATGTGGTATGTCAAGAAAACAATATGCATCAGTTACATGTGGTCCATGTGATATGTCAAGAAAACAATATGCATCAGTTACATGTGGTCCATGTGATATGTCAAGAAAACAATATGCATCAGTTACATGTGGTCCATGTGGTATGTCAAGAAAACAATATGCATCAGTTACATGTGGTCCATGTGGTATGTCAAGAAAATAATATGCATCAGTTACATGTGGTCCATGTGGTATGTCAAGAAAACAATATGCATCAATTACATGTGTTCCATGTGATATGTCAAGAAAACAATATGCATCAGTTACATGTGGTCCATGTGGTATGTCAAGAAAACAATATGCATCAGTTACATGTGGTCCATGTGATATGTCAAGAAAACAATATGCATCAGTTACATGTGGTCCATGTGGTATGTCAAGAAAACAATATGCATCAGTTACATGTGGTCCATGTGGTATGTCAAGAAGTCGATATGCATCAGTTACATGTGTGGCATGTGATATGTCAAGAAGACGACAGACATTAATTGCATGTGTGGCATGTGATATGTCAAGAAGACGACAGACATCAGTTGCATGTATGGCATGTGATATATCAAGAAAACAATATGCATCAGTTACATGTGTTCCATGTGATATGTCAAGAAAACAATATGCATCAGTTACATGTGTTCCATGTGATATGTCAAGAAGTCGATATGCATCAGTTACATGTGGTCCATGTGGTATGTCAAGAAAACAATATGCATCAGTTACATGTGGTCCATGTGGTATGTCAAGAAAACGATATGCATCAGTTACATGTGGTCCATGTGATATGTCAAGAAAACAATATGCATCAGTTACATGTGGTCCATGTGATATGTCAAGAAAACAATATGCATCAGTTACATGTGGTCCATGTGATATGTCAAGTAGAAGACAGGCATCAGTTGCATTTGTGGAATTTGATCTGTCAAGAAGAAGACAGGCATCAGTTGCATTCATATTATGTGATATGTCAAGTAAACGAGAGGCATCAGTTGCCAGTGTGGCATTTGATCTGTCAAGAGGATGACACCGTCACTTGCATGTGTGGCATGTGATATATCAAGAAAACAATATGCATCAGTTACATGTGTTCCATGTGATATGTCAAGAAAACAATATGCATCAATTACATGTGGTCCATGTGATATGTCAAGAAAACAATATGCATCAGTTACATGTGGTCCATGTGGTATGTCAAGAAAACAATATGCATCAGTTACATGTGGTCCATGTGGTATGTCAAGAAAACAATATGCATCAATTACATGTGTTCCATGTGATATGTCAAGAAAACAATATGCATCAGTTACATGTGTTCCATGTGATATGTCAAGAAAACAATATGCATCAATTACATGTGGTCCATGTGATATGTCAAGAAAACAATATGCATCAGTTACATGTGTTCCATGTGATATGTCAAGAAAACAATATGCATCAGTTACATGTGGTCCATGTGATATGTCAAGAAAACAATATGCATCAGTTACATGTGGTCCATGTGGTATGTCAAGAAAACAATATGCATCAATTACATGTGTTCCATGTGATATGTCAAGAAAACAATATGCATCAGTTACATGTGGTCCATGTGGTATGTCAAGAAAACAATATGCATCAGTTACATGTGGTCCATGTGATATGTCAAGAAAACAATATGCATCAGTTACATGTGGTCCATGTGGTATGTCAAGAAAACAATATGCATCAGTTACATGTGGTCCATGTGATATGTCAAGAAAACAATATGCATCAGTTACATGTGGTCCATGTGGTATGTCAAGAAAACAATATGCATCAGTTACATGTGGTCCATGTGGTATGTCAAGAAGTCGATATGCATCAGTTACATGTGTGGCATGTGATATGTCAAGAAGACGACAGACATTAATTGCATGTGTGGCATGTGATATGTCAAGAAGACGACAGACATCAGTTGCATGTATGGCATGAGATATGTCAAGTAGACGACATGCATCAATTGCATTTGTGGCATTTGACCTGTCAAGTAGACGACAGACATCAGTTGCGTGTGTGGCATTTGATCTGTCAAGTAGACGACAGGTATAAGTTTCATGAATGGCATTTGATCTGTTAAGTAGACGACAGGCATCAGTTGCATGTGTGGCATTTGATATGTCAAATAGAAGACAGACATTATTTGCATTTGTGGAATTTGATCTGTGAAGAAGAAGACGACAGGCATCAGTTGCATGTATGGTATGGGATATGTCAAGTAGACGACAGGCATCAGTTGCCAGTGTGGCATCTGATCTGTCAAGAAGACGACATGCGTCAGTTGAATGTGTTGCATGTGATATGTCAAAAAGACGATATGCATCAGTTTCATGAGTGGCATGTGATATGTCAAAAAGACGATATGCGTTGGTTGCATTAGTGACATGAGATAAGCCGAGAAGACGACATGATTCAGTTGCATATGTGGTATGTGATATGTCAAGTAAACGACAGGCATCAGATGTATGTTTAAATGTTTATCGATTTAAATTTGATTGCCAACACACCTTACATTCGTATACATTTTCATCATTTGTACTACAAGTATTCAGATTTATTGGTTCTTTGCGAAACGTATAAATCAAGTGACCAATAGCTATTTGTCAAGGTTTAAGCAGAAATTTGCCGCTATGCATTATATATGACTTTTACGCTCGATAAATTAAATCAATGGTTTTGATTTTAATGATCAATTTTCTGTAGCTTTTTGCATATATATAAATAGGATTATCCAACACTTGGTGGCTAAAACCAGAATGTCGAAACTCTATCCTGATGGAGTATTTTACACACGTTAATTAAAGCAACAGCAACTTTGGAACGATTCTAAAAGCAGATTCGAAGCTATTTATCGAGTTATGTCCCTTAAACGGATGACAAACATGGACGAGGGTTGGCATGACATTTTGATACCTTGCCTATGATATTTCTATGTCTTTGTTGAATTTTATCCTAAAGAACATCAATATGCAACACCTGTTGTTTAACGAAGTATCTCTTGTATTGAAATGCCATTCGTGAACAGCTTTCATGACAAACAAAACAAAACATTTAAGTTGCATGAGGGCCCGCATCTTTCCATGCGACGTCTGCGATATTAATGTACCATCTACTGTTAATAGAGTCGATACCATAATTTGGATCGACACATCAACGAAGAACGATGCCAGTTTTTAAGACTACAAAACTTATAATTAAAAAGTAAGATAATATTCATATGCATGTACTATTCCATCTTAATAATCTTATTTACCAAGACCTTGGTTTTCAGAAAAAAACAACATTCAATATGTTTCTGCCTGATACTCTTATAAATATAATTTTGCGAATCACTTGTTTCTTAGTATTAGCAAAGGTTAAACATTTTTGGATAACAGTTGTTTATTGCCCGGTAGTTTTTGTGACGAAAACAATTTGAAAGTTTTACCGTACCCAAACCACGAGTATGTGATGCCTTGTGACCACATACTATTTGGCATCATTTGAAAGAATATATTGGTGGGAAAATATTATTTTTTATCCAAAAAGGCCAACTCATGCGATCTAAAGAAGTAATATTTACAAGATCAAGTTTTCAACGTGCTGAAAAATCACCTTACGAGTATGTTGTTATTTGTTTGTTATGATGTAACCGTATGAACAAGAGGAGTGCCAACTTTAACAAAATACGCCCGTCCTAATTTTAGGGCTTCACGGTTGGTAATAATTGTTTGAACATGACGCCAGGTTTAGAGAGTAGACACTGTTATACAGTTTTGCCATTTCAAATGGCATAACTCATGAGTGGCTGCGGTGAAGCGTGACAGAAGCGATATGTCTGATTACGGAAATTATCCGAGATATAATGCCCATACACATTCTGACCCAATTTGGTGTTGATCGGACAAAAGTTTTTAAATGTATTCATCGGACACATACCAGACGAGGCAAGAAAATTCACGTACACCCGATGCCCGTACATCGCAGGTAAACTAATACATCCCGTAAACTATCCCCGTTAAATATTATTGAGCAGTGTACCATGCCTATTTAATTGTTAATCAATGTTCATTGTATATTGGGCTATTGCACTTTCTTTTCAGTTACAAAACCCCTTGTCTTTCAAGACCATGATTTGACCTTTGTGTCTTCTATCTCATGTGTAATCTACGCTCCATTCATGGAATTTGGTTTCGAACACTTTCTGACAATGTCTAAATACAGGCAAAATGATAGCGGGCAGGCAGGTCAATGCCGTATTTTTATATTGTTAACTGAACAGTATTTCATTAAATTGGAATAGAACAAAAAACTGTGAAAGGCATTTTACCACTTATTACATCATATATGAAGAAGCGTTACTCCAATGGTGTACAATGCAGTTATCAACATTGTTACCGGCCTTTTAGAAACTTTGAGATGGGTAAAACTGTAGAATATGCAAACTTTAGGTTTCAATAACACGTTTTTGAATTATAGAAATTATCCCTATACGTATATAGGTTTAAGAACAAAGCTGACCGGATAATTTTACACACAAAGGAGTGAACAAGGTGCGATTTGTTTATTTTTCTCTCTTGGTGTCATTTACTAGGTAATGTATATATTTAAATCTGTATATCTAAAAACAATATTGTAGAATTAACAACGATCTGACGCCATATACAGTGTCTATATAAATCTGCCATGATTGTGAATTTGGGTGGAGGGATTTTCGGGAGGACTTATATTTTAGTTATACTAATTTTTTTTTTTTTAGCTCCATCGCCTTCAATATTTCTTTTAACAGAAGCTTAAACCAAATTGCGATGACACATTTCCTACAGCCTTCCCACCAAGAAAACAACATGTTTGGTGATAAGTGGTTTAACATGAGCCAAATTTAGGGAGAGGACTCAGTTTTTGTCAAATGAGGGGGGTCATAACTCTCGAGTGACGGAGGCAACATGGCTGGTTATCGTAACTGACCGAGATATTATGCCAATACATATTCTTACCAAATTTAGTGATGATTAGTTTAAGTTTTATTGTTTGTTAGTTTTTTTTTGCAATAGACCGATTTAAGGTAATTCAAATAACATAAGGGTGATAACTCTCGAGTGACTCGAGCGACATGGCTGGTTAACGAACTTATTCAAAATATTATTCAAATCCACATTCTTACCAAATCTGGAGTTGTTTAGACAATGGATCGAATGACTATAGTGATATGGCTGGTAATCATATCTGTCCGAGATACACTATTTGACAAATTTAGGTAATAGGTCTAAGAATCTATTTATACACCATTCTGACCAAATGTATTTATTAAGAACCTTTTTATTTCAGGCACTCACACCAGGTGCATACGTTTGGCCTGCCCAAATTTTTCTTATTGTTTTATAGAAAGAAAGAACACAAACTAGCCAATAATCACACCTATTTTTTTTCTCACGTTATTTCAATTTTCTCTCTAAATATACGTCAAAATGCAGCATTACTAAGTTTATAAAATGTATAGTGGGCCTGCTTACAGACTACCCTAGTTTTGCACACGAACACCAACATTGGTGTACGTATGCCACTGAGAGGCAAAATTAAATACAACATATAATGTCTTGATTATCTTCAGCATGCAATTAAAACGTATTGAAATGAAAGTTTGCAAAAAGACCAAACACAATTGAACACTTGAAAGCAATCAAATGTCGTTTGTTCTTTAGTTCTAAGTTGATTTTGGACTTTATTAAGGTCTTGATGGAAACACTTGTGTATGCTGAACAAACAATACAATTGATTTGGGCCCAATATACTGCATCGCAAAATGTAATCGATCATTTAGAGTGCTTAAATGAATTTGACGAGTAAGTGCTCCAATCTTTACTCACACCTATAAAACGATCCGTGCCACTCGAATTGTATATAAGCTATAAGTCGCAAGCAGTCAGTGCTTTGTTAAGCGATTTTGTCCATGGGATAACGCTCGAGCACCGCTTGGCTACACATTTGTTGCTTGGTGTTAAATTCATGCAATATATTAGTTTTAAGCTTAACCTATACATTTGTTGTTTCATTCACAATAATAAGGCTTATTTTCCATATATACCTAAATCAGCTCTCCATTGAATATCGATACTTGAAATATGAAGGTGGCGATTGGTGATAAAGTGTACATATCATACGATATATTAGCTGTAATTTGGTTTTTATTTTTAAATGATCACAATATCATACGAGCACAACAGCAAACGAGCACAACAGCATACGAGCACAACAGCTTTTATGCGTTTCATATGTTGTCGAATCCTTCTGCCTGCGGATAATTTACATTTTGCTTAGTTTTTTTATTCTCTATTTTATCGTTTTAGTGATAAAATCAAAATGGAATCGTATCACCGTGATATGTTTTGCAAATATTTCGGAACATTTGTATATTTGTTTACACCAAAAATTGTCCTAATGGGCCTTTAATATGTTCTATGTATTTTTTGTAGTGAATTGAGTTGACATTCAATATAAAAATAGTACCAAAATGAAGACTTTTATTCATGTCAAAATTGTAGAAAATAAAGATATATAGGATCTGACACGAGTTATCATTTAATACCAAGATTTTATTAAACAAGTTCATTAACAACTTTCCTGGACGAGTCTAATGAAAATCTTGTATAAAATGACACCGAGTTTCAGATCTTTTTATCACATGCTTTAAACGTTGTTTTTATTACCAATTTAGTTCCAATTTCTAAACCAAATGAAAATAACAAAAACAGCTAGCAGTTATCAAGTTTTAATTCTGATAAAGCGCTGAACATGTCACAAATATAAAAATGTGTAGTAAAATATCCAACAACATGAATAGCGAACAATTTTAACAAATAACAACAACAATAAGTACAAAATTTGATGACGTCACACTGAGAGTACATGCATTTACGCGGTTTATGTGACCTACAATGGTCTGTCAAGTTTTACTGAGTGCACGGATTTAGAAGTTATTCGCTGTTGTTTTCCAGTTTTGAACGTCGGAATAACCGGTGCAAGGGGAAATTGACAGTGATGAACGTCTGGAAAGCCGGTACTAGGGGTGTTGACAGTGATGCACGTCTGAATAGCCTGCGCTTGGAGAAGTTGGCAATGTTGAATGTCTGAAATACCGGTGCTAAGGGGAATGGGAAATTTTGAACATCGAAAAAGCCGTTGCTAGGAGCAGTTGACAGTGATGAACGTCTGGATAGCCGGTGCCGGAGGAGTCGACAGTGATGCTCGTCTGAATATCCTACGCTTGGAGAAGTTGGCAGTGTTGAACGTCTGAATAGCCGTTGCTAGGAGACGTTTACAGTGGTGCATGCATGAATAGCCTGTGCTAAGGGGAGTTGGCAGTGTTGAACTTCTGAATAACCTGTGCTAGAGGGAGTTGGCAGTTTTGAACTTCTGAAAAGCCAGTGCTAGGGGGAGTTGGCAGTTTTGAAGTTATTCGCTGTTGCTTTCCACGGTGACATTGAAGCGTTTTCTTAGTGTACATGGATTTTCACAACATGGCGATGATTACGACGAAGCCTTACTCTGTACTGCATGGATGTTGGTGTTGAAAAAGTTCCACAAAGAATGTTTCCAGAGAACATGCTGTTCTAGCCGTCATGAGATGTGTAATGAGAAGCCTGTGCTGTTGAATTCGAATTTGTGTTTTGGTAACCGACAGCTGATTAAACTGGCAAGCAAATTTTATGGCATTGATTGCATATTGCCTGTTAAGATGGAGATGTTTGAAATGTTCTCGTGTTATTTGTCACTAATGTCGCTGTATTTGTTGACGGACTGGATATTTCTGTGGCTAGTAATCTGCATTATCTGGTTGGCGGAACATCAGAAAGTTTTCGAACAAGATGCTTTCTGGCACTATCATTCGTTAGCCATTTGTCTCCCGGAAGTCCTACAGCTTCATTATTGAGGTAAGTATTTGTTGGCGTTTTGTTTACAAACAATGCGAAGGGACATCTCGCGTGTGATTAATCTAGCTAATAGAAATGTCTGATACACACATGTGTAAGATAAAAATATTCGTAATGGGTATATTACACTGAAAACAAGGGTAAGCATGTGATAAAAGAATGTTATGTATCGTTATATAAGTTTATATTGCTAATTGTATCTGAAAATTAAACAATTGTTAAGTAATTGTCCATGAACTTGTTACATGCTGATAAAGTTAGACAAACCTATGTGAATAGCAGCTAGCAAGTGCTCCGTGGTACTGCTTAAATGCAAAATTAGTCATTTTGTCTGATACATCCCATATGTGTCAACGCTCTCAATGTTTATAATTGATTGTATGCATATGTGTATATGGGCTGGAGGCCTACATGCAATCAGTGATTGAATTTGAATTTGAATTCAAACAAATTGTATAGCACATTTTAGCTTATGTGAATTATTGTATTGAAATAGTGGGTGTCATCAGACGTTATTTATGGTATTTCAAACGTCCTATAACATTACTTCGAATAATGATATAACACTGATGTGATCAACTTAAAGATTAAATATTGACTCCTAATCATTCCTCCTTTTATGATTGTACAGACTTTTATAATATAAAATTGCAAATGTACATTTGTTACACTCGATCGAAATACTACAGGTACTAGGTATTTTATGTTTGTGCTAACGCCAAGTTGTGTGAGGTATGATTGACTTTTTTACACTCTACTTATACTCCGAATTGACCTATTCGGCGTACTGTAAAAACAAACACGGTACTCGGTACAAATTATGGTGATTTCTATGTAGAGATGTAAGAAAACACAACATGTAAGGTTGCCTTTAAAGTAAATTTTAATATATATTGTATTTCGATTTGGTTTCATTTTAGGTCATGTAGCTGTATTTTGCCCGTAGATTCTGCCACACACCTCTATTTGTTTTCTTTGATTGCGATACTTAACAAAGCTTTTAAAAGCTTTTTATGAATATAAAATTTGGATACTAGGAAAATAAATTGATAAGCATCAATCTCGGGAGTTGTTTTCTTTATAATTACAAAATATATATTTTTAAAGGTTAATTCGGTTTGAATATTGTTCTTGTCAAGGAATACTTTTAACTTTGACCAGAAATGTTGAACCATATTTCATATTGCTTTATTTCCAGTATATTCGATCTATTGAACATTATATCATATTTTATTTTCCATTTTATTACTCGATATATTTCTTTTATACCATTATCACTTATCAATGGTTTCATGATTAGCCCCAATAACAAACAAGGGTATTTTCTACGTCAGACATCAAAATGATCCCAAATTTTACCATTAATTCGAGATACAAATGTTCTAAGAGAAATCAAATCATGGTTGAATTGTACTTTAATTTAGAATACATTTTTAATCGTTATGTTAAAAATAAGACAGCAGCCGGTAAACGTTAATGGTGATTTGGACGAATGCTTTTTATTGTTTGTAAATATTGTAATCGCAGACTCTGATCAGTATATTAATTTCAATACTTGTTACACAGTTTCAAGTACAG
Organism: Mya arenaria; assembly: GCF_026914265.1. NCBI lineage: Eukaryota > Metazoa > Mollusca > Bivalvia > Myida > Myidae > Mya > Mya arenaria. Next base: position 58,693,717 of record NC_069127.1, read on the forward strand.
TTATTCTTGACAAATGCCTCAAAGCAACATGGATATTGTATATTTAGAACTATAGTTAGAGGGAAATGACACATATCAGCTGTACAAATTCCTAAAACAATGGCCAATGTCATCTGAAATAAATTAGGTCCTTTTGATACCTCAATGAAGTCCCAAAGAATGAGGACATCTCCTGGTGTCACTTACAAATAAAACTTTCAAACCATTTACATTTATAACGTAATTGTTATATGATGAGCAAATAAACACAAACTATATCTCTTATTAGCGATAGCTCTAAAATTGACCGAATTTCTGTTGCTGATTAGATAATGCACGTGAAACGCTAATTTCAAGGTAATCTGATATGTCTGTTGTGTGTATCATTTAGATCTTCATCAATCAAATAACAATTGTGTTACAAGTTCTAGAAAATCTAGAATAATATATTGGATTCCTTTTATTGTATCGGAACAGAGAGTGCCATTAGAATGTATTAATTATATCGGGGACGTGCTGAAGTCTGACTTGATATAATATGTTGCTCAATAATTTGCATAGTTAACGTATGAAAAGCGTAATGGCATATTGGTCATGTTCAAATGCGACATGACTAGAATCACAATGATGCTTTTAAGTTAAAATATCGTTTCGTTTTTCATGTAATGTATTGTTCTTTGTAATGCAAATGCCATATATTTTTGTGACACCCAGTCATTTTTTCTCTTAATAGCCTCCGCATGAAAAACTTAGCGATCGCATGAAAACTTGGCCATGTATTGTATGTTGATGTTATGTGAGGTTGTCTCGGCAGTTCCATGTTATAACCGCTAATACAATGTTGTTGTACTTTGAAAAAATGCTTTTGGATAACTATAAAAACACGTTTAAAAACTCCAGCGATAAACTTCGTTTAGGTATTTCCAAAAAGCGTATCTGGTTTTCGGCAACGAAAGTTTGATACTTTAATATTATTTGTTTCAAAACAAACAATAATTGAATTACGGAAGACAATTCATGTCTGTTGTTTATGTTTCTTTTTGTTAGACGTGTATCTTTCGTATAAATTCGGTAAAGCATTTTCCTCTGAACAATGTCCTTGTTTATGTTTGGCTTGTCTCTGTAGTTTTTATTGTGGTTTTATCTATTAGGGAGCAAACGTCGCAGACGCATATTTTCAGCAGAAGGTATAGATTACGTTTTATATGATATCTTTTGTAATTGGTCACGAATTGTAAAACGAAAACAGGCTTATGGTATTGCCATTTACTTTACAACGATACAGAAGTTATGACAATTTATCTCATACCACGTCCGTAAAATGCTTGTTTTAAAGCGAATTCGGCACTCGTCGTCATTTAATATAAAACATATATTAATTTCGTTCAGGAAAATTAATAATCAGCTCGCCCAAAAGGCTCGCCTTCATTTTCCTGAACTCTTAAAGTAAGTAAAGTTTTGTTTTAAAATATAACGAGTGTCAGACCCTTTATAATTAAAAATATAGTGCGAAATCTGATATATGCATACTGGAAGTAAGTTTCTTAAGAATGCATCTGAATATCCGGTGCAAGGGAGTTGCACGGTCTGAATAGCCTGAAATGAGAGGAGTTGGCAGTGTTGAACGCCTGAATAGCCGTTGCTAGAGACTAATCCGTGAAAACATCGGATCAGGCGGTGATAGGGAGAGTTTACAGTGATGAACGTTTGAATATCATTTGCTAGGAGAAGTTGGTAGTGTTGAACGTCTGAATAGCCAGTGCTAGGGGGAGTGTATGGTGTTGAACGCCTGAATAGCCGGTACTAGGTAGAGTTTACAGTGATGCACGTCTGAAATGCCGGTGCTAAGTGGAATTGGCAGTTTTGAACGTCGGAATAACCGGTGCAAGAAATTGACAGTGATGAACGTCTAGAAAGCCGATACTAGGGGGAGTTGAAAGTGATGCACGTCTGAATAGCCTGCGCTTGTAGAAGTTGGCAATGTTGAACGTCTGAAATGCCGGTGCTAAGGGGAATGGGCAGTTTTGAACATCGAAAAAGCCGTTGCTAGGAGCAGTTGACAGTGATGAACGTCTGGATAGCCGGTGCCAGGGGGAGTAGACAGTGATGCTCGTCTGAATATCCTGCGCTTAGAGAAGTTGGCAGTGTTGAACGTCTGAATAGCTGTTGCTAGGAGACGTTTACAGTGGTGCATGCATGAATAGCCTGTGCTAAGGGGAGTTGGCAGTGTTTAACTTCTGAATAACCTGTGCTAGAGGGAGTTGGCAGTTTTGAACTTCTGAAAAGCCAGTGCTAGGGGGAGTTGGCAGTTTTGAACTTCTGAAAAGCCAGTGCTAGGGGGAGTTGGCAGTTTTGAACTTCTGAAAAGCCAGTGCTAGGGGGTGTTGGCAGTTTTGAACTTCTGAAAAGCCAGTGCTAGGAGGAGTTGGCAGTGCTGAACGCCTGAATTGCCGTTTTTATGGGAGGTTGACTTTGCTGCACGTCTGAATATTAGTAGCGGATGTTGGCGGAGTTAACAGTGATACACGTCTGAATAGCAGGTGCAAGTGGAGCTGATATTGTTGCACGTCTGAATAGCCGGTGCTAGGGGAGTTGTCAGTGATGCACGTCTTAAAATGCGTTGGTATGTTTTTTTACAGTGTTGCACGTCTGAATAGCCGGTGCTACAGATAGTTGATATTGTTGCACGTCTGAATAGCCGGTGCTACGGAGAGTTGACAGTGTTGAACGTCTGAATAGCGGGTGGTGGGGGTGGTTACAGCGTTGAACGTCTGAACAGGCGCTGCTTAGAGGAGTTGGTAGTGATGCACGTCTAAAATAGCCGATGCAAGGGTGAGTTTGCAGTGCAGTCTCTTTTGTACGTACTTTAACAAGTACAACCTATACTCAATTATAAATTAACCACTTCCATATAAAGTAGTGCCTATCAAACCATTATAGAAAACTTAAGTAAAAACTTTTACTATAGCATACGATTATACCTCTTGGAATGCGACTCTCTGTATAACTAAAGAGCTTGTCCAAGTTGTGAGAGAATGAGAGTTTACACGTTATATAAGGCCAGCTTTTCTTTATAGAGATTACTTCTACAAAACTATATGGATAACGTGAACATGGACATTGTCAGCAAACTTTTAAAGATCGTCGATGTACCTCTATGTTCCTACTTCAGAAGAAATATCAACGTTCATAAAGTACTCAATTATGTATGTAGCTAAATCCTCTATTTCAAGTAACTTGCCACATACTTATCATTCTCATATTATTATAACTATGCTTACCGACTTTGGTATATATTACCATGCGTGTTGATACTGGGCATGAGTTACCATTTAAATGTAGGATGCTACTTTGTTTGGAAAGGTTTCATTAGTTAGTCTTTGCTTGGACATAGTCAGTATTGTAAATTTTATTTATATCATTGAACAGACTCAATCAGAACGAGACTGTTATTTTCATTATCAATTGTTATTCCCTAATTTCTCTTAGGTTCGACGTGGATATAAAGGACCGATTTCTATCAACTGTAGCTAATAATTCCCGCTTGTCTCGAATTTTCCGAGGCTCGAGGTTATTTTCACCGGTCCATGAAGTTCGAGCCAACGGGCTTCGACTGTATTGTATACAATGTTCGGTCAATATAAGACCCCAACAACATGCCTTCCAGCTACCTTTCTTTTCCTACTGTTCTAAGTTGATGAAAATGCCTCCTTTTAGTTCCTTCTTCTTGTTAAATCCTCTTATTGTTCATACTCTTTGTGCAAAATGATTTATATAACTGTTTGTATATTTGTTCGTTTAAATTGTCCAACTTATGAGTTGTATTGGCCATGTATGCGGAGCGTATTATCGAATTGAAACATTGCCGACCTGAGATTGCCAGATGGCTATAAACTGTTCAACAAGTTGAAACTGACGTTTTAAGCATAGTTTCGTCACAAGTTTGATGAAAATTATACCAGATAGTAAAAGGTGTTTCCTAAATTAGAAATTTGGTGTAAAAAATGATCTTACACTGGTGCACACAATTCGTTATTTCCCTACTTCTTGTTACAAAACAACTCATACTATCTCATTCTTAATTGCCATAAAGCTCCTATTCTATTCTTATTTTTCTATAGATAACTACTGTAGAGCATGCAACTATAGAACACAGATTATCCTAATCCGAAGTGTCAAGTGCGACCAATGATTAATTATATGAACAATATATCACATGTTTTAATATTCTCATGGAATCTGAGCATTTTGTATGAATAGTGATGATGGATGGTACTGTCATAATTGCATAAGTTGAAATCACGTTTGAAACATCTGTTGTATATGTGCAATCAGATATGTTATAAATGTGCAATATGCATTGCATTATACAAACATATTTTATTTGTTATGCACGTTGAAAACATCTCTGCTGGAAATTCAAAGATGAGCTGCAAGAAAACTGTTCTCGCCATTTTGGCATGTGTCCTTGTAACTGCTCAAAATCTGAAAAAAGTCCCTGAAGGAATGGATATTAACGAGTTCGATAAAAATGTAAATACTTTTTTCAACTTATTTGATAAAGATTATTTTAAAAGTAGTTTAATGATTTCTGAGTTATGTTTCTTTAAATCGATTTTAAGAGTCTTATGTCATTGTAGTTTGGGACACAAGATGGTAGAAAGTAGAAAAAGGTGTCAGACAGGTATACTTTTCATATTGTATATATTTACATTCAGTGGTGTGTCTAGTTATGCAAACAAAATGTTGGACTGTGATATGGTCTTGCAAAATATAAAAAACTAAATCCTTTGATAACCTCAGAAACTCATGAAAAAATGCAAATACGCAATTTGATGTTTTCATTAACCATTGCCTTAAAGGGAATGTACACCAGATTGGCACCAAAAATATATTTTCTGTAACGAATCTCAGGACAATTATTTAATAAAATGTTTTACGCTTTGATATCATAATTGTAAAAAAAACATACCAAAATATAAAAAAAAATCGAGTCGGAGAGCGGGTTCGAACCGGTGTCGCAAAAATTGCAGTCCAGTGCTGTATCCACCGTGCTACGAAGGCTTACTCCAAACAGTTGGAATATTTAAGCTATATACCTAACATGGTCATATCACGTGATAAGATCGACTAGCCAATCACGCATAAGGAATGAATTCTACTATACCTAGTAATATTTTTAACTATGTGGTACTTCAGATAGTAAGTTCCAATTCATTGTACACATCGATACCAAGTTTATGTCAGTTTTCGACAAATTGTTTTTCGCTGTTTTATCATACGGAGTACAATCCCTTTAAGTGGATCACCCAAATCACCTTTATAATTTAATGGTATGGTTGTTAAACAATAAAATGAAACAAACACATGATTTAACATGAGTTTGATTTACTTTAATGATATGAGGTGTTTTATCGGTATAATTACCACACCGGCAATAAAACAACGCATACATGAAACAAGCAACTTTCCTCTTTATATAACCTCAGTAAGTATATTATTTAAGTTGAATTTACTGGTTAAAAGAAACCCTATAAAAATCAAATAATTTATCTATATAATAAGCTTTTTGCCACCATTCCCACCTAGAACTGATTTGTATGCTAATGGACCCAAAACCTGTTCACTTTTTGAGGTTGATTTTGTTTTATTTATTATCTATCAAAATGATCGGCAAAGTCTGAAGTAAATGGAAGTGATGGCCTAAATTTCCAACGCTTGGTATGGCCCGAGAAATCTATGGCGTCCAAAAAGGCCAAGATCAAATTTCAATTCAGTAAAAATGCTATGTTTTAACATGGCAAATTTCATAGTAAGATAAGGATGATTAAATTATTTTACACATGGATATTACTTCCCTAAAACTGTTCTAAAATTATATCTACAACATTGACCACTTCAAAGTACATGTAATAATCATTTCAAGGTCAGAGTCTGAAAAATACCAAATTTCTTCAACATCTCTTTCTCCTTTTTAAGTTTATTGATCTATTTGGACTTTTTTGAGACTCTATTGCTATAAAAACGGAATGCTAAAATTTCAAATACATTGAATACTAAAGGCTATCACACTCCTTATATCAGCTGAATACTGAGGTTGTCAACTTATTATCAACACATCATTGATTGTTATTTTATTTAAAGAATGAAAAAAAACGAGTATACGTGCAGTTTAAATGTTTTCTGATATTTCTTTTTCTTAATTACTACACCATTATATTGCTCAGTGAGAAAGAGTTATATTTAGTACAGATATTGATATTTTACGTAAATAATATTAACTTCAGTATAATGTCTTTTGAACACAATCTGTAGTTTTTAAACAAAAAAACGCTCGTCTGATTTTACCCTTTTACGGTTTATTTATTTTACATAAAAATCTTCAAATTCTTCTGAATGGCATTTTACCACACTTTTCAACAACAATGTTGAAATCTTATAGGCAGCAATACCTTCTATAACTCCATACGTTGGTATGATCCGCCTTTCTGTTAGACAAACAGTAAAGTTTAATTGTAACTTAGTACTAATAACAATTGCATACGAAGATTTTCTACTGTTTGATGAATCAAAATCACATCCATATAGATTATATCCTGGAAAAGCAAAGTCTAAATTTGTATCTTCTGAGCATTATCTTGTTTCCACAAAAAATGTTGATTTTGGGCATAAAGAGATATAACATTGTAAACAATACCTTGAAGTGTTCTAGACTGACATTAACAGGGAATGTAAGTGTGTGGTTTAAAGACCTTGTTGTTTCCAACCGTTTTATTTCAATTTTTTTACCGAAAATGCGACAAATATTTTTGATTCATTTTATGTACGTATGTAAAGCTCATTCAGAGATTTGACTCCGCTCAATGACACATAATGACAATGGTAATTTGAACGACCAGATAAATTCACAACAGCAGCCTCAATTGTATCACCTTGGCATCTGTGAACTGTTTTGGCTGCAGCAGGCCTAAGTGATATCTGGTTGCGGCGCACTTGTATCTTCCAACAGGGAATTGCCTCTTTATTTCTTGAATTGGTGTCCAAGTTCTTGGAGTTTTTAGCATAATTATATAGATGCTTAATTTCATTTCAGTTGTTTAAGCCAATGTTTTCTCTATCAAACTTGATCAATACAATTACTCCTTTTCTGGCAATTTTTGATCTTACAGCCATGACTTGACCTAATCCGTCATCAACATCTTCATTTGTGGATAATTCTACTCTTGTTCCAATAGAGATCTTCAAAGATTGTGGAAGACCCATTGTTCTGGACAGTTTTCTTTGAACTCTTTAGACAATTTCTGATTTGACTTCATCAGTTCTGTCACCACACAATATCCCAATCTTTCAAATTTCTTTTTCACTTTCACTAGACAAATTATAGATCAAGTCATTGTATCTGTCAACAGAACCATTTGTGAGAAATATATGTTGGGTTTTTAAGGGGTAAATTTGATTCATGTAAGCTGTTCAAATTACCCGTTATACAACGTATCAATGTCTTGTTTTGTGTATTGTCCCACACGCTATCGATTTAGCAGCTTTGCTCACGTTAAATAATCTTTTTGTCTCATTATTTGTGTCAAGCTGAATATTTCAAACACATACTTCCACAAATTTGTCGCAAGAATTGAAAATCCAATCATCATATACTCAATTTTATCAGACGTCAGTCCCACAAATGGCATTCATTTTCAATTTATTTAGTGTTTCAAACTGATTATTTTTATATCCTAATTAATACTAATAAAAGGTTTAAAGGTCTCCTAATCTTGTCCTTTTCAAAAATGTTCGTTTTACTTTTATAGCATTAGCGGTTTATTAGTTCAATTCATATCAGCTCGATTTTGAAATGAATAAGAACAAACTATCGCTTGTTGAATTGGTCTTTAAACTGCGAATTTATGTTAATCGAATATATATTATGGCAATGACTACTTTTCGAAGCACTTAGCGTTAAAAAAAACTAGTTCAACAGTAAATATTGTGGAATTTGTATAAATCCCTTTAGCGGATTGTGTGAGTGGAATTACGCCGCATATGAAACTTCCGCACGTATGTCTCTATGGGGGGGGGGGGGGGGGGGTACAACCGCCAAAGCCAGCCCTAGAGCAAATATAACTAAGGTTATAAACCGTTGCGTTTTTTCCATAGTTTTTCGACATACGTTATAGAAATACAAAGTGGATGACATAGTGGACATTTCAAGGTTCATTAAGGGCATCCATATTTGCTTTATTTGAAACAGGCGCGCGAGGATATATTGTCTTATCCTATTACACAGTAATGAATCAATATAACCACTAATGCCTACATTGTTTTGTTCTAAGCCTATGATATGGCGCCACAATAATAATTTGTATTTTTTTTCAAATTTATTTCAATCATTGGATTTAACAATCTTATTACATGTCACTTGATATGTTGAAAAAATAATATTGATTACATGAAAACAGGAGTTAGGGCCTTCGATTAAGAAAAAATTGACACATAGAACAATGGGAATCGTAGGACAACTGTGTACATTGTTTTTTATATCCATCAGCTATATCAGAACCAGGCCCCAATACCGCAAACATACTTTATTCAAATTTCAATCTCATCTTTACTAAAATTACCACACCTTATCTTAATTTATGTAATACTTGAGTGTTAACAGTTTTTGAAAGCGCATTGTCTCTTAGAACGCCTTGATATATTGTTAATTTACCAATATATCGAGGCGTTTTAAGAGACTATGCGCTTTCAAAAACTGTTACCGTAAAGATTCCAAAGAAACAAAATTATCCTGCAAACGTAAGAAAATGAGTACAACGTAGTACTTTTCTGCAATTACTCAAGTCCATTCTTTGCTCTAGAAGTTAATTTATTAACACATTTTTTTTATCCACAAATTCTAAATCATAGTTTTAAGAAAAAGAGTAAAAATCATCCTATGATTGTTTTTTTCTGTAAAAAAAGAAATTTGAGATTCAGCTAATGATTTGGCTTCAATATTTCCGTGAAAATGCGTTCAGTTAAGGCTAACGTTACCTTACTTCAGACAACTGTTTTTGTTTTGTTTTCCTGTTGCAACACGGCGTATATATAAACTGCAAGCGAGGAACCAAACTAAACGCATGGCAGGTTTCACACAGAAATTGGTTTCGGCATCCTGATTGGATGGTTATTATATATGTCTTTACCATTTATGCCGGGAATATAATAGATCGTCAAAGATATTTTGTAAAACTGGCCCCAGAGTAAGGATTATTGATGACCAAGACTGCTGTTTTTTTTCTTCAAAATTCCAAGTCTTACTTGAGTCCTTGTCAATATATACCCATTCATGTGTGCGGACGGACGGACTAAAGGACGTCCGTCAGTGTGTCAGGCTAATTTCTTTCTCTTGTATGGACATATTTTAAAATAACTTGCCACATGTATTTGACATACCAAGACGAAGTGTCTTTGCACGACCTGTCTTCCTACCTCTAAGGTCAAGGTCACACTTCTTCATATAAGGACATAGAGTAAAGGTGGTCTTGTCAGGGCTGTAGCTTTCTCTTTTGTGAACATAATTTATAATAACTTGATATATGTGTTCAACATACCTAGAAAACGTGTCGCGTGCAAGACTCGTGTCCTTAACTCTTAGGTTTAGGTCACACTTAGTGTTTAATTACAATGGAATGCTGCATTTAAGATAAGGTGGTCGCAGTAGTATTAAAACAGGGGTCAGCGGCTATTTTGAAAATTGGAACAGTAGAAGATGGCCGCGATAGGGGTCCAGGGGTTCCGCGGCCATATTGGAAAAATATTTCTTTAGGCGGCACATGTTTTTCTCAAAACCGATAATGACGGGATACCGTTAGATGTTGTGAGACCGTTGTCAATGTGGGTGCTAATTACTGTATGCAAATTTGGCTATGAATGAAGTCCTTCATTTGTGTGCTTTTTCGATAGTAATTATGGTTTTGAGAGCGTATGTCAGAGAATGTTTTCTTTTCAATAAGATCGAGTCAATGCTTTCGTCGGGTAGCTGATAATTTTAAGGTTTTATTGGGGGTTTCAGAAGCTTCACAGCCATTTGACATGAAATGATTTTTAAAAATAACCGTAAGTGTCAGTGTGGTAACATATTAATTAGCCCTCTCAACTTGTCATTAGCCATTTCCAATAGAATAATTTGTTACCACACTGACACTAATACTAATTGGATTATACATTACTATTCGTATTATTAAACAATCAATAACCTTTTTAATCACAAGAAGCCAACAGTTTTAAATGCTTTTATTTCTTAACACAAACGTGAGCAGATGTAGAAAAAAAACACAATGGTATTAAAATGTAATAATTCTTAATGCTTCTGAAGTTTTTTGGAATAGTTAAGTTAAAACATTTCTTTGAGAGTACTGTTACAATAAAACCTGATGAAAAAAATAGCAGATGTAAAAATAGGCATGATATTAGAAAGTAATTATTTTAAATGCTTTTCAAAACACTTTTTTAGTTACAAAATTTATTGGACTAAACATTACTATTCGTATTATTAAAACCATCAATAACCTTTGTAATCACTAGGAGCCAACAAAGTTTAAATGCTGTTATGTCTAAATACAAATGTGAGCAGATGTAGAAAAAACACAATGGTATTAAAATGTATTCATTCTTAATGCTTCTTAAGCTTTTTGGAATAGTATGTTAAAACATTTCTTTGAGAGTACTGTCACAATAAAACCTGATGAAAAAAAAAAACAGATGTAAAAATAGGCATGAAATTAGAAAGTTATGATTTTTTAATGCTTTTCAAAATACTTTTTCAGTTACAAAATTACAAGACTTGTTTTGTAAACAATAACTATCATTAAAAGTTGCACAGTCTGCCCATGAAACAACAATACAAATCACAGTGTACAGCTATTTGAGCATAATACTATTTACAACAATAAGTAACAACAAATACATAACAGAGTATGACTTTCAAGTATCAATAAATATGTTTGGAAGATAACCAATACAAATCAGTATACAGCTCTTTGAGAATCATGGAATGAATGTATATGTTATTGAAATAGTTTTGTTAAAAACTGTTAATGAGGAATGATTAGAATGAGTAACAATAAAAACCAAAACATTCAATAAAAACCCCCAAAAAAATGTTTTAATACTTAAAAAATGATATAACTTTAGAAAATAGTTATGATGGGGAAAAAATAAAATGTTTTGCATCAAAACTTATAATGAGGATGAGGTTTTGTTTGTTTTTGTTGTAAAACAATTTAAAATGTAAACACTAAAGTTATAACAGCAAAAATGTAAATTGAGTCTATTTTTCAAGTGCTTTTCTGTTAATATGTTTCAATTATGAAAATTACATGACTAGCTTTTAGAAAAATTCTAAACCATTACTCATGACTTATAAGTAACAACAATCACAGTATACAGCTATTTGAGTACAATAAAAACAAGGTTCACATTTTAAAACGTTCCATATCAAAACTTATGAGGTAAAAAGTGAATATCAAAATTTATAATGAGGATGAGGTTTTGTTTGTTTTTGTTGTAAAACAATTTAACATGTAAACACTAAAGTTATAACAGCAAAAATGTTTTTTAAACTAGTTAGCCACTTTGGAAAGAACATTAAACTATGTGAAAGAAAATGAAAAAAAAAATCTAATTATATGTCAAACGTTCAGGTTGTCTTCGATCTCTCAATGGATATCTCCTAGCAGGTAGTTCGAGATTTGCAAACTTTCTCATAATCTTATCATGTAAAAGTAAAATAATTTCTATAAGAATGTCAGTGAAAGAATAAAACACAAGGCTGATGATGGTTGTTGTGATGAAAACAATTATATCTAAAACAGAATAAACGATGATACATGAAATGAACCTTCAGGATCATTGAATTTTTTCAGAGTTATTCGCATTTAGCCCTAGAATGTTCAACAATTGAGCTATCCTCTGAAATTGATCTTAAAGGCTCTGAAATCACAACCTCTCTCAACTCAATACTCCCTCCATTTCGTCTTTGGCACCTCCCTCTACACATACACACACAAACAAACGCAAGTAATACAAACAGCAATGCAGTCATGATGGGGAGGATGATGGAGAGGATGGGGTAACGTGCTATGAATAATAAAAAATGATGATAATCTTTATATAATAAAAGTTATCTCATATAATGCCATAAAATAAATGATTCTTATCAAGGCATCTTTGAAATAGATCTACTTTTATTGATTCAAACCATTATCTTACATCTAATGGAGGATACATGAAAAGCTAAAACAAAGGATGGATAAAACAAATGAAAATTCATAGATACCTGAAATAGATATTTCCTCATGATATGTTGTCAAGGGTGGAGTGCTGTAGGTTGTAGTGGCATATGTTAAGATCGACACAGGTAGAGCAGTTATATCATCTAAAAAACAAGTATTGAAAAAACAACAACAAATATTGAAAAATGGTTGTGATATGTTGACCTTTTTAGATTTCCATTCAGACTTAAAAGCAGCTTATAGTAATTTTGATGATAGATGAATGCTAACATGAATTGATTTCAGGTCTTGAGTGATTTATGAAAAGCCGAAAAAGAGCAAAATGAATAATAATTAACACCTGAAATCGGTATTTCTTCCACATCATTATCCATTCTTGGGGGTCGAGTGGTGTGGGTTGTAGAAGCATAAGTTGATAGTTCATCACCGGGCTAAAAATAAATAAGTGGATTCTTGTTTATTTATGTTTTATCAACTTCAATGTTTTTGAACATTTGATATTCATGGTGTATATATTACACTATGAGAGGAAGTTTGCATAGTAAAAATCAAACAGTATTGATTCAACCAGTGAGAGCATTGAAAATGTCTGGAACGTCATAGGTGACTGCATTCAAGCATGTTAAAAGTGACTATTAGCATTTTTAGCGATACTTTTTATTGAGGGCATTAGTTATGATATTACATATGTAAAAACACTCGCTGTTCATTGATACTTACAGGACATGTAAGTGACTCCCCGTCCGGCTGGATGATTGTCAATGCCCTATTCCCCACTATATCTTCACATGCTAGAATGGGCGAAGTATAAAGACTTACCGCTTGAGCTGCGCTCATCGGTGGCGATGGTGGTGTCTGTAACAAGTGTTTAATATATAAGTACAACGAGTATAAACGCGATCATATGTATAACGTAAGAATATATATTTTAATGTTGAAACTTGAATAAGCGAAGTATAAAGACTTACCGCTTGAGCTGTGCTCATCGGTGGCGGTGGTGGTGTCTGTAACAAGTGTTTAATATATTAGTACAACGAGTATAAACGCGATCATATGTATAACGTAAGAAAATATATTTTAATGTTGAAACTTGAATGAGCGAAGTATAAAGACTTACCGCTTGAGCTGCGCTCATCGGTGGCGATGGTGGTGTCTGTAACAAGTGTTTATTATATTAGTACAACGAGTATAAACGCGATCATATGTATAACGTAAGAATATATATTTTAATGTTGAAACTTGAATGAGCGAAGTATAAAGACTTACCGCTTGAGCTGCGCTCATCGGTGGCGATGGTGGTGTCTGTAACAAGTGTTTAATATATTAGTACAACGAGTATAAACGCGATCATATGTATAACGTAAGAATATATATTTTAATGTTGAAACTTGAATAAGCGAAGTATAAAGACTTACCGCTTGAGCTGCGCTCATTGGTGGCGGTGGTGGTGTCTGTAACAAGTGTTTAATATATTAGTACAACGAGTATAAACGCGATCATATGTATAACGTAAGAATATATATTTTAATGTTGAAACTTGAATAAGCGAAGTATAAAGACTTACCGCTTGAGCTGCGCTCATTGGTGGCGGTGGTGGTGTCTGTAACAAGAGTTTAATATATTAGTACACCGAGTATAAACGCGATCATATGTATAACGTAAGAATATATATTTTAATGTTGAAACTTGAATAAGCGAAGTATAAAGACTTACCGCTTGAGCTGCGCTCATCGGTGGCGATGGTGGTGTCTGTAACAAGCGTTTAATATATTAGTACTACGAGTATAAACGCGATCATATGTATAACGTAAGAATATATATTTTAAAGTTGAAACTTGAATAAGCAAAGTATAAAGACTTACCGCTTGAGCTGTGCTCATCGGTGGCGGTGGTGGTGTCTGTAACAAGTGTTTAATATATTAGTACAACGAGTATAAACGCGATCATATGTATAACGTAAGAATATATATTTTAATGTTGAAACTTGAATAAGCGAAGTATAAAGACTTACCGCTTGAGCTGTGCTCATCGGTGGCGGTGGTGGTGTCTGTAACAAGTGTTTAATATATTAGTACAACGAGTATAAACGCAATCATATGAATAACGTAAGAATATATATTTTAATGTTGAAACTTGAATAAGCGAAGTATAAAGACTTACCGCTTGAGCTGCGCTCATCGGTGGCGATGGTGGTGTCTGTAACAAGTGTTTAATATATTAGTACAACGAGTATAAGCGCGATCATATGTATAACGTAAGAATACATATTTTAATGTTGAAACGTGAAGTATAAAGACTTACCCTCTCGTGGAGAAGCTTGTGGATCCGCTCCACCTCCTCCCTCATTTCCCAGAATATCAAATATTCTTCGCAGCTAAACGAAACTTTTTTATCCTTTGTAATGTCGTGTATATGAATAAATGTTTCACCCAAAAATGGGGTCATGCAAAGTAACTTCCTCGTTCCAATCCTAGAAATTGCTTTTGCCACACGGCCACTTCGGCTTCTTTTTATGGTGAAGCTCATGTATTTTTTTTTTTTTTTTTTGAAAGTTAAAAAAGCACGGTGAAAACAACATGTTACACTCTCTATATATAGTATTGAGTTGAGAGAGGTTGTGATTTCAGAGCCTTTAAGATCAATTTCAGAGGATAGCTCAATTGTTGAATATTCTAGGGCTAAATGCGAATAACTCTGAAAAAAATTCAATGATCCTGAAGGTTCATTTCATGTATCATCGTTTATTCTGTTTTAGATATAATTGTTTTCATCATAACAACCATCATCAGCCTTGTGTTTTATTCTTTCACTGACATTCTTATAGAAATTATTTTACTTTTACATGATAAGATTATGAGAAAGTTTGCAAATCTCGAACTACCTGCTAGGAGATCTCCATTGAGAGATCGAAGACAACCTGAACGTTTGGCATATAATTAGATTATTATTTTTCATTTTCTTTCACATAGTTTAATGTTCTTTCCAAAGTGGCTAACTAGTTTAAAAAACATTTTTGCTGTTATAACTTTAGTGTTTACATGTTAAATTGTTTTACAACAAAAACAAACAAAACCTCATCCTCATTATAAGTTTTGATATGAAACGTTTTAAAATGTGAACCTTGTTTTTATTGTACTCAAATAGCTGTATACTGTGATTGTTGTTACTTATAAGTCATGAGTAATGGTTCAGAATTTTTCTAAAAGCTAGTCATGTAATTTTCATAATTGAAACATATTAACAGAAAAGCATTTGAAAAATAGACTCAATTTACATTTTTGCTGTTATAACTTTAGTGTTTACATTTTAAATTGTTTTACAACAAAAACAAACAAAACCTCATCCTCATGATCATTTTGATGCAAAACATTTTATTTTTTTCCCATCATAACTTTTTTTCCCATCATAACTGTTTTTTCATCATATGTATTTGTTGTTACTTATTGTTGTAAATAGTATTATGCTCAAATAGCTGTACACTGTGATTTATGTTGTTGTTTTATGTGAACCTCATTTTCTAAAGTTATATCATTTTTTAAGTATTAAAACATTTTTTTTTTTTGGCTTTTATTGAATGTTTTGTTTTTTATTGTTACTCATTCTAATCATTCCTCATTAACAGTTTTTAACAAAACTATTTCAATAACATATACATTCATTCTATGATTCTCAAAGAGCTGTATACTGATTTGTATTGGCTATCTTTCAAACATATTCATTGATACTTGAAAGCCATACTCTGTTATGTATTTGTTGTTACTTATTGTTGTAAATAGTATTATGCTCAAATAGCTGTACACTGTGATTTATATTGTTGTATCATGGGCAGACTTTGCAACTTTTAATGATAGTTATTGTTTACAAAACAAGTCTTGTAATTTTGTAACTGAAAAAGTATTTTGAAAAGCATTAAAAAATCATTACTTTCTAATTTCATACCTATTTTTACATCTGTTTTTTTTTTCATCAGGTTTTATTGTGACAGTACTCTCAAAGAAATGTTTTAACATACTATTCCAAAAAGCTTAAGAAGCATTAAGAATGATTACATTTTAATACCATTGTGTTTTTCTACATCTGCTCACATTTGTATTTAGACATAAAAGCATTTAAAACTTTGTTGGCTGCTAGTGATTACAAAGGTTATTGATGGTTTTAATAATACGAATAGTAATGTTTAGTCCAATAAATTTTGTAACTAAAAAAGTGTTTTGAAAAGCATTTAAAATAATTACTTTCTAATATCATGCCTATTTTTACATCTGCTATTTTTCATCAGGTTTTATTGTAACAGTACTCTCAAAGAAATGTTTTAATATAACTATTCCAAAAAACTTCAGAAGCATTAAGAATTATTACATTTTAATACCATTGTGTTTTTTTCTACATCTGCTCACGTTTGTGTTAAGAAATAAAAGCATTAAAAACTGTTGGCTTCTTGTGATTAAAAAGGTTATTGATTGTTTAATAATACGAATAGTAATGTATAATTCAATTAGTATTAGTGTCAGTGTGGTAACAAATTATTCTATTGGAAAGGGCTAATGACAAGTTGAGAGGGCTAATTAATATGTTACCACACTGACACTTACGGCTATTTTTAAAAATCATTTCATGTCAAATGGCTGTGAAGCTTCTGAAATCCCCAATAAAACCTTAAAACTATCAGCTACCCGACGAAAGCATTGACTCAATCTTATTGAAAAGAAAACATTCTCTGACATACGCTCTCAAATCCATAATTACTATCGAAAAAGCACACAAATGAAGGACTTCATTCATAGCCAAATTTGCATACAGTAATTAGCACCCACATTGACAACGGCCTCACAACATCTAACGGTATCCCGCCAATATCGGTTTTGAGAAAAACATGTGCCGCCTAAAGAAATATTTTTCCAATATGGCCGCGGAACCCCTGGACCCCTATCGCGGCCATCTTCTACTGTTCCTATTTTCAAAATGGCCGCTGACCCCCTGTTTTAATACTACTGGTCGCGTCTTGGCCGTGACGTTCTCTAGTATTGACATATTTTAAAATAAATTGCCACACGTTTTTAAAATACCAAGAAGATGTGTCGCATACGTCACCCGTGTCCCTACCTCTAAGATCAGGTTTACACTTAATAATGTTTGTTCACAATGGATTGCTGAATATAAGGACAGAGTATAGGTAGTACTTTCTCTCGTATGGACATATTTTAAAAACACTTGCCACAGGTGTTTGACATACCAAGACAATGTGTCGCGTGCTAGACCAGTTTCCCTGCCTCTACTTTCCAGGACACACACTGTTTGATCACAATGGTATGCTGCATATAAGGACATAGATTATTTGTGGTCGTATGCAGGCTATAACGTTGTTATGCAAGGACGAATTTTAAAATATCCTGGCATTTGCTTTCTGCCCATAAAGGCAAGACGTTGCATGCACGACCAACTTTATCATGTACTAATCTTAATCAATAGGTATATGTCCCTTTCGGAGGCATTCCTCTCATATTGAGACAATTTTTGTTATTGCTGTTGATTGTTTTTGACTATATTCTTATATAATGTTTTTATGTTGTTGGTTATAAGCCAGTGTTAAATTTATAATATTTAAATTGTTTAAATATTTAGAGCATGTGAAGTGTTGCAACTGGGATGTTTTAATGACAACATGTATAGCCCCTTTTGTTTAAAAATTAGCCTAGATAGCAATGCTATACCCTTATGCCATTGTCTCGCAGTTGTCGCCGGAACCTCAAAAAAGAACCACCTAAGAGATAACAAAAACTTGATAATTCCGAAATACAAAATTTCGACTGTATACCATTTGGGTTAAAATGATCCTTAAGCCGACGGTACTAGGCGGGCACCTTGACCACTAAAGTCATGTACCCTCAATTGTATTTAGATATTTGATTTTTTTGTGTTTGTAGTTTTGTTCCATGTCTTTGTTGGTATGATCGTTGTTGCTTTAATGATAACAGGACATAAAAGTAATGCCTTTTTGCTGTTTTATTTGCTAGTAACTACTGCTGTTTTAATGGATAAGAAACGTGTGTTTTTTTTTTAAATAAACACGGTTCTAATGACTGAATGTGTCTTTATTAAATTATATGCCTGACAAAGTTCATAAACTAGCCAAAGATAATCTTTATTAAATAAATAAAGTTTAATACAATCGACTGCTTGCGAGTGAGGATCTTCTGTAAGAAAGCGTTACATTTTAAGGTGCAAGGAGCATTCTGACTAGTCTGGTTCCCTGCTTACTGATATTTCATACAGTACGTCAGGCAAAGACCAATAATGGCGGCGCCCAGTGGACGCTATAAGGTTACCATTTATTTTACTTTTGTTGATCAAGTTAATATAACAACGGCATTTGAGCACTTTTTATATGTATAATATAATGGTACACTCGAGTTTCGGTGATCACTTGTCTGGAAAGAAATATTTTGACTTGAGTGAAGTTAACGTAATTCGGACATTGTGTATTTTCGGATGATTGTCAAGTATAAATGAATGCCTTATATGACTTCACCTTCTGTTATTATGACTGATGATTAAAATTAGAATTTTAAATGAATAGTGGAACAAGTAAATTAAAATATAATTTCAACACTGTATTTATTGCATGATTTGTTTGGTTGTATCAAGATTAAATGTTTTATGTTTCAGATTTCCCAGTTCTGATGTTGGAAGAAGTTTGCTGTTCAATGACTTACATCACCTGATTTAAACATTCTTATTGACAAGTGTGTCAGTTTATTTCCATTTGTCGTAAGAGTTTTCTTTCTGGGTGTGTAAGCTTTCACCATAGATACAGAATATAAAGCTCGCCAAACATGTTTGAACTTTCAACCTACATAAAGTTGAAAATGGATGTCACAGTGCAGAAATAATTAAAAAGACGGAATTGTGACTAGTTATGCCCCCCACCCCCACCAGGTCGGGAATAGCGGGGTTTGACTTTCGGTCTAGCCAACCCCGGGTAAAATGCCTGCCCTCGGGGGACAAAC
The DNA here is from genome assembly GCF_026914265.1 of Mya arenaria. Taxonomy (NCBI): domain Eukaryota; kingdom Metazoa; phylum Mollusca; class Bivalvia; order Myida; family Myidae; genus Mya; species Mya arenaria. The sequence goes on from NC_069127.1 coordinate 58,712,978, forward strand.
TGATGGTAAAATCCCTGTGGTTACAATTGACTGGTGCATAAGTTCTAAGCTCAATTAAATTAGAAGCCCATTTTCCAATTTTAAGGCCAATAAAAATACATTTGCTTTGGGTTACCCGACCCTACCGACAGAAAAGGCGCCGACACTACTGTTTTATAGTCAGTTCGAAAAAAAAAAATGAAAAACAAAAAAAGTTTAATCGCTTTTGACTTTGTAGTTAAACCCTATATGCTTATACAGGAAAGATAACCATTATCTAATGATGAAAATGACATTTGTAAAGCCTAATAAAAAGAAATCCTACCCTACCTATTTCGGAAATGGATCTAACCATAACCAAACAAATTTATTTAGGTCTTATCTACAAGTTAGGTCAAAACGTGTTTTGCCATTATACATGTATCTTGGACAAATTCATTTAACCATCCATATCCATTTATTGTATCAGACTATCACTCTAAGAGATATGACCATTGAAATGGCATACTATTTCTTCACAGTGTCCGCTCTCTAAATTTTGCTTAACCACTTATCACCAAACCTGATGTCATAAAATAAGGACAGTGTTTTGTGACAGTGACAGTTAGCATCTATTTATTGTGATAGTTCTGCCCCACTTTGAACAAGTGGGTGTGCATTACTTTGCATATGCTGGTCATTCTGTCAGTAGACCAATGCTTGTGAGGTTGAAACTAGAAATGCTCAAGACTAGATTGGTCCTAACACTTGGTAGAGAGATTGGTGAAGGACACAAGATGACTCCTTATTTGAGATCTTAAGGTCAAAGGAAGAGTAAGGTAACATGAACACAAAGCTTGACAAACAACAGAATGCTTTGGCTTACTATATGGTATGTATGTATGTATTAAAATTTTCTTTTGACCTTTCGGTCAAGGAAAACCTGTGAAAGTGCAAGCACTTATTTTCAACGGGGTCCTTTGTTTTTGCTGAAGGGACAGCATGCTGAAGAGATAGTTCTTTTTCAAAGAGACCCCTTGGTTCTTTTACGTGTAAAGCACAGATACACGGGGTACATCTTCCTGGGTTAAACCAGTATTGAGTACACCACTTTTCCAAGCACTACCCTTAAATGCTGTGCGCCAGGCAAGAAAGCTACTTGTACCAACTTTTAAAGTCTTTTGGTATGATGCGGCCAGGGATCGAACCCACTATCCCCCGCTCCGCAGGCGGATTGTTTACCACTAGGCCATACAGCCGGAAGGATGACTGAAGATATGACTACCTTCACCAAACAACAAGACTAAACAAGGATTAAGGCTTGTAATTGACAACAAGTTTTACATTGTAAGATAAATAGATTGAATCTGTGTCTTTGTGCCTGCTCAGCCCATTGGTTCTTCTGGATGGGATGTGAAGGTCGTCTAACATAACTGACTGAGCTCTCAGAACTTGACAAGAGTAAACTGAAACCAAAATAGCTTCAATTCTTAAACATATATTTAATGTTAATTCATCCTCATAACAATCTGAACTGTAAAAACATAGTTTTTCACATAATTACCTTTACTGATAACTCATCATAATATGATTTGCTGAGCAGGTGGGTGACATAAAAGTTTTCTGTTGCTAATACAACCTCCAGTGAAAATATTTCCGCAAACACCAAACTTGTTAAAAAATCGAGAAAGGAAAGTAATTGTATTATCTGTAATGCTTTCAATTCTTTGAAGATCTGGTTCATAAGGAGGTTAAATTCACTAAATGTAGCAGAATTTTTTTAATTATCCTAAAAATAAAACCAGAAAAGTACACTAAATCATCCTGTGGTATCTAGTCTCAGAAATCGGTAAAAGGTGCATTACGACACTAGACAGTTCTATATTAATGATTTATTCTGTATCTAGATGAACTCACAGTTGCAAGACATACAGATTTATGTATGTCACGATGGTCAGAAATGTGTAACAGCATTACCGGTAAGCTATGTAAGAGCCTTTGAAGCATAGTTACCTCATATTTGGATTTGGCCAGACGAGCTATCCCAACTATCCAATTCCAGCGATTTGGTCTCTAGGGTGAACTCTTGGTCTGATAATTATAAAAGACATGTGTTAAGATTTTAATGATGCACAAAATAAACAAGTGTTTGTTTCTATGTATTACATATTTTAATACTTCATACAATCCTTATGATTGCATTGCTCAAATCAGATTGTTTGGATAGCTTAAATGGTCAAAACTGTATACTAGGTATACTAGGTTTTTAGTACTGAACTGATGTTTAGTTTAAAAATCTGATTTGAGTATGTAATAAAGAACCATTTACTGATTATAACCAGAACTGTTTTCATCAAAACTTCAGGTAGGGATTGAACTCCGGACCCTCTGAATCAGCGTCTGATAAGCTGAACTCTCGGCCATTGCAACCAATACACTTAACAAATAAATGTTTTGTATTGACATTGCTTTAGACAAGACATACACTCAATGCTTTAGACAAGACATACACTCAAAACAGGTCAATGAAATAATAGTAGTAAAAACTGATCACAGGGGCAGGGTGTGTTGTAATGCCATACCCCTATGGTCTTCCTTCACAATTACCAAAAAGTTAAAATTATTCCAAGGCTGATATATTAAGATTGGGGAATTGTTACTTGTCCTAAATGATAGGAATTGTAGCTTTTATGCCTCAAGTTTCTGTCTAGTCAAGAAATAACTGAAATCAATTGTGTAATTATTTTCTACAGATAAAGTGTTCAAATACCGTTGTTTCATTAATGGAATCAACAAAAATAAAATAAACGGCAACCTTTAATAGCCATTGGGCATAACCATTTTTGGCCTGATGTTTGTCGGTGAGCAGCAAACGTCTTCCGACATCAGAACTAGAAACTTGGAAAATCTAAAACATAAAACATCTCCATTTATTTTTTAAGTAAACAATCAAATCATGCAATAAGTACAGTGTAATAGTTCTATTTACTTGTTACAATAGTCATTTAATTTTCCCATTTTAACCATCAGTCTTAATAAGACAGGGTGAAGTCAAATAAGGCATTCATTTCCAACTGACAAACATCCGAAAATACACAACGTCCGAATTACGTAAACTTCACTTAAGTCATAATATTTCTTTCCAGACAAGTGATCACCGAAAATCGAGTATACCGTTATATTCTACATATAAATAGTGTTCAAATGCCGTTGTATTATTAACTTGATCAACAAAAGTAAAATAAATGGTAACCTTATAGCGTCCACTGGGCGCCGCCATTATTGGTCTTTGCCTGACCCGATAACGATAGTGTTAGGGGAAGGAACTCCAGACTACATTCTGGCCAGTGGTGTACTATTCGGCGTCTTTACTCAACGAAACCACACCGTATGATCCCTACGTCGACTGCTTCGTTCGAATAACGTACGTTGGTATCGGCGAGTACAGTACCAGTATACAATCGGAAATAAAGTAAGAAACTGATTTGGGGACAATTTACAGGTCCCTGATTGTTGAAAAAGGAAAAAAAAAAAACACCTTATCTGATGGAAAAGTTTACAATGTTGCACATTTCAATGCTCTTATTAAACAAACCGATACTGCTATTTTCATATTTCATACTTCGGATGTAGTCTATGCTTCCGATTTCTCACTTAAAGGAGAACAATAAACACTTCATAAAAAAGCACACTTACGGTTATGCTTAATAGATGCCAAACAATATGCTTTTGATTTTTAAATTAATGCATAATGTTTAACCAAAAACAAGCAAATAATTTGTGTACAGTTAAAAATGTTTAAAAACGGTCTTTGATTTAATAGCTACGTGGCCACAAATCTCTCCCAGTTAAAATGGCGCCAAATATCGCTAACGTTTAAGCTTATACTTTTTTGTATTGAGCACTAAAATCAAATAAGTACAACTTAATGCCTTAAAAAAATTGCATCCATCAAGTGTAACCTTATAATGCCCCTTTAACGAATGCATCATTACCAGATTGTGTTATTTCCGATTTAAGAACAAATACTTGGATGTCATTATTTTGCTATTTTAACCATAAAGTCGCTATTGAATATGTTTAATATTGATATGCCCCAGCATATGTACGGTTGTGTTAGAAAAATATGCACGTACCTTATTCTTTGTATAATATGTATTATTGTTGTTATCGGTCAATGGCAAATCACACAAGAAACCAGCAACGCCCCGACATTCCAGGCGCGCCAGCCTTGTTTGAATTTTGCCACCGCCGAGTGAGCAATCATTCCACAGGGATAAAAGTTATTACAAATGCTACACAAAGCTATCTACATTTATTTTATTTAGATTGCATTGCTCACAAACCTGATAAACTTGGGTAAAGACACAGAATATCAGACGTAAATATCCTCGTGTTCATGTAGAGAAGATTGTTTATTTACTTTTTCAATAGTTCACGATCTATGACGACGCCATCTTGGATTGGCTGTCAGCCAATATTTTTGGGTCATTTGACCCAAATATATGGGTCGTTTTCGGTCGGGTCATTTTCGGTCGGGTCATATGACCATGATTTTCGGTCATTTGACCATGTGTGTATATAAGGCGGGGTTTTCCAGAATCGAGAGGAGACGCAACTTGGACATAGCTTGAAGCACATCCCGTACGATTCGCCCTCGGGCGTTTCGTCCATTTTGGCATTTGGTTTTGACATTTAACTGGAAATAGAAAACGATAACAAATGAAACGATTTTTATTATTTGTCTCCTTGATAAAATCCAAAAAGAATTATATAGGAAATTCGCGGAAAATTAATGTTTAAAGGACTTATAAAATTCAACACGATGATATAGCGTTTTCCTGTGTCTACCCAGCGATTGCATTCTGTACCTTTTCTTCTTTTGATGTTTAAATGATGATTTATTCCGCTGGTGTACTGTTTTCCAACGTTTATTAAACTTGTAAACATCGATTTGAGTTGTCTTCCCGGTGAACTAGTTTTTGACACGCAATGGTTAGACTACATACAATTTAACTGCCATTGAGAGGTTTCGCTACCAGTACCTGAGGGGCAGTCACGAGGGGAACACTTCAAATACTTGGTCACCCTAAAAGGGACAGTTGATAGCGTCGACGGACCACGGGGCTAGGTCGTAACATTTATTGGTGGCAGCGGTGGGATCTGTTATTATAACAGATCCAGCGATACGAACTACGCCAGACGAAGCGGGTGGTAACATAGGACTTCACGCAAAAGGCGGGTCAGGGGTTTATCTAAGGAGTTCAAGAGTTCGCGATATGACTGATCCGAGGGACGTCGATAGTGAGGAGGTTATATTTAATAAGCCAGGGGTAGAGGACGACGCTGACGAGTATGCCACACTGGACTCCGTGTCCGAGGCCGGGTCTACAACCAACGAACCGCCAGGTGATCGTGACAAGGGGCCGTTACGTGAGGTTATGGTAGGTATCACGGGGGCCTTAAAGGATGTTGTTAGGGAGTTACAGTCCATCAAAAGAGGGATGGCTAAGGGCAATGATGGATCGGGAGAGACGGTCACATCTTGTACAAATAAAAGCAATATAAGTGAGTATAACAGTAGTAACTCAAGGAACAAGTGCAATGAAGCTAAGCATATTTCAGGTCAGGCCTGTAACGCAGATGCTTCTTCTTATGTGCGCTGGGGGACGACGTACTACGGTGCCGGCCGAGCGGAAGTGGATGCTGACCCCATGTGGGACGCGGGTAACCAGACCGGGGCGCCCTATGGCTACCACGCGACGGAGTCAACGCGATGGGATGGGTATGCGATATCCAGCTCCAGGAACACGGAAGTAGGCGGAAGTAATTGGGAAACGGACCGGATGTACCAAAGGCCATACGCTAAGCCTGATAGGACACGTGGCGTCCCCTATTTTCGCGAAAGCACTGCGAGGTACCCACCAGTTAAGTTGCCGGTGTTCACTGGTAAAGAAGACTGGACCACCTGGCTGTCGCAGTTCGAAGCCATAGCCGGACGTTTCCGCTGGTCCGAGGACGATATGCTAGACCAGCTACTGCCTAGGCTGGAGGGTGCAGCAGCACAATTCGTATTTTCACAATTAAAGCCTAACACCGTGAATGACTACAAAGAACTTATTTTTGAGCTTAATAGTAGGTTCAGGGCCGTTGAAACGCCCCGGTCATATGCCGCGATATTCAGCAGACGGACGCAACGACAGGGGGAGACGGTAGAAGAGTACGCATCGGACCTCAAGTTGCTGTATGAGAAGGCACATGGGTTCAGAGACCGGAAGACCAGGGACGAGGACCTCGTGCGGCGGTTCTTGGACGGGGTCACAGACGAGGACATGCGGTTCGAACTTGAATTTAATAAAGAACCTAGGACGGTCGATGAGGCGGTGTACTTTGCTGTCAACTGGATACAGATCATGGGACGAGACAGAGCTGACGGGAGAGGGAGTGTTCAAGCAAGGCGGGCGTACGAACCACGTTGGGACAAGCACGATGGTGGCCATTACGGACCTGAGCGGCAAAATACGGTCAGACGATTCAAGGGGCCGAACTAATGCCAGATGAGCTACAAAATTACCTACTAAAGGAATTTATAACCCGACTTGAGCGTTTAGAAGGTCGAGTGAACGCAGACCCCAAGACGAAGGTCGAGTGTTACAACTGTCATGGGCAAGGTCACTACGCACGGAAGTGCCCGGATCGGAAGGAGCGGAGGACTAAAGCAATGACCAACCGCGACCAGTACCCAAGCGAAGTCGGCGGCGATGACGGCTACACTGCAACCCGAGAGGTTCGGAACGGGTTAAGCAGATTAGACGCCATTAGTGATTCGAATTCGGCAGACACTGACGGAATCTATGACAAGGTTGGCAAAAAATACCACGATGGTCAAGGGGGACATTTAAACTTCCCGGGACCAGCCCTTGCGACCGGAGGGTGGTCCATGTAAGCGTGAAAGGTCATGACTCGGATGAGACGATCGACAACACAACTAGATTTAAGGAAGGAGAACCATGTAGCGCAGCATGGGTAAAAGGGCAAGCACCAAAATGGTACATCCAGGGATCTGTAAACGCAACACAGACGGCGTTTGTGGTGGACATTAGTGCCCCCTGTTCGGTTATTTCGAGCCGTTTATTTTTGTCTTTGGACGAGTGGAATCGTCCTGAGCTAAGGCAAGTGGACATTTGCCTGACCGGGGCATATGGTGTGCCTTTGGAGGTAAAGGGCGTTTCCACGTTGCAACTGGATATAGGTCCTGTGGTTTTCGACCATGATTTCGTTGTGGCGGACATTGGGGATGACGCCTGGATTGGTCGCGACGTATTGGTGTGCCATGGAACGGGACCGGTAGACATTCTATATAGCAAGCAAAAGTTGGTTTTCGGTGGGGCGGAGGTACCCTTGATTCAGGCCGGGAATTGTAATCTAGTTAGGCGCGTGATCGTCGACGATACAGAAATATTATCCAAGGTATATAGGCATGAATGTAAAACGGTAAATAACGGTGGAGCCCCTTTAAGTAAAAAGGGCACAAAGAAAAAGTGTGCCAAAACAAACCAGAATAAAATACGCCAACAATCTTGTTTTTCTTCGGCATCGTGCCAATCACGAGCGCACCTACTAGTAAGGGAGAGCCGTCGCCAAGGGGAACATCGCAAGCGCACGGGATGCGCGCTAGCGGTTGTCATTCCCGTTTCAAGTACAATGAAACGGTCGAAGAGGACGTCATCGAAGGGGACGAGAAGGCAGCACCATTGCCATGGATCACCACGAGGATACCGGACGACTACTGCGATTTCTGCAGTAGTTCCGTGCCGAGACCGGCTATGTATGGGGTCTCCGTGCGGATACGGGGGATGTGAGCGGCGCACCCCCTTTCACGGCCCAGGACCACCGTCAGCTCGGAGCTTCTAACTACTGACGGATCTCGACGGAAACGAAATTCAGGATTCTTATGAAGACAAATAATGAACACTTTACTAGTGATTATTTGTGAACTGATAGTGATTAACAAAAAAGTGATATTGTGCAAAGTGAAATTAATAACTATTGATAAAAGCGACGTTAATTGCAAATAAGTTTGTGTTTAAGCTTTACCGTGGCGTAATTCAATTACAGTATGGTATTAACCTTTAGCTTTGTTGATGTTTAATTGTAGGCAGCGGGAGCTTTGCCTATTTGCCAGGGGGGTATTGATATGCCCGAGCATATGTACGGTTGTGTTAGAAAAATATGCACGTACCTTATTCTTTGTATAATATGTATTATTGTTGTTATCGGTCAATGGCAAATCACACAAGAAACTAGCAACGCCCCGACATTCCAGGCGCGCCAGCCTTGTTTGAATTTTGCCACCGCCGAGTGAGCAATCATTCCACAGGGATAAAAGTTATTACAAATGCTACACAAAGCTATCTACATTTATTTTATTTAGATTTCATTGCTCACAAACCTGATAAACTTGGGTAAAGACACAGAATATCAGACGTGAATATCCTCGTGTTCATGTAGAGAAGATTGTTTATTTACTTTTTCAATAGTTCACGATCTATGACGACGCCATCTTGGATTGGCTGTCAGCCAATATTTTTGGGTCATTTGACCCAAATATATGGGTCGTTTTCGGTCGGGTCATTTTCGGTCGGGTCATATGACCATGATTTTCGGTCATTTGACCATGTGTGTATATAAGGCGGGTTTTCCAGAATCGAGAGGAGACGCAACTTGGACATAGCTTGAAGCACATCCCGTACGATTCGCCCTCGGACGTTTCGTCCATTTTGGCATTTGGTTTTGACATTTAACTGGAAATAGAAAGCGATAACAATTGAAACGATTTTTATTATTTGTCTCCTTGATAAAATCCAAAAAGAATTATATAGGAAATTCGCGGAAAATTAATGTTTAAAGGACTTATAAAATTCAACACGATGATATAGCGTTTTCCTGTGTCTACCCAGCGATTGCATTCTGTACCTTTTCTTCTTTTGATGTTTAAATGATGATTTATTCCGCTGGTGTACTGTTTTCCAACGTTTATTAAACTTGTAAACATCGATTTGAGTTGTCTTCCCGGTGAACTAGTTTTTGACACGCAATGGTTAGACTGCCATTGAGAGGTTTCGCTACCAGTACCTGAGGGGCAGTCACGAGGGGAACACTTCAAATACTTGGTCACCCTAAAAGGGACAGTTGATAGCGTCGACGGACCACGGGGCTAGGTCGTAACAATATTTTGTTGCTGGTTAATACCAATAAAGCCAAGTGGTGTATAACCCTTTTTAACAAATACAGAGACGATAAATTACCAATACACTTTGTTTATCATTTAAGTAAGACCACAGGAGGGATTAAATGTATCCAAAGTCCTGACACCACTTGTGTAATTTCCGATCCAAACACAACAGCTAAATTCCTTACTAGCGAAGGTAGGTTAAGAATTAAAGCATTGGCGGAGTTATCCGGCCATTACAGATATGCATTGTACAATACGGCAGAAAATAATTCAACCGTCTTTGTTTATGTTTTCAGAACTTTAAACATATTAATCATTGTGGTCAAATGATCAATGACGTCATTCCGCTCTTTTATGACAAACGATCAAAACACGTGCCAAAACTGTATTTGTTTTGTGCTCAACTAAATGGAATAAAGAGTGTATTCACTATTCTATTCTTCTTTACGGGTACCCGCGTGAAATTGAAGATTGGGTATTTGTTATTTAGAACTATTTGCTTTCCTGTCCTTCCCATCCTAGAGCTAATTGCATGAACATGATAAGAACATGAATTTCCTGATTGAGACCATGCAACCCAAATAAACATAATATCAACAATTTTATCGAAAGCCGAAAAACGATTGCCTTCTTTTAATAAGTCAGGCCCAGAATTAAAATTAACACTCAGTTGATATTATAATAATACACGTTAATGTTGGATTGCATATCTATGTAAAAGGATTTTGGCATACTATACGTGATGTATATTTTCTACCAATTTCAAACATAAATTTTGTCATCATTTTACAGGGCTCGTGCAAACATACTGGAGCTCTAGTCCTAGTCAGGATATGTGGACGCTACGTTGCTTAAACCAAGAAGAAATAAAAAAGCTCACATACTGCGCACTTTTTGATATATATGACATAGCACTCATTGTACCACCTCTCCCCCTAAACTTATCATTACCCACGGTGCTAAAAGACCTAGCCAGACTGGGTTGGAGTATGGCGACAAGAACTTCAATTGGTTCCTCGTATTAGTGATGTCAACACGTATGAACAGTTTCTGTCTGTCAAGTAAATTCCATTTTGCCGCTTTCTTGTTTTGTTTAGTTAATGCCAACGCATAATAAAAAACGCCGCCCTTACGGTCCACACACAGCCACTAACAAAAAAGTAGGAAAAAAGTAGGTTTTCTGACAGAAAAGAAGGAAATAGTAGGAATATTTTTTTACAAAAAAGTAGGAAAGGTAGGAATATCTTTGGTTGAATATGTAATTATTAATTGCTATTAACTTACCTTGACGAGATGTTTTTAATGCAAAATCAGACCATTCTATATGCCACATTGAATATTTTAGTGAATGATGCTTGGTCGGTTTCTGTTGCTGAACTGTGTGGGTAAAAAGATGATGCACGTCAAAGTGGAACATGTTGCCACACCTTTCAACAACAGAAACCAGCCATTTTGACATCTTTTGTTCATTTTCTGCAAATAAAATTAGCACAAAGATCAAACTAATATTTTTGCGGATTTTTTTTTTTTCAAAAAAGGAGGAATAGTAGGAGTTTTTTAGAAAAAAGTAGGATAAATAGGAAGCTGTTAAAAAAGTAGGAAGAAGTAGGAACGTTGGAAGGCCTACGTTTGCCTTTAAGAATTTAATAATAAATGTGTTCAAGCAGATCAATAGAATTTGATTATTTAGTCAAAACATTACTTGAGCCGCGTCGTGCGAATTTAGACCTTCGGACATTTTTTGCATATTTTGAGGTTTTACATTAGTAAGAAAGCTAGATAACTTCTGAAAACAAATCTGTTTATCTGAAATATACAGATTTATAGTTCGTGTTTTTTTAATCCGCGTCGACAAGAAAGCGAGCGTCACGACGTTGGAATGACGTTGTTATATAAACAACATAACGTCCTATGGTTTTAAAGAAACAAGGGTGCGTTTCAGGTAGATTTTACGATCTGCCATTATCGTAAATTTACGATCAAAATAACGACCAACTTAACGATAATCATGAAGGCGTTTCAGAAACGTATCGTAAACCGCCCGGTCGTTCGTTATATTTTACGATCGAAGTTCACACTGAATCCGAGTGACACAGTCTGTTTTAACCACGTGACCTATTATATGCGCACCTGTTTACTGAAACATGGTAAGTAAAACAGTGTTTTCCCATAAAAATAAGGTCTGTAGTGTATAGCAATATTTTATGATTTTATAATTATATATTTATAATTAAAATATGTAATTATGTCTCACAAAAAGTGTTTTAATAGTAAAAAAACAATGAAAAACTAGCAAATGGGCGTGTCCTTACATCTGCATCACGTGTTATTTTAGGCGATCCTGTGGGCGTTCCTTCAGCGTTTGTTTGTAAACAGTGCATACATGTGCAAAACTTGCTAGAAAATGGAACTTAATGTTAAACGGCGCAGAAACAAAAAGTGGAATGCGGAGGAGATGTGTGCAGTTGCAGACCACGTGAGCGACAATTATTTTGGTAATTTACTGAGATTATTAACCGTTTTCTTAATGGGAATTTCCTGATGAAAAGTAATCATTTGTACCTTAATTAGTAATGCATAGTTAATAAAAATGATTAATTATCTAATACAGAGTTAATTCGATGGGAAACTGTAGGGACCGTGACGAGGTGTATCGGAAGTGGGTTGACATGAAGGTATTTAATTATTTATAATTAACAGGTATTTTCAATCAAATTTCACATGAGCTGATATGCTTTCCAAAAGTAACATTAATGTCTTAGTTACTAGCAACAAGTCAATAATTTAAACCATTGACAGCCAAAAAACAACACTAAAGGTAACAGTTTATATCAGGGGCTGATCCCGGATTCGAAGTATGAGGGGGCATAACTTAGGGGCGTGCCCTTTTTATTTGCGCCCCTCCCCAAGAAACGGAATTGATTTGGTTAAACTTGTTGGCATGGGGTATGGGGGTTCTCCCATGAGAAAATTCTAGTCAGAAATGGTTCATATATAAAAAGTAAACTTGGACGATTTTAGTGAGGGGGGCGGGGTGTCAACGGGTGCGCCCCCCTCCCCCCTATTGAATCCGCTAGTGTACATAAATTATGCCAATTAATCTAAAACGTTCATTATTTATATATATTTTGATTATGATACTTGTTTAATGTCAACAATTGGTGGAGTTTTTTTTACCAGAATTTATTAATGATGATGCCAACTGGTACATTAAGCATTGTTGCATGTATTGCAATAACCGCTTTTGACCTTTTTACACCCTAAGAGCCTAACCAAAAAGAAGCTGGTTGAGCAGGTAAAAGACAGGAACCTCACAGGTGGGGGGCAAGGCAGGAAAGACCTTCAACTCTTCAGCTGGGAAGAAAAGGTATTGTATAACAAAACAAAGTCTAGAAATAAAATTGAATTATAACTACAAACTTTAAAGGATTGGATGGTTTTTAATGGGTTCCCTATGTATAAATGATTTTTACAGATAAATAAAATATATGTCAATATGGAAGGAAATTAAGAAATGCTACGACAGTTTAAAGTCCTGATTATACAAACTAACATAATAATGTCTAAATCGTTTGTCACTTTGTAGATTGCATCAGTCATTCCCAGAGAAAGTGTATATGGGCTGACCACTCCAACGGAGAATGACACTTTCAGAGGTATAGCTAATAATGCATTTTGGGAAATAATTTATTTGTTTTACCAGTGATTTTTTCGGTGCAATTTACTGCCTTTTCCTTTTAATTTTTTTTCCAAAATTATAACTGTTTGCCAATTTGATAAAAACATATTACTTTAATGAATAAAAATACAATTAATGTCCTGAAAAATAAACACATTATTGACCAGACATACTCTTTTAGAGCAAAGTGTATCCATGAAATAGTAAAAACAAAATTAATATACTTGTAGTTACATGAGTTATTTTGGCCTGATATTGTTAAATTTCCCAATGATGATTTTTTTCTCCAAATATGCAAGACACAGGCAGTGGACATTATTTCAAAAAAAAAAATCACTGTTTACATTCACTATCTTAAATCACATTTTTCTGTGTTATTCTGAGTTTAAATAGCAATAAAAACCATGAATTATAACACATCCATATACCACTCTTTTGATAGTGCATATTTTATGTACATGTATAAGGGATAAATAACGTATTGTTATAAGAACAATGACATATGGAATTCAAACAATACAGGGAATATACTAAAGATGTTAACAAAATACATGTACATATTTTCATTTGCAGATACAACACAGCGTTCCACAGCAAAACCAGATCTTCTGGTTCGTACAGGTATAACTTTAACTCAAAAGATATGTTTTTGGTAACATTTCACTGTTTAAATCAGTAAAATATCATTTTTATTTCACTTATTAACATGCATAAAACACTTAAATATATTTCAAGAATTTTTTTTATATTACTTTTGAATTTCAGAAGCAGATATATACCTAGACAAGCTGTTGACCGAAAATATTGAAAAGTCCAGTGTGCAGTCCCGTTCGTATGAAACTGATAAATCTGGTATGAAACTAGTTAAACCAAATGTTAACAATTTGTCATAACAGTATTTGATACCCCCAATATATAGTGATTTTACTTTATTGCATTGAGTCATATTACTTTCAGTTAATATTTAAAAAAAATGTACGGTGCATTTAGAGATGGGCTTCATGACATACTATATAATCATTATCATGAGCTCCCACACATTGTTTTGTTTTAACTGGAAACAATTAGCAATGTATATAATCCTTTATGTTTGGGTAATTTATGTAACTTATGATGACACCTTATTCCAGTCACACCCAGTACCAGTACAATGCCAGACAGAACACCAAATGATGAAGTGTCTATGTGTATGTATCAATAACTTAGATAACATAGACTTTTAACAATAAATAACCATGGCAGAATTCAAACACAACTTTATATACATTTCACATATAAGTGCTATTTATCTCCAATAAAGATCTTTGAACAAAAGAAGTACATCAGTATATTAAAATCACAAAGTCACATGGGCAAGTTACAACAGTAAATGATGATTCACATAGTCACATGTGTAAGAATGTGCTTAATGCAACTGTTTTTCTCATTTTTTTTATACATATCAGGGAAATATATGCTGAAATGTAATTAATACATTTGTTCTTAATATCTAGCATGTGTGGAAGCTCCTCCCGTGAAAAGGAAGATGGAGGTGAAACGGAAAGGTAGGTATTTTTGTTAGAAGTTTGATTAACCTATAACAATTAATTGCATTTTGTTAAGATTATAATAAACAAGAGCTGTTGTAAGACAGCGCGCTCGACTACGCCGCTTTGACTTAGAAGTGAATAAAATAATGTAATATTACCAAGTTTGGTCTCTTCATGTCAAACCTTACTAAAATTATTAGATACATAAGGTGACTTTGATGCTGACATCACACCAGCCCGCCTGAACAATGAAGCAAGTCATTAAAATAACTTGGTTTCCCTTTATGAAAATGTGGTTAAGAATATAAAAATGTGCCTTTCAAAAGAAAAAAAAAAAAAAAGTAACTTAAAATATCAAGGGCCATAATTTGTAGTAAGGACTAAAATGGACATATGTTCCTTGTAAGATGGCCGTAAATAATTCTGAATTTTATTATGTTCATTGAATGAAAGGTATATAAGTTTTTTTATTAAAATCCCAACTTGCCCTAACTTTAACTTGCCTAAAACTTTATCCTAAGCCAATCAGGGGCCATAACTTGTATTAAGGATATGAAGTTATGTAACCTCATTGTGTGATGGTCCTGAACAACAGTGTGAAATATTAAGTCAATTGAACCAAGGGCATAGAAATTATTAATAAATATCCCAACCTACCCTAAAACTTTAAACTAAGTTCCATAGTCAATCAGGGGCCGTAATCTTTGTAAAGAATACTATTGAGTTATCTAACCTCATTATGTGATGGCCCTGAACAACTGTGTGAAGTATAAAGTCAATTGAATGAAGGGTATTATACTTATAAGTAAAAATCCCAACTTTCCCTAAACCTTTAACTGGACGCTGGGGCGAGTAGTATAGCCCCCCTTATTCTTCGAGCTGAAAATCACCAAAACACTGTTTATTTCCATTATTATAAGAAGCTAATTATTTGGGTCATAAAACATCTTTTTCCCACATTTTTATAATAACCCGATTTGAAACTTTCTTTTACAGAGAATAACATTGTGAGAAAAAGGCAAAGAGGTATCATATTTACTTTTAAATATTTTAACTACTCATACAAGAACATCATTTGAATACCTTAAACAATTTGTGAGTCATCGTCAGGGTTAAATTTTCGAACCATAACTTATTAAAAATGAACTTGTTCTGTAATCATCAGAATGGTTAGTTGTAATTCCATTCTTAATTGTAATTACTGTTTGTAAGTCATTTCCAAACGTTGTGCATATAACAGGGAATTTGATTGTATGATTATACACAGAGTCAAAACTGTTTCATCTAGTGTGCAATTCTGTTTATTTGTAGCTGCATGTACCTGCAGTGCAGAACTTATGGATGTTGAGAGGGGCATCTTGCAAGAGAGCAAGAATAGAAATGAACTGCTGAAAGAATTAAATTCGAAAATGGACGCCATGCTGGCAATAAAACAGGAGAAAATGAGAATTTTAAAGGAGTCGCACTTGTTGACTAATGATGACTCTTTTGTTTACATATAAACACTCAAACTTTATTCTGACAATAATTCATGTTAGTCTGTCTCATTCAGGGTCCATATGCACCCATGTCTCAAGTTTAAAACTAATTAAGCTCTGAATGCTGATTTTTTTTTTACTTATTCAAAATAACTGTAATGTAAAACATTTTGAACGAATATCTCTTTACAGTACAACAGATTATCTTGTACAGATGCAATTTTTATCATTTCTTTTCTTGTATTAACATTATTACAACTGAATTAAATCAGAGTATTTAACTTACACTAAATTTCTTAATGAATATGGGCCAAAACTCTATCAGTCGGTGATATATTTGGTTAATGTAATTAAAAAGTTTATATTTATGTACCTAGATGTTATTTATGTGTGTTATTTTGTTTTTTATTGCAATTATTGTTAACATTTTATAGAAAAGTCATTAACAGTTGTTCCTTCAGAAGTGTTCATTATTGTAAATATTAATATTTGAAATCATAATTGACTGATGAACGTATGTAAATACAGTCCACTAAACTACTTTGTTGTTGTGAAAAAGTGAACAAAAGGTATAAAGCTTTCAAGTATCTATGTAAGTTAAGGTTGTGACACTGGAAAATAAGCAAACTTTGAGATATATGAATGGTTTTGCTTTGCCAAACAAGGAGTAGCATAATATGTAATAAGCAGTTACCAAAAACATTTTTAAAAAAATGTTGACATTTTAAAAAAAAATGTTATCTCGAGAAAAGTTGGGTGAGTTCATTTCGCCTTTGTATTCCTCCTCTTCCACATTCATGTATGAATTCACCAGGCGTTTGGCTGTCATCATTGTCTGATGAAATGTCCGGAAGAGGCAGCCCTCTTTCCAAGCACAGATTGTGCAGCTTGAAACAACACAATATTATATTTGCCGACTTCTCTGGGGCGAATGGCAGACACCCACCGCTCTTGCTGAGACATCTGAAATGGCATTAGTTAATCGCTTATAAATGGAATTGTATTCAGGATGTTATGTCTTTCTGGGGCTAAAATCTGTCAATTGACACAACAATGAAATTTAAATGTTCAAGGACCAAATCTGACGAAGAAAATTAGATATAACGCCCGCTTATTAGATATGTACAAAGGAATTATCCTGTTGTCTGGAGTTCATCATTGTACAATCATCTATTACCAAGAACTAATGCGTTTGATTCCTAGCTTTTGTGGATATAAGTTTGGGAAGTCATCACCAAGTCTTACGATTTGTCTCCAGCCAATATAATCTTAACAATCAGACAACCATGATGTACTCACCGAAATCTTGCCTTCAGCACGCCAAACGAGCGCTCAACTACTACTCGGCCCCTTTTATGGGCCTTGTTGAAGCGTTCCTCTGCAGGAGATCCTGGATGTAGGTACGGTGTCATCAAAAAGGGTTTCAATGGGTATCCACTGTCTCCTAATAGGTGGCCGATGTTTGTTGCCTCAAGATGCTCCTTCAATACAGACACAAAGGTTTTAATGTTACTATCAAATAGACATAGCAAAAGTTATGTAAATTTTAATAACATATGTAAAGCCTAACACTACAACCTTTCATATACATCCTAGTAAGACCAATATAATGTTGAAATGATCTGACTGTTTTTGCTGCAATTATTTCAACAGTAAAGTGATTATAACCTGCCTTTTGTATGACGGACAGATAAGGTAAGAAAAGTTTGGTTACGGTTACATCCTTAACGGGATAACCATTTGTCTAATATAAGTGAGAGTAAGTTGTTAATTTCCAAATTTATCTATATTTAAACTTAAATAACATTTCTTTAAAAGTTACATATTTCATTGGCAAAGATTTTCTGTTTCAAAAATAAAAAGTGTGCTGGTTTGACCAAGGGAAAGGAAATACAATGGATTTTAAAAGTAGTTCTGAAATTTCATATTTTCACTCCTTTTTTGCAGTGAAAATTGATATTTTCTCTGTTGTTATTTCACTGATATTTACTCCATATTGCATCACAAAGCATGAAAGAAAAACATTGGGTTTGGTAACCCGAACGAAATGTTTATCTTTTAGGCCTAAGTTTTGCTTTCATTTATTTGGTACCTCAGAAACATCTTGCGGTTTGATCAAAGGTTCCTGATGGACCATGCTGTTTCGGTGATTGGGATGACTCATGATTTAAAAAAAAAGATGTACATATAACAAGTTCATGAAATAAACAATTGGAGTGTTTTGATAAATAATTTGAAATGAAAAGCAAACGAACATGAGTATATGAAACACACACATGCTTTGTTTTGCTCAACATTATGCCAAAAAGCAAAGACAGGTAAGAGGCGGGATTTTTTTAGGGTGAATCATTTAACAAAAGTCAATGATTACTTAGCAACCCCATCCCCAATCATGTAAGTCATTTGCAAGTGCCATATTGGAAATATGTACACATCACAACTAACATGAGTATAATAGTACACACATGCTTTGTTTATTTGTGTTACTAATATGAACATAGTTCTCGAGTATATACATTTATTTTAGTATACGCCTTACTGAAACGACCATGAAAATGAAATGGAAATATCAGATTTTAACCTTGTGACATTATACCAATGTGAAGAATTACCAATGGAAGGGGGGGGGGGGGGCTATAACAACTTCCCCAATTCAGTAGCTATAAGCATATCTTATACACTTAACAAAGTAATGCAGTTTTAAATGTACCTTCAATGCGCAATTATCAAACACCATTGCATCATGTGAAGCGCCTGGCCATCGACAAACTACATCCGTGAAACTGTAAAGTGAATTATTCATAAATTCAGAAATGTATGCTTCAAAAATAAATAAAACTTTATTAATCTGGCTTGATTTTATTTCGGAATGGTGGAAATAGGACAAAAAAGGATGCAATGACAATGCCTAGATTGCAGTAGTTCAAAATAGTACTAAATAGGTAATCTGAAGAATAGCTTTGTCATGGAGAATCATCAAACTTTTAACATTATATTATATTCTTATAAAAAGTACTTTTAACTTGCTATTTTGAAACAATAACAAACCTGTAAAACCATATGGTGCTTTTGAAAAAAATAAATAACTAATACATACGAGTATTTAAACCAATAATTTACATACAAATATTGGTAAAATGTTCATAAGCAAAAAATGTAAAGCCAAATTTTCAAACCGCATGTCAGCATCTGCTACGGCTTGTACATTTAATGCATGGCATCCCTTCCTTGAAACAAAGGCCTCTTCATTTTGTTTAGGGGCGATGATTGGCACTAAAGTGCCATCAACGGCCCCAAGGCAGTTGGGCAGTCCACAGCTGCGCTGAAACATGACCTTTGTATGAAGAATATCTTCATTGGTTCTTGGAAATCTGAAAAAATAATATAATGCTGAAAATAATAAAGCGTGCTTTGATCAAAATTGTTTAAGTTTGACCATCCATATTCGGTTCCATCCAAGTATCTGACAATTGATCGTACAATCTAATTCTGACAATAACTTAATTGCAGTTTTGTACAACAGTCAATTGTTACCACGCCCCCCCCCCCCAGATCCGGGGGTATACAGGGGATAGCCGGGAAAATGGGCCGTGTTTAAATTCACAGGATGCCCCGCCATGCCGGGTGAATGCGGTGGTTTTGTCATCGCTTTAAATATAGCGGGAAATGGACCTTACCTAGGGTCCCTGTGGTGCGGGGGCATTTGGCAGGATGTTTCAATCGGTTCCTCCCCGCTGTTGGCTGGACTGAAAGTCAAAGTCCCCGCTATTCCCATGGCATGGGGGTGCCATGGTTACAATTGACTGGTGCATTGTTATTGTAAACATTAATTATGACAACATCCATTGAATTTACTGTCGCCAATTTCAGGGCCAACTGATCATTTTAATTACAATCCATCATTGAAACATCAATACCGTGTAACTGAACACTGAACTATCATCAGCCATGCATTTGAATCACCATTACTTTTGAATGAAAAAGTGTGATTGGCATACAAATCAAAATTGAAAACCCCAACTGAATAATACCTTATATTGTGTAGCCGTTTGTTTATGCTTGTCACAACATTATGAATAATTCTACACACACTAGATCGCGAGACCCCATGAACGTCGCCTGTCTCGGAATAAAAATCTCCCTTTGCCATGTATCGTAGAGTTACTAGCACCTAAAAAATGAAATAAAAAGTATCATTTAATAATAACTGTACTCACTTGAGTTTCTTCATGTACAAGTTACTTCCGTAAACACCGTAATACCATTGTCATCATTTGTATGGTTTACATTTAGTCACAACAATTTCCATACACAATAGTGCATCTATAAACTCTTTAAAATGAACGGTCATTAAATTTTGTTGTTTCGTTATACCACTAATGTCTCGTAGTCAAATTGACAGATGTTACATGACCAGTGTTTCGGTGTTCGGCCATCTTTCAATAAACGGAAGTTATGCCTATTGGCTAGTTATTTATAGACAGAAAACTCAACAATGTATACACAGTGGAAAGATGCACGCAAAAATTTCACTTTACCATACGTGAGGTGTTATAACTATGATATTTTTCAGACTTCCAACTTAACCCTCTATTTACCTGTGTTTCGGGGTCGATACTCCTGCCTCTTCCTGACTTTCTTATGTCACCTCCTATCAAACGCATTAAATACACGATACTTTCTCTATCGAGACGATACCTGCTCTCAATATCAGTATCTCTCAGGTTATTTAGCGTTAATCGCTCTCGGTAAATCCTATCAACAGCATTTCTCCTTTTGTGTAAATTCAGAATGCCAATGGCCGCCATCTTGATCGTTAAGCTAACGAGCGCCTCTTACCGGTCGTAGGTTTACGATCAGAATTAACGATAAAGCAGGTGCACGTTGCGTCTCTGAAACGGTACGGATCGGTAATTTTGGTCGTACTACCAAAATCAGCTAACGATCGCCTTAACGATCGTCTCTGAAACGCACCCCAAGTCTTGTAAATGATTAACGTCAATTTTATTTTTTAGCTGACGTTCTTGTAATATGAATAAAAACTAAAATAAAATTTAAATACATTGTCGATGAAGTCTTAAATAATAAAAACAACTACATATCTAACAATGTGCTTTCAAAAATATACATGACAAGTTATGTAATAAATATATATGTAAGTATGTAAGTATTTTTCAAATAGCCGTAATCACTCGTCATTACGAAACAAATGGCTTTGAAATCAAACAAGCTGTCAAACTATTCTTCGGGACACGTTGAATCACTGCACGCTGGTCACACATACTGGCGTACGTGCATCCTTAGGTAACGTCGTCTTTCTGCAGTAAGACCGGCCGGCGTTACTGTGTTTGGCATTCCCTGAGGTAAAACAGCGGCCCGTTTCATGAGCTGCACCCTTCCTTCTGGCTCTCCGGATTTCCATTTTATATAAACTGCGGAAGAGTCGGCCTTGCAGAAACGGAACGAGTGGTATTTTTGAATACCTCGAACCGGCAAAAAATCGAGCTGTAGGTATGACTTCCAGTCTAATCTGCAATTTGTTTGTTTCTGTTTAATTATTGAGATACTAAGATAATAGTGTTATTCATACTTATTAAAACAAATAGGTGTAAGTGTTTTAGTAGAGAAAGTAACAATTAAAAGTACCAAGCCCAGTTCTCAGAGCCGTCTGTCTTCTTGTAAAGCGCGGGAACGTTGCTTTTGGAAGATTTGTTGACTACCTCCGCAAGCTGCGCAAGGCTGTCCACATCGCACCGTCGGAATAGTTTTTTGATGTTGGCAAACCCGCTATCTACCAGGCACCTAATGCATTTGCATGAAAATAAATATGAACCGTTCATTTAACAGCACTTGAGCTAAATTTTTAGACACAAAAAGAGTTGTAAACAAAATCATCTCAAGAAGTTTTTCGTCGAGGCAGAAACATCGTACCGTTTATTTCCATTTTTTATAATTGTTTTTCAAAAAACAAAGTTAACTGTTTTACCTTGTATGACCTGGTATTTACATGAGTAGCAGTATTTCCTCGGCAGCCCCATTTGAATCCTCCAACTCAGGTATGCCAGTACGTACCGGTTCTTATTTTGTCCTGAAGCATTATACATACGCACGTAAGCATTTATTTAACTACAGTTAACAATAAAAGATAAGCTAATCATACACTCGGTATGTGTGTTACACTATTACTTTTAACTTTACGATTACCATCAATATACGTCTCTTATAATTACTGAAAATGAATGAAAAGCCATGTTCATATTATATTTGTACGTTTCACATTGTATTTATTGGTTACCCCCACAATTATCTGCGTGGATGACACAGCGACTCTCACCAAAACCCTGCTGTTGCAGACAGTCGTGCAGCATGCTTATAACTGAATTCGGTCCATGCGTTCCTGTTTCGTCCGGCACTGCGATTTATATTAATACAGATAACGATATATAGATATGATGATGATATTTATGATGTGAGAGTAATGACGACTATGATGATGATGATGATGATGATGATGATGTGATGCGGATGATGATGATGCTGATGATGATATTGATGATGTGATGGTAACGACAACTATGACGATGACGATTATCAATATTACTATTATTATTACTATTATTATTATTTATTTTTTATCATTATTTTCATTATCATTAGTATTAATATTATTACAATTATTATAATTGTTATGATTATTATTATTATTATTTAAATTAAGCAGAAATGGACCTAAAGTTATTACCAATCGACTGGTCTTCGTCAATGAGAAAGTTGAACTGTTTTCCTGTGCTGTCGATTCTAACCCCAAATATGTGCACGTTTCGACCAGTGATACAGCGGTCCCATTTGACGACTGTGGTGTGGTATTGTAACATTTTGGCTATAGTCAAAAGTGTAGTGCACATGCACTAGCTCCGGACAGCTGAGCACCGGAACTGGACCAATGGCCCGGACGTGCGAGGACATTTCGTCTGCGGCTTCTTTTAGTGTCTCCCTGTACACCTCTCTTTCCCTACGTGCGACCTATAATCATATTTAAAATACAAGCATTACTTTCGTATTTATTAATAAATTATTCGTTGAACTGTTCATTTTCAGTGTCGATTACGTTGTTTATCTTTCTTCATATATGTAACAGACGGACTTTTATTTCTTATAAAATAAATTGAGTTTGGAAAGTTGATACTTGATTTAAACTCTATTTTTATTACCCTTTATAATATTAGTTTGACTATTTAAACGTGAGATACCTCCACATGCTCTAGGAACGCAGATGATGCATCCAACTTGTCCTGTTCTAGGACGGCGTCAACTATTTTCTTCCGTAGTAGTTCGCACGTTTGGCAAACATCGTCACGAGGACCACTTATCCTTATGCCTTAGAAGCTGGTGATGCCCAACTTTCTTGTACCGGCTTTATCGGCCTCTTCCTGATATGTTTTGTGAAGGCCAATTTTATGTTGTCCGATGGTAAATAGATAGCCGCTTCACCATCGCTGCCGCAGGCTGAAGGAGACCATCTGTTTCTGCAGTCTTAAGAAGGAAGTTAACCACAAACCTAACATCGTCATATCTAATTGCATTGTGGGGCTTTCTCCCGGTGTTTCCATGCACTCTTGGAACGGGCCCATTTTCGTTCAGATGCTCCTGAATAGTTCTTAATGTTTTTAGTTTGAGATCGAATATATCGGCAAAAGCCAACTTGCATACGTTTCGCAAATCGTAAACATATCTGTATCTTATTCTCTTTCTTTTTCCACCCTTAGTATTTTCATGAGCAAATTTTTGCAAAGACCCCATAACGTATAAATCCTTTTCAGATTTTTCCATTTCTCGCACTGAAAGGATATGCTCTTGAATTCTGTCTAAATCAAACAGACTCATGTAGGTTGTTTTACACCTGCAGTCGTCGGTATTCATATATTCATCCGGTGCTTGCATGCTTTCGTCATTGTCGTCACACATGGAACCCGACAGAAAATCTTTTATCCTGGTATCCAAACGAGAAAGCTCACCATCCTCATCCGTTCCCTCTACAACATCCCAACCAATGTCTTCTCTTTGTGTGCCATCCCTGCTCGTTATGCTCGGGCGCAGATGTGGACTCACGTATTGAAACGGTTTCAATACTATAGGTTCCCAGGAGTGAGTCCAATTCCTAGTTTTGAAATAAAATATGTAAAATATAAGAACAAAGTATAATAATAGATCACCTATATTATTCATGCAGCTTACAAATTGAAAACATACTTTATGAAAAAGACATATTAATCCCCGTCACTCATAGTTAACGTGTTAACACAGTAATTAAACAAGAGATGTTTGTCAAACATTATGCCCCCCCTGAGCGCCATGTTGTCAGGATTATATGGACAATTGAATGAAATATGCATGGACCGAAATGACAGCTGATTTGTTGCTGTTTTAAGATTATGACCATTAAAGTGTGAGGATAAAGTGTGTTATGACCGTCATGACCTTTGACTCTATGAACTCAAAATCCAGAGTCATCAGCTGGTCACCAGAAACCTAAATGTCAAATTTGAGGGCCATGGGTGCAGGCATTGTCAAGTTATCCCAAGACAAGTTTTTTTTCGTTCAAGGTCACTGTGACCTTGACCTTTGACCCGATGACCACTTAAATCACAAGGGGTCATCTACAAGTCAGATGCAACTCCAAGTTAAGTTTGAAGGCCATTGGTTCAGGCATTGTTGAGTTATCACTCGGACAACCTTTTACCATTCAAGATCACTGTGACCTTGACCTTTGGCTCTATGAATCTTAAATCAATAAGGGTGATCTACTGGTCAGGCTTAACATCCATGTCAAGTTTAATGATCATAGGTTCAGGCATTGTTGAGATATCAGTGGGGGAAGATTTGTTAACTCTTTTGCGTTAAAGGTTACTGTGACATTGACCTTGGCCTGATGACCCCCAAAGTCGATTGGGGTCATCTACTGGGCAGGCCCAACCTTCATGTCAAGTTTGATGACCATAGGTCCAAGAATTGTCGAGTTTGCTTTCAAGGTCACTGTGATCTTGACCTTTGACCCCTAAAATCAATAAGGGCCATCTACTGGTCAGGCCCAACATCCATGTCAAGTTTGAGGGCCATGGGTGCAGGCATTGTTGAGTTATTACTTGGACAACCTTTTATCATTCAAGGTCACTGTGACCTTGACCTTTGGCCCAATGACCCCTAAAATTAATAGGGACAATCTTCTGGCCGGGCTCAACCTCCAAATCAAGTTTGAGGGCCATGGGTGCAGCCATTGTCAAGTTATCACTCGGATAACCTTTTACCATTCCAGGTCACTGTGACCTTGACCTTTGGCCCAATGACCCCTTAAATCAATAGGGACCATCTTCTGGCCAGGCCCAATCTCCAAGTCAAGTTTGAGGGCCATGGGTGCAGGCATTGTCGAGTTATCACTCGGACAACATTTTACCTATCCAGGTCACTGTGACCTTGACCTTTGGCCAGATGACCCCCAATAACCATAGGGGTCATCTCCTGGTCAGGCCAATTCTCCAAGTCAAGTTTGAGGGCCATGGGTGCAGGCATTGTTGAGTTATCAATCGGACAACCTTTTACCATTCAAGGTCACTGTGCCCTTGACCTTTGGCCCAATGACCCCCAAAAACAATAGGGGTCATCTACTGGTCAGGCCAAACCTCCAAGTCAAGTTTGAGGGCCATGGGTGCAGGCATTGTCACGTTATCACTCAGACAACCTTTTACCATTCAAGGTCACTGTGACCTTGACCTTTGGTCTGATGACCCCCAAAAACAATAGGGGTCATCTCCTGGTCAGGCCCAACCTCCATGTCAAGTTTGAGGGCCATGGGTGCAGGCATTGTTGAGTTATCACTCGGACAAGCTTTAAAATTATTTTACCATTAAAGGTCACTGTGACCTTGACCTTTGACCCGATGACCCCCAAAATCAATAGGGGTCATCTACTGGTCAGGCCCAACCTTCATGTGAAGTTTGATGACCATACGTCTAGGAAATGTTGAGTTATCACTCGGACAAGCTTTGGTCTACCGACGGACCGACCGACCGACCGACCGACCGACATACCGACATGCCCTTGCAAAGCAATATACCCCTCTTCTTCGAAGGGGGGCATAATAATACTTCTAAATATAGATTTTCAGCGTCGCTTATAGCAACTGAGCGTAAACAAAACTTTATTTCTTATATCTTCGATGAATACTTATGGAACTAATACCTAACTTAGGTTTCGAAAGCTGATATTGTTTTTCTGCATAAATTGTACATTTAAGCACTTTCATGATTTGCGTAAACTTTATTATATCTTCGATTTTGCCTCAGCGTAAAATAAGGAAATTGGACGCACTGATGCAGACGCCTTAAGCGGATTTTTCAAAATAATTGCAAAATAAATTCAAAGATATTACATACCTCGAATGGGTCCATTTCTTTTGCTCAATGTACAGTGCGCTTTCATTAAACAACAAAACAATTCACATACTGGTCGACGGAAAGTCAAAACAGGTGCGAGTACTTTCCCGTACTTTCTGACGGTGTCAGAAAATTGTCCGAAGACCCAAAATCGCACGACGCGGCCCATTTCACAATCACCAAATTTGATTTTAAGGCGAAATTTGAATGCACGTGCGAGCGTTCAACGGGCCGCAAAATGATAATCGCTGAGTCATGCAAATAACTGCGATATCCCTGAACAATTGTGTTACTATATATAGTAACATATGTATTAAATGATGCATAATTGCTTAAAACATTTTCTTCTCTCACATTGTTTTAAGACGATAACTAAATCTTTGAAATTGGACATCAAAACAATAAGTAACAACAAAATAAATTTTGATAAAATTACTAACTGAAGTACCAAAATGATTGAAGTTTAGCAGTTATATCGTATTTTATTTCATTAAAATAGATTACTGGGTATGTCTACCTAGTATAAATCATTCCTTACGCGTGATTGGCTAGTCGTTGTTATAACGTGATATTACCAAGTTAGGTATATTGCTGTAATATACCACCGTTTGGAGTGAGCCTTCATAGTACAGTGGATACAGCTCAGGACTGCAAATTAGCAACACGGATTCGAACCCGGTCTCCGACATTATTTTTTTTACATTTTTGTACATTTTTACAATTATGACATCAAAGCGTAACTTATTCTTTTAAATAACTGTCATTAGATTCATTACAGCAAAAACATTCGTTGGTGCCAAT
Source organism: Mya arenaria (assembly GCF_026914265.1). Classification (NCBI taxonomy): domain Eukaryota; kingdom Metazoa; phylum Mollusca; class Bivalvia; order Myida; family Myidae; genus Mya; species Mya arenaria. The sequence goes on from NC_069127.1 coordinate 58,740,088, forward strand.
CTGGTGAACAGTCCCTTTAAAATAATAATCTTGATCATGTGTTTGTTACAGATGTGGGTCGTCAGTGTCCCGGCAGCTGAAGAAGTGGAAAGAGTGGTCAGATTGTAAAATCATTCGTGTACTTTATGTCTCTGCATGTCCTTCAGATATAAACTTTGATATTAAAGCTGCATTCTCACAGATGTACCGTATTTTTTTTATTTTTTGTCTTAGAGGAGTGAATTTTTGCGTAAATATCTGCAAACCAATGATAAAAAATTGCTGACAAAAGATAAGATCGCAGATTCTCATATTTCCGTTCGAAAATTAATGTTTTATGGCTTAAACCGTTACTAACGGTTTTAAGAAAAACGCAAAAAAACATGCCTTTTTGAACTAATAAAAATATGCGATCTTATTTTTGTCAGCAGCCTTATATAACTGGTTTCCATGCATTTTCGCAAAAAAAATGGCTCGTTCCAAGACAATTTTTTTTTAAAGTTGTGATAACGTTCAATCTGTGAGAGTGCAGCTTTAAAGAACGCTTTATTTAAAACTTAACGAAATAAAGACTCATCGGCTGGCTGAAAACGGTTTTAAAGATAACCCTTTGTCCAAAAGAATACCATCCTCGGACCTCAGTCGAAAAAGTAAATATCGGCAGCAAACGTTTAGCATTCATCTTTGCATTCTGAGTAGGAGAAGGGTATCACTTGGGAACTCTAACGCTCACTATTTAAGCGTCCAGGTGCCAAAGTGAATACTATTTTCTAATATAATATCTCAGATTAGGAGATACTAACTCATAATAATGACTTTGACTTACTATCTCCTAATTTTGACTTATTATCTCCTAATTTGGAGATTCTTACTCATAATTATGACTTACATTTATAAATGTTTCTTAAGTCATAGCTACGAGATACTATATCCTTATTTCGACTAACTACCTCATAATAGGTAGATACTTACTCATAATTATGACCTACATTTATAAATGTTTCTTCATGAAAGTTGCTCAGAATGTTTATATTAATTATCTCTAAGTAAAGTTTAAATCTGGGTCATGTTATTACTTTCAAATATCTAGCGTAACCCTGACTGATATGCGACTCTCAGTCTGAACAATACAAGCACTCTACATTTAAACAGCACTCAATAAAAAAACTAATAAATTCAATGAAGAAATAAATTAGTAAAATATGTGATGTATTATATTATGTACTTACTGAAAATAAAGAATGTCGAAATATCTTAAATATCCACTGGACAATATCTGAACCTTCCACAACAAGTCGTTAAATTAAATTATATTAAATTAAGAATACGTCGGCCTGTTATACGTTGAAGCAAATCAGTGCTAAGACAGGCAAGGACATGAGATTCCACATACGACAGCATTTTTGTCCTGTGGTGACATTCGAATCTCCTAAGACGACACATGACTTCGATTTCTCGGTTGAAGACCTGTCTTGGATCCGGTGTGACAGGAGATTGAGCAATTATTTCAAACACATTACTTAAAGATTAATATCTCTTTACCTGTCCAAACGGATGTTTCACCAACTCCATTTTATTTGTATCCTCGAAGAAGTCTGGTATACTCTGCAGAAGGTCTGCTTGTTCTGCAATATCAATGGCAGTATCAGCTATCCCAAAGTCTGGTAAATCCGTATCTTGGCAGGTACTTGTACTCAAATAAAATATAACCAGGCCTGTTTGAAATTTGTCGTAACAGTCATTGACTGTTATGTTGATAGGTAGTGGTGTTTCCTTAAGTCTAAAATATCAATTCGAAGTCTTTAACATCTCCCCTTAGCGACATTGACATTCCGTCTGGAAAAGAATAAGTCTTTGGCAATTTTGATCAAATATTTTACTGCCTTTATTTGGACATCTTATTTTCTTTTCCGCACCTGCTTTTTGTTATGTATCCATCCTATTTCAATATTTCCTAGTTACTTTCTTGGCTTTTTCAGTCAATGGCCTCATTTTACAAGTGTGTTTTCATCACTGGTCTCAATTTTTGTTTTTTAAAATTTCAAATAGTTTTAACCTTTTGGGATGTTTTCTTCTTACTTTATTTACTCTTGCTGTATTTTTACAAAACATCCGACGGCGACCGTGTTCCCTATTGAGAGAGTTGTATCATCGGTGTTCGATACCGTTTCTTCCTCAATCTGAAAATGTTACAAAAATGGTTAACTAGAGGCACATCAGTGCCTGTGCTCCACTGGCCAAAAGGTTCAAGCAAAGACCACCTAACGAACATTTTCGTCAAGTTTCATAGAAATACAATCATCAATTTTTGAGGAGAAGTTATTTAAAAAATTTTTTTACTTTAATAGCTCTGGCTGCCATGTTGTGCAGTGGACCGAAATGATTTGGGCAATTTGAGTAAAGGAGCACCAAACAAACATTTCTGTCAAGTTTTATCGAAAAAAGGTCATCGGTTTCGACGACAAGTCGTATAAAGTTTTTTTTATTTTTTAGCTCTGGCAGCCATGGTGAGAATGAGATAATCTTCTTGACAGTAGTCTTAGATGGTTGAATTGACGCGAAGAAGTATTTGTTATTGTTTTTTGCGACTTTTAATGGCGACACGTCTTTTAAATAACCCGTTGCCGAGTCATTTTCACGTTTTCTTTTCGCAGCCATGCTTGTTTTTCCGCGGGAAATTATCTGGAAATCGACGAGACGTTCCGAATAATCGCTGTCACTAAAAACCGACAAGAACCAACAACAACAGAAAAGAACCCTCAACCTGAAGTAATATAAGCATTTACTGTCTTTTTAGTTTTTAACTTAAGTGATATCGATTTTAATCACTAGTTACTGATTATCAAAATATATTTATACAAGCAGCATTCAACACGCATCCACTTAGTCCTGCATAAGACCATCTTTTTTTCACTTCTGATGTGATGTCGGGTCTTTTGCCACTCGCGACACGTTGTCGCTGTTTAAGATATAAGTTTTTCCTTTAAACTATAAATATCGACCCAAAATAATGCTTAAAAGTTAAACAATTAATAAACATTTAATCTGAATAGATTATGAAGCAAATATCTAACCTGAATAAGAACTGACGAGATAGAATCGACTTGGTGTTTCACTTACACTTTTCGGCCATTTAAGTTACTAAAAATAGCTGTTTCATAAACTTTCAGAATGTCACTTAAACGAAAATTAATGTTCAGTCTATATATACTTTCCTATGTATAAATGTAAGGTTTTTAAATTGATCTTTTTGTGAGAACTTTATGCTTATATGTTTACTCATAAATTATTATTGTTTAAAAATTATTTAAAGATGCTATACGTGAAAAATTAAGACATTAATTTTTTTTCTATTAAAGGGAGGTAATTCAGTAGTAAAATGTAATCAAAGCTATTAAAGCATGGCATTTCTTTTCTAACCATGTTGATATTATTACAGTCTATTCAAGCAAGATGCCTTTTGTTTTTACATAGTACCCATAGGTTCTGAAAAACAAGGAGCACTATTCCCAACAGAAGGATGTCACTCCCTATCACTGCATGAGCATCATAATAAAGAAATGTTTACTCAAACTGCAAGCTGCTCAATTGAAATAGGTATTTACCTCAAGCATACAGTTTTATAATGTGGCAAAATAGTCGGACTACTAGATTGTCATTCGGACTAGTAAAATATGCCATTATGCTAGTCCAACTGGCTAGTAGGTTAAAATGTTTTTCGTGAAGACTGCGGACGAGAAGTCCTTAAAGGTTTTTCTATTTTTAACTCTCGCAGCCATGTTGTGCAGCGGACCGGAACCATTTGGGCAATTTTGGTTAAAGGGCATCCCGATGAACATTTATGTAAAGTTTCATCAAAATCTGATAATCGGTTTCTGAGAAGATGTAGTTTAACGTTTTTTTTCTATTCTTAGCTCTGATGCCCATGTTGTGCAGCAGACCAGAACTGTTTGGGCTATTTTGGTTAAGGACTACCCAAGTAACATTTCTGTCAAGTTTCATTGCAATACGATCATCGGTTTCTGAGGAGAATTCGTTTAAAGGTTTTTCTATTTTTACCTCTGGGAGCCATCTTGTGCAGTGAACCGAAACCATTGAAGCAAATTTGATAAAGGACCATCCAAGGAACATTTCTGTTAAGTTTCATCAAAATCTGATCATCGGTTTCTGAGAAGATGTTCTTTAAAGGTTTTTCTATTTTTTTGCCCTGGCAGCCATGTTGTGCAGCGGACCGGAACCATTTGAGCAATTTTGGTTAAGGACCACCCAAGGAACAATTCTGTCAAGTTTCATCAAAATCTGCCTATCCGTTTCAGAGGAGATGTCGTTTAAAGATTTTGCTATTTTTAGCTGTGGCGGCCATATTGTGCAATGGACCAGAACCATTTGAGCAATTTTAATAAAGGACCACCCAAGGAACATTACTGTCAAGTTTCATCAAAATCTGCCGAACCGTTTCAGAGGAGATGTCGTTTAAAGATTTTGCTATTTTTAGCTCTGGCGGCCATATTGTGCAATGGACCGGAACCATTTGAGCAATTTTGGTGAAGGACCACCAAAGGAACATTCCTGTGAAGTTTTGTCAAAATCCGCTTATCAGTTTCAGAGGAGATGTCGTTTAAAGTAAAAGTTTACGCACGCACGCACGCACACACGCACTCACGACGGACAATCTGTGACGACATAAGCTCCATGGCCTTCGGCCAGTGGAGCTAAAAAGATCTAGCTGCTTTCTACTTTCCTGTCAGACATCGCATGACCATTGTCATGCAGAGCATGAGCACGTACCGATTTTCACCAGTCATTTTCAATTAGTATTCTGTTGCCCCTATGATATGACCATTGCGTCAGTTTGGGTTACTAATTATTAACGTCCGAAAACACTCGAGCGAATATAAACAACTGCGATTAATTACGCCGTACAATTAGGAAAATTTAACATCGCCATCCAAAGAATAAAAGTTCAAATTATATTGTATTGTTTTGTATTGTATTAATTTTGATGATCATTTTCCCATTTGTAGCTTACTAGTTCAAGATCTAAAACATCTTCATCAGATGTGTCTGAGTTTATTTAGGGCTTTCTTATTCTAAAGGGTATAATATGCCTTGAAACTATATATATAATTATGTTTGTTATCTGGAGGTTTTACTTCAGAATGGCATTAGTAGTAACCCGATATTTTCTGTCTTATTATATGCATTGATTGTGGGCTTTACATTGACATCGTCAAGCTTTTACAACACTTTAAGTACAGCGGCAGACGACAATGATGTTTTTATTTCCCTATGCAGTGATTTTTCCATTAATAAAGTAACACAGTGAAATGTAACAATTAGCATACCTTGTAACACGGTATATGCTCGGACTGCATACTGGATGGTGCCTGTCTGCCCTTCCGTACACCAAAGGTGAAACTATTATATGCCCAGATTTTTAAACATATGCCAAGTATGTGTTTGTTTAAAGAGATACAAAGGGCAATTGCCCTTACAAAATCACAACAAATAACAATTTACTGTGAATACGTTCATGAAGTTTGAAGCTTGTACCTTCAATGATTTTCAAACAAAAAATAACAATTAAAAACCCAGATGATTCATATGCAAACTCGACTTAAAATTATCAAAACAAACTAACATTTTCAGGATATTATGGCTGAAAATGTTACATCTAGATTGTTCACAATTTTTGTTTCTATATTTGGGCTCTGTGACCTAGTTTTTGATCCTAGTCCCTTTTCTCGAACATGAGCTAGAAATCATCGCAACCATCTTTCTGACAAATTTCCAGGATATTTGGGTTGAAAATATTTCCCCTAGAGTGTTAAGGTTTTTCCATATTTGGGCTCTGTGATCTAGTTTTTGACCCCATATGACCCATATTCTCACTTCAGCTAGAAATCATCTAAATGCCTTTTAGACGACTTAACAGGATGTTTGGGTAGAAAATGTTACATTAAGAATGTTAACAAGGTTTTTTCCATATTGAGGCTCTGTACATGTTTTTGGCTCCAGATGATCCATATTCAAACTCAATATTACTGGGACAAACATTCTTACCAAGTGTTGTGATAACTGAGGCAAACATGTGACCACTAGAGTGTTAACAAACTAAGTGTGTACGTACGACAGACGACGAACATTCATCGATCCTAATAGCTCACCCTCAGTCTACGGCTAAGGTAAGCTAAAAAGCGGGAGATTGTCACCAAACTTGATATGTACCAAGGTCTCATGGAAACCTCTCATTGGTTTGGGTTAGTTAACACACAGCAAACAAAATATCAGCTTACATATAATTCTCACAACACAGACTGAAGTTGCTATATCTACGATTGAAAACCGGATTCTGTCGCAATGCGGTGTTTCTTGCTGTTTTTTTATGTACATCATCCGCACTGGTAGCGAAATAGGCATGTTCATAGTGAATCAACTCTCAGAACTACATATGAAACAATTTACAAACGAAAATAACAATCCCCCCACGACGACGCTATACCTACAGCCATTGAACAAAACATGAAAGTAATTGTGCGTATCATACTATTCTAATTTCTATTAGCCAGATTGTGAAAAAGGTAATAGCTTACAGAATCACGCTTGAGTTTCCTGGATACAAACCAGAGCTGGTGTCCATTTTATTATATATTAATGGGGATCGATACGACAACCTGGATGAAACCTTCTGATAGTGTTTGCAAGTTATGGTACATGGATATTCAATAACGTCTTAGCGAAATAATACAATCCTTGTCTGTAGAACTTCGGTAAAATAAGCTGCATTGGTTCTTCTTGGCCTAGAGCTTATCAATATAAACATTCTGACTAAGTTTCATGAACATACAATCATAAATGTGACCTCTAAGAGTGCTAACAAGCTTTTTCTATGTTTTGACCTAATGATCTAGTTTTTGACCCCACATGACCCAGATTTAAACCTGACTTAGAGATTATCAATATTAACATTCTGACCATCTTTCATGAAGATTTGAACTTGGCGTAGAGCTAACCAATATATACATTCTGACTTAGTTTCATGAACATACAGGCATAGCTGTGACCTCTAGAGTGCTAACAAGCTTTTCCTTCAATTTGACCTGGTGACCTAGTATTTGACCGCACATGACCCAGATTCGAACTTGACCTAGAGATCATTAATATCAACATTCTGACTAAGTTTCTGTAAATACAGTCATAAATGTGACCTGTATAGTGTTAGCAAGCCTTTCCTTTAATTTGACCTGGTGACCTAGTTTTTAAACTCGTCCAAGGTTTTATTGAGGGTAACATTCTGACCAAGTTTCATTAAGATTGTGCCAAAAGTGTGACGTCTAGAGTGATAACAGTCAAATGTTTGACAACAGACGACTAAACAGACGACGCAGGGCCATCACAATAGCTCGCCTTGAGCACTTAGTGCTCAGGTGAGCTAAAAACATGAATTGTCTCCCTTTTACTAATTTTATATAATGCGCGTGCTTCATATAATTCACGTGGCCACAAATTCCACAATATTTTCACATGTTCAGTTTTTTTTATCATTTAAGAAAATGAGTTGAGCATAATAATGCATTTGAATTAAAAACATGAAACACTGCAATGCAACGGAACCAGGTTTTCAATGATCGAACAACTTCACCTTGTAGTTGTTGGCTGAAAACGAAATATCTATATTACAGTGACATTGACCTTTTACGGAACATATCTAAAAGCAAACATAAGCAACTTTCAACATGTTCTTAATAAACACCTCTAGTGTCAATGTGTTTGAAACTAGTTATTCGCCGGAAACAAAAATTCTATATTTAGTTACAGACACCTTGACCTTTGACGGAGCCGACCCAAAATCAACTTTAAGCAAGCTCCCGCGAAGGTTGTATTTTAAACTTAAATGAAACATGCATGTAATGTTGTACGTTATATCTAGTGAGTTCAGTTGCGATAAACGATGACACAATGCAACGCACCGTTGTAAACGCAACCGTTGCATTTTCGTCTTGTCATTTTAACATTGTCAAACTGGTGCATGTTGCAAATAACTTATCTGATGTAATTTGTACATGTTTAAGGGGCAAAGGATACATTTTTGACGCATAAATTATCTTGAATACTTTTTTATGTTTAACTTATTCGATGATCAAAACAAAATAAGGCATAGCATTTGTGTGCAGATTAAACAATATTTTAGATATTTTGACATTTTTCTAACTAGGGGATTTGTGGCCACGTAGCTATTTGAAAACCCCGTTCGAAAAGGTTAATATTTTGTTATACCTTATAATACATCATTCGTATGACTTGTTTTCATTTTAATTATTGAGGACAACGTTAAGGATTGAAGTGTTAATGTAAATGTTAGAAAAATGGTTGAACTCGATTAACATAAGTGTTAGGATTGACATATCTTGACTATACCTGGTATTTAAAAGAGTTTATGGAGACCTTTCATTGGGTTACCGTTAGGGCCCATGGGTGAAGGTTACTTTTACTAAAACTAGAACAGTTGAAAGTAAATCTCACCATTAAGGCTAAGGTTAGTCTGTTAGTCATTGATAACCTGGTTTTGACGAAGTGCGGCGTTTCTTGTTCTTATTTTCCTTGTCAGCGTCAGCAGCAAGAACTCCACTATACAACCTGTCTGTATTGCAAAAGCTATCGTGCTCAATATATACTACTCAAAGTTTGCTAAGCACCAAAACTATACACATGCATACCTTATACTACATTTGAAATACAGTTTTGAAAAGTATTTATACTTTTAGATAGATGATTTATTTAATGATGTCGACAGTTTTTAAAGGATTTTTTTTGTTCTCTGTGACTTTTTAGAAGTTTAGTAGGGTGACCCTTGAAAAAAAAAAAAAAATTGATTGAATGTGAAATTTTGTAAATTTGCTAAAAAAGGTATATTGTAAGCTGGTATAGGATTAATATCGGGTATGTGACCCGTTGCTGTTAATAACAGCTTCACATCGCCTCCTCATGCTCCCTATAAGGTTCCTGATGGTTCTTTGTGGAATATTGTTCCATTCTTGGACCAACATAACACCAAGCTCCTGGAGACTTCTTGGTTGGACCTGACGTGCTGAAAGTCTAACCTGTAGCTCATTCCACATGTGTTCGATGGGATTGAGGTCAGGGGATCGTGCTGGCCAGTCCATACGTGTTATACCCTCTATGTACAGATACCTCTGTACAATATGGGCAGTATGGGGGCGGGCATTATCGTCCATTAAAATGAACTGATCACCCGCTGCACCAGCATACAATCTCACCTGGGTATCCAGGATCTCATCTCGATACCGCTGGGCAGTCAGTGTACCTTGGTTAAGGACCACGAGATCCGTGCATCCATCCCAGCTAATCCCGCCCCAGACCATAATGGAGCCGCCGCCATAGCGATCATGTTCAGCAATGTTTGCCGCATGGAATCTCTCGCCTGGTCTCCGCCACACCCTTGCACGCCGATCGGTGTAATCAAGGCAATACCTGGACTCATCTGTGAAGAGTTCATGTCGCCAATCCATTCGACGCCAACCAACATGATCCAAGGCCCAATCATATCGTGTCTGGCAGTGGTTCCGAGAAAACGGAATGCGTATACACGCTCTTCGTGACCTAAGACCACGTTCGTGCAACCTAGATCGAATGGTTTGAGTAGAAACTCTGACCCCTGATGCATTCTGGAGGTCGGCGCGAAGCTGTGTCGCTGTCGCGAAACGACTTCTACGAGCCTGAATAACCATAAAACGGTCTTCAGCTGCAGTTGTTGCCCTTTCTCTGCCACCAGCATGTCTCCTAAGTGGTGTACCATACTGAAGAAACCTCGCCCAGGCCCTGGTGACAACTGTATGGTGCACACCAAGGGCCTCCCCTACCTGGCGATGGGTAGCCCCTTGTTCCACCATCCCAACTGCCCGCCACATTTCTTCATTTGACAAATGTCTTCTAACATTTCCGTTTTCCATAATTAACTCATACAACTTCAGATTTTTAAGTTGAAGTGAAGATTAAATACCCTACACATTTCGAGTACATGTTTTCAATGCACCTAAAAACGTGAAAACCGAGGGGTACATCATTTCCATGCCATGCACGAATGATTTACCCGTTATTGACGCTTATGTGTACACTGGTAATCATGTCAATACATCACCAAACCGTATCCAATAAGCATATCGCAAATATATTAAATGCATACTTCATAGTGGTGTGGTCATTTTTTGGTGCTTAGCAAATTTTGAGTAGTATAGTTTATCTATGTAAGACAGAATAAAATTATGTCAACAAACATCTTATAAACAGTTATAAAAAGGTTAACAATTAGTATCTTTAGTAACGGATTAGTATATATTCAATGAGTCGGACAGTGTCCAATATGTCGACAATAACCCATTATGTCAGCGAAAAACCAGCATCGGCACAGCTTGCCTCGGACTGTTCTTTCTCTGACATAATGGACAGTTTTCGGCCTTTCAACCTTACATCAAACACTCCTCTAAAATTAGCATTAAGGTAACAATTAATGAGGATAAAACGCCTTATTTCGTGGGTATGCAGTTTTCCGTGCCGCCCGTGCACGCGCTGGTAGAAATACAATCAAAATCATCGAACATTCTAGATGCCTAGGAAGGGATAAAACTAATGCTTTGAAATTAAATAAGCATGCTTATTTGGTTAAGATTTTACAAATAACTAATCAAGTGATCCTTATCAAATTTTGAGTAGTATATATAAACGTGATATATATCGGTTTATAAAAATTAAGCTGATCTAAATCTAGTGGCAAAAATGAAAACAAAGTACATAAAACAAGTATAAAAATAGTATAATGACATACAAAACTAAACCTACAATAATCTAGAAAACGCACACACACAACAATAGCTTACCCTTTGTGGAACGAAGTACTCACGTACTCGATCGTCTCTCTCTACCGTGACTGGTTGGGAATAGTCCATGACAGGTTAGCTGTAATATGGATTATTTTAAAAGTGTAAAGTATGTAGAAAAGTGTTTGCAATTGGATAAGTTAATTATCAGTTAAATTAGAATTCGCCGCAATCTCGACTTCTGAGAAATTCGTGCAGAAAAGTAAATGTGGATCATATGCATAATTCATAAATACAAAGCACATATCAACTCATTGCATATACAGAAAAGGTAATTATTGCAGATACAATATCGGACATAATATGCTAATACAGTTTGTTAATGCCAGTTTTATTCATTGACTGCAGAAAATTGAAAACATATATAAAAATCAACAAATATAATTACTATATTCTGTTTGATTATCAACAAATAGAAAAACAGTATTTTATACAGATAGGCACAATGTGAAAAAGAACCATATATTTGTACATTATTTACCCTCATAACAACAATGCAACAATAGCATTTGTTTTATATCTGTCTACCATTACTTCTTCTTCAGGGAACCCTGACCAACTCGACACCTGTGGTTGTCGGTCACATACTTAATGTTATACTCTGTAGAAACAATAGGTTCATGACTGTGAGCATTTACTTATGATTTCTCACGAATTAAATGAATAAGTTAATATTCAAAACAAACTCATAATTAAACATTAAGCAAGTGGGCCATTGTTGCCCTGAATTGCTCAATAATGTCTTGCATTATGACAGCTATTTGAATGGACTGAAATAGTTCACATACTAAGACTATACATAACAAGGGGTTGCTAATGTAAAATGAGTTAAAAGGCTTTCTTTTTCTTAAAGTTAAAAAGAAGACGTTCATAAACACACATGTAATGGAGATTGGTAAGACAAAGTAAACTTACAAACTAAACATAAATACTGAATACTAAGGGTCCGTAAGTTCAAAAAATAATAATTATTTAGCTAAATAAGTGTAGTGAAAAAAGGAATCCCGGAAGTGTGGCGAGCTCTTCACTCAAATGCCATTTCTTGAACAATATCGGTAAAGAATCACTACATGAGTCTACATACTAAACTAGAGCTGTCACAGGAGTGACATATACCTCTTGGGCACAGGATAGATCAAGTATTTCTTTGTAAATAGGCCATCAGATTATTGTACACTATATTACCACGTATCATGCTTAACCATTGTGTGTTGCTTCAATCAATTGAGTAATTCAAAAATCCCACAGATGACAAAAAATAAATAAACAAGAGCAGCGCCTGCGGTTGCTGAATGCTCGTCTGATTTTATCCAAGCACAAAACTTTAAAAATCAAGACTAGTTAAAAATAAGAAACTCCAATATCCCCTCACCTTACATTTCTAAATGTGTGACTCAAAAACACATTTGATATATGTGAAAGAAAATTTTACCATTTTCAAACTCCTTCAGTCTCATGCTCCACCAGCAGATCTTAATATTTCAGCTTGTAGTCAACCACAAGCTCCTCATTTGGTTGTTCAGGGCTTTCAAATAAGTCAACGTTATCGAAAAATTCTCGTCTCCATCCAGTACTTCTTCAACCGTTGTGGGTGGCAGGCTTGTTTGCTGAAAGTTAATAAAATGTCTCGTCAGTTATCCGTTTTGGCATACTGCCATATGGACATGAAAAATCATTAACCTTTGCTTATATATGAAGGTTTGTTATAAGTAAAGCCTTGCTATCTTTGTGAAACTTATATCAAGTTACACAAAATCATAATCACAGACACAAGTAAAACAACACGTTGAAGAATTACTTTCTTTCCTTCATACATAAATTTATTTTTATTTCAGACAATCTTTAGACATTTTTTTCAAATGAAAAAAGCAATGTAAATGATTCACTCTTAAACCCCCTCAATTCCCCCCCCCCCAAAAAAAAATGTTCCATTCAATAACAAGGTAAGCTTCCATTGAAATGAAAAACGTTTTACTTAAAAGATTTATATATTACAATATTTTGAACTTCAATATTGGTATTTGAGTGATCAAGCTTATACAACAATTATTAAGGATCCATCGTTAAATATATCAACAAAAAGGATAACTACACCAACTATTTTTTAAAGCATGAACATATTATAAGCTGCTGAATGTCAGACTACCTTTGCTCTGAACACCACAATGAGTGAATCCTTCCAGGCCTTCAACTGACTTGCCGTCATTCTCTCGTCTGGGCGTAAATGTCTCATCATCTGCACCTTGTCTACGAAGGACAGTCTTCTTTTTCTCATGCAACACGACATTTTGCATGTATCCTAAAGACAAAGCCGCTTCTCTGGAGAGATCTTGGTAAACATTGACCTTTGCCCAGCGGCCCTCATGGTACTGTGCCTTGAACAATATGTTAACAACTTAAGCAAACCATTTTTATATTTCCAATACAACTAGGTTTGCATTAATTCACACATATCCATTGATCACTAAACTTTACAATCTTTCAAACCTTTCTTTTAATGTGTAATACATTTTAAACATATTGATTGAAGTTTGTGTTTATTCATTTTGAGCAGTTTAAGGATTTCCACTTCAGTCTTGTGACCCACATGATTTGCAAACCTGGAGTCAGTGGTCATTTTATAGGATTCGGTATACTGTTTGCACTACCAATTTGTCTTGCTCTATGGGATGCAAAGTTCACTAAGGCTAGTATTGAAAATGGCTTGGAATAGTTATTTCTATAACTTTCGCAACAAACAACAATTTGTTATAATTTCTTTGATTTAACTAGCTTATAGTATATGCAGGTTTGTTTTTTTGCTCGGATTGTCATGGTTGATGTTTCGATGTTAAATACTCATTTTTGCTTTATATATTGTTATAATGAACTGCAGTATCATTATACGATACTTATAAGGTAGTTGAATAAAATAACATTATAACTACTTGCTATTCTTATGCATGTAGTTATTTATATGTTTCCATTAATATGACCTTTTCGACTCATTTTTGTGTGTTTTTTTTCTACTTGGCTTATCACTGTATTTATCATTATCAATGTATGCTCCTCACCTGAAGTTTGTGATTAGCTTGGATTTTTTTAATTAATTTTCTTTTATCACTTAAATCAATTATGTTTAAAGGGCACTTCTATTGAGCATTGACCTATTTACATAGAACTGTTACAATTAAACCCAAAAAATATATTTTGAGGAATTGTTAAGACTAAAACTTATTTAATGTTGCTAATCAACATAACTGTAGGGCCTGTCGAGTGTGGTTACCCCCTAGGCACTCAACCCTGCCTGCACCATGCTGGTGTAGAGGCAGGATTCACGTCTTTGTCCAACACCATGCCCTGAAGTACCACCAGCTGTTCCATTTTCGTCTCTGCAAATCTGTCAGCAAGGAATACAGCATGGTGGGGATCAACATGTCTGGTTGCTTTGCCGTTTTTAGGTGCCACAAGGTTTTCAATGTGAACATCATACACACCTGTTTCCAATACATAATCCAATCAAAGTATATTTTATCTTATTATGGAAAAAATACAATATCTTGCATTCTTCCACTATTCTTATCATGATAATTACTCTCATGTTGTATATCAATTGTTGAAAAAAATATATTCTAGTACCTATCAATACTGCTCTTTCATTGCAAAAAAAAAGAAATGTGCTAATTTTCGACTTTAAAATCTGACACTGTATCAATAATTAATAAATATGAATTCCTTTTAGTTGTTTCAAAGCTTGCTTTTTAAATGTTTAAAAGAAATGCAAAAAATGGATACAGTTTTATGGGTCGTGCATGCAGAGGTGATCATCTAGTAGCTTGTCTCCTATACACTGGTCCTGATTCAGTTTAATCCCATAGGCTGGAGTTGTGGCTTTGGGCTCTGCTGGAGTCGGAAACATCACACTCACCGTCAGTTGCAATCTAGTCTTTTTTGGCACTTGCACAACAATTGCTTTTTACAGAAAAAAGAAGCTGCAACCATGACCAATATTCACTAAAGCTGCACTCTCACAGATTGAAGGTTTTGACAACTTTTTTACTTTTTGTCTTTGAACGAGCCAAGTGTTCAAAATCCATGGTAACCAGTTATATCAGACTGCTGAGTTACAAATGTATGTTTAAATTTTAATTTATGCATTTTTCTTAAACCGTTACGAACGTTTCAAGCCATAAACATTAATTTTCGAATGGAAATATGAAACTCGGGGATCTTATTTTTGTCAGCAATCTTATGTCACTGGTTTTGCAGATATTTACGCAAAAAATTGGTTCATTCCAAGACAAATAAAAGTTGTCAAAACGGTAAATCTGTGAGAGTGCAGCTTTAAAGGGGCTGTACTCGGTATGAAAAAAGAGCGAAAAAAAGAACATTGTCGAAAACTGACGTAAACTTGACATCGATGAGTACAATGCAATGAAACTTACTAACTGAAGCACAACATGGTTTACTATATATTTAAGTTTAGCAGTTATTTAAAAAAAAAAAATGGGTATGTCTACCAGGTAGATTTCATTCTTTATGCATGATTGGCTAGTCGGTGTCATCACGTGATGTTACCGAGGTAGGTGTTTAGCTTAATTATGTCACCGAATTAGAGTTAGCCGTCCTAGCTCAGTGGATACGACGCTGTACTGCAATTTTGGTGACACGGGTTTTATATATATATATTTATATATATATACATGGTACTTTTTTACAATTATGATATCAAAGCGTAACACATTCTATTAGAAGATTGTCCTTAGATTCGATACAGAACATTTTTGGTGCCAATCTGGTGTACAGTCCCTTTAAGTCTCTTAGAATCATGACTAAAAATGTAAATTCATTTTAACACTGCTATAGTATGAACTAGTCCCGTGCCAAATAAAAGCGCAGCTTTACAAAAAGCACAGCTATAGCGACGCTAAAGCTGCCCTTTTTCCTTAAGTTGAGAAAAGCTTCACTATTTTCTGAAAGGTTCGCAAAAGCTGCGCTTTTTCTTCGTTTTTTTTTGAAAAGCTGCGCTTTTTCTTCATTTTTTGAAAAGCTTCGCAAAAGCTGCGTTTTTTCTTCGTAATTTTGAAAAGCTTCGCAAAAGCTGCGTCTTTTTATTGAGAAGGTTCGCTTTTCGTAAAAAAGCTTCGCAAAAGCTTCGTCTTTTCAAAAAGCTTCGTCTTTCTGTTTAAGCCCTAATTTTCATAAATGAAAGCTTCGTCTTTTACATAAAAAGCTTCGTCTTTTTGAAGTTTGAGATGGCAAATATTTATGAGAACAGACGAAGCTTTTCAAACAAAAGACGAAGCTTTACAAACAAAAGACGAAGCTTTTTTAGGGTAAAAATTCAGTACTCGATTTTTTAAGATAGTGAAGGTTGAACAATAGTTCATACATTGTAACTTGTATGTCATTAATAAATAAGGCCGAAAAAAACAATTTTGGTTTGGGTTACCTGCCCCTACTGTTAACAGTTTCTATAGTCACTTTTAAACAATGTATCTAAAAAAGTTTGTGTTTTTATATATGCTATTTAAACCCTTTAAAGCTTTTTACTGAAGAACTCAATTTTCCAATGATAAAATTTTAAAAAGCCTACCTACCCTACCAACTTCTGAAATGGATGTAACTCTAACCAAACCATTTTTTGGCCTAGTAAGCTGAATCAAATCTTTGAAAAAAACAACAAGAAAAAGACAACATTAAGTAATGATTTTAATGACAAATTGCAAATAGTATGCTAATAATATTCTAATATTTATGACAATGCTCAAATTCTTACATTGTTTGAAACATAGGATACACCAGGGAATATGTTACATATAATGTAGCATGTTCATATTAGAGGGAATCATAATAGCATATATATATATATGATAAAAAGTAATGCTTTTAAACACTCAGTTATGCACCTATCAATAATTTGCCCCAGGGGGGGGGGGGGCGGCGGGCATACACGGCACTTTAGACAGAAGACAATTCCCGACAGGCGGGAATTTGACACGCCGAATAATTCCGGGTCCCGGGTTTTAGACATAAGACGGATTTTACATCTCGGTACCCGGAGTTGTATAGACAACCGTATTTCGTATCCCGGTACCCGGAGTTTAGACAACTGTACTGTCGCACTAAAAAAATGGCGGACAAACTTTCACACGTTTCATCCTTCTCAGTTAAAGAGATGTGTGAATGGGTGGATAGCATCTCAAAAGATCTCACAACCATATTTAAAGGTACAGTATTAAATATAAACAGGAAATGTTCATCATTACTATAATTTATTTTGGCATATCGTATTAAAGTTCCATTCTATTGCCATGTGTTTTTGCGCGCGCTGTCCTTTACGATTTTGACATAAAGTCCGTTTTGATCAATTTCTTCTTTTGTCACTATGTTTTCAAATGCCCTCTGCTGCAGTCTCGTCAAAAAAGCGTCTATATGAGGGAGAGGGTTTTTAAAAAAATGACCGTTTGTCATATTATAACATGAAATTTTCATGTTATAATATGACAAACGGTCATTTTTTCATTGAAAATAATTAACATGATTATCATTATAGACCCACTCATTGACCTCATTCATATTTGGATTACCTGCCCTTGTAATTGGCTATATCATAGAATATTATTGCAATTTTCGATGTTTAATACACTTGTTTGTGCAGTGTTTTCGATATTCCGCCCTAAATATACGTCTGTAGCAGGGTATTAATCTTAATAGCCCCGTAATTATAATATTTATGCATTTATGCCCATAAGAAGAATAAATCGCTTCTTTGGATATCTTTTTTCAGATTTTTTGTTATGCTGCAACAACTATATATTAACAAAAAAGGTAATTAAATGTGAACTCACAAATGGTATAATACTAGCAAAATATTTCAGTACTGTATGCTATGGTGATGGTGTGATAAAAGTAGTGCAAAGTATTCTGTGTTTCGAGCAACCTGACCTTATATACTTTCTTATTAATAAAAATGTCCAGGACTCCTAAAGCTTTTACAAATATATAGGGGGAGGCACTTAATAATACAATTGAACGTGTATATACATCCATCTGTTTATTTTATGGACTGCAAATTAGTCATGCATTGTGAAAATTTTCAAATAATGTGGCACAACTCATTTATGTTTCCAAAATGAAGACACCACCCAGATCCCTACCTAAAAGGTTTGACAAGGTCACCCTGAGACGTTAACTGTCGTCTCCTTTGTACTTTGTCACACACACACTAAGAGGTTACAGGTCAAAAATAAAAAATATGCATGTTTTTGGTGACAAAAGGGTGATGAGATCTCATTAAAAGGGCCTCATCACATCAGATAGAATTGACAGAAATAAAAAAATCATGATACTTTTACCTGTCCAACTCAATGAGTCTCAAGAGAAAATGAATTGAAACCATCTACACAAAATTTTGTAAACTAGCCACAATTACCTGTGTGCGGATTTGTTTGGTTGCAGACTGCTGAAACACATGTTTTGCCTTATTTTTATATATATATATGTAAATTAATCCTATCCTTGCTTAGCTAGATACTAATTACATTCTGATATATGAATGGTATATATTGTAGCATGCTTTTAAAAACTATCTCTGTCTGCTAACTTGTCTTGTCATACTGAATGCTCTGCAGAAGCGCCAGCGGCCAGCAACTTTTCTGGGTATTTAAAAAATGTAGCATTTTTTGCCCCATAAATTGGCTACGTAAATTGCTCCAAAGTTGTGGACTGTCCATTTGAGGGAGTCAACGTCATACACTTTTATGACTAAAACTTCCTAGCAAACACAAGACGTTGATACAACATCGGATCTAGGTAGGATCTAGGGTGTGACGTTGGCAACTTAACTTCAATGTCAAAACGGCTTCACATTTAATATGATGATCATCCTGTCATACCGACGTTGTTTTTTAGGCTTAGTTCGTCACGACACAAATACAACGTCGCGTTCATAATGTCAGAAATACGACGTCCAATCAACGTATGTTTCTGACTTGTAGACATCTGGTACTGTTCAATATCATTAGTATTCTAAATTAATATTTCTTAAATCGATTTTGAAGCCAATTTCTGTAATTCAAACGCGAACATAGAGCCGATTTATGCCGTGAAAAGTGGAGATAAGTTTAAACATTAATGTACGGTTTCCGATTGGAATTGTTCATACTTTTTTGCATACAAATGCTGTTACAATTTTTAAACATAATCCAATGTTAAAAAAAAACAACTGAACTTTTTGTCTGAGTGTCAAACAGCTTTGATCCAAATCAGACTTGCTGTCTGATCTGGATCCGAGCTGTTTGAATTATCATTGTAGCCGCAAATAGCAGACTAAGTTAATTCAAATGTACACAGTCTCATTTTCACTCATAACGATTTTTCTACAAACCAGGACTTGTCTCTATCTGTTTTCAACTCTTTAATGCTTGTATGGGACTTTTGGCTACTCTATTTATAATGTTTAATTATTATTATTCACATGGCATGGCTTACATGTAAAAATTTATTTGACCAATGTTACAGAGAACTAACAAAGATTTCATCTGCTCTAGCTGTCAATATACTTGATATTTTGATCATAGGTGGATGTCTTAAGTTTAGGATCCATATTCTGTTTATATATGACACTTTATATGTCCGATGGCTATTAAACACTTCAACTTGGAAAAGCAAGCAATATCTCATTTAATTAGCAATTGTTAACAATTAAAAGCCAGTTTAACAGTTTCTCCTCATTTCTGTTTATAATATTGTCATTATGGTTACAGGTAATTAATGTTGTTTCACATCTTAAAACCGTAAATTTGTTCATGTAAAGAATTGTCATTATTGAGTGTTCTGATTCAGAATGATACCAAAACTGTACATGCAACCTTTTAAATTGCATTTGTGTCTATTCCAGAGAATGACATAGATGGCCAAGGGCTTCTGGCAGTGGTGGAAGATGACACATTATTCAAAGAGTTGGTGCCAAAACTGGTTCTTAGGGCCAAACTGAAACAAGGGCTCTTTTCAGAAAAACGGGTAAGGTTCATTTAAGGAATGAAGAGATTTTTTTAACTTTGCATCGAGGTATGAAATCCAAAACCTGATCACATACTATGAAACCCCGAAGCAAAGTTAAAAAAATATCTTCATTCCTTATAATTAAGGGTTAAAAGCAGTGAATAATAAAACAATATGGTATAGATCTACAACGTTATTTTCAAGTCACTTGTTTACCAACAAAATTACGTCAACGTCATCGCGCTTGCATTCTATTATGTTATCAAAATTGGAACTCAAAAACATTGACCAATCACTAAAAAGCAATGGAGATGAAAACAAACAAAACTAAATTATTATGTTTTGTTTTTGTTGGGCTTTACATCACTTCGACAGTAGTTCAGTCATTTCGCAACGCCCGGCTAATAACTAGTGGATGAAGACCCCAGAAACCCGTCTAGAGTTGCACGGACAGGCAACCGGGTAAAGCTTCCTCACATAATGATTTTCACCCCGGACGAGGCTCGAACCCACAGCAGTGAGGGACAAAGGTATTTAAGTCGGAGACTAACCCCTCGGCCACGGCAGACCCGGATCATTATGGATCTGCATTGTATTTATCTAAACCTGTTAAGTCCAACCTATGGACACATTTTCTAGTTTCTTTTAATAGAACTAACATTACAGAATATTAACACGGACATTCCCAGATATGTCAGTGTGGGTGTGGGGGGTGGGGGGGAGAGACATTTGTTTTCTATGAAAATAATTTCTAAATTCAATGTGCGGAATTTATTCAATGAATTTTCAGGTTAGAAGTACTTTCATCTTTCAGAAACTTGAAGCGGCACCTGAACCTGAAGTGGAGAAAACCACACCAAAGGAAAAACTGACAAAACCAACGACAAAACCATACAAGAAACTGTGCGTTAAAAACGGCAAATGGGAATTGGAAACCGTTCAGAGTTTGGTAAATAATATTGATTGACCCTAAATAAAATGTTGAAATTTGTAGGTTGATTCTTGTTGAGACTGCTTGCGGTGTGCTGGACATAATAACCACAATGGCGCTGGCCAGGCTTAAAATTTATCATGGAGAAAGGGATTTTAAAATAACTTGGTGTAAATATTTGTTACAAATAGACGATGTGTTGCATGCAAGACCCAGGTCACTTTCTCAAAGGTCAATGTTACACCTGGAGGTGTGGATGTAAAAGCTAGTTTGTGGATGTAAAAGCTAGTTTAAACCATTCAACCGATTTCGAAATTACTTGCTATAATGCATAAATGTTAACCATAGTAAGACTATCAATCCTGGGTTAGAAACTAGTACTAGACACCAACCTCTATCAGCAACTACTTACTGTACCACATACAGTCGAACTTCGATAGGTCAATCACAGTTTGCTCGAAACCCCATTAAACTCGAACTGAAACCAAAGTCTTGAGAGACAAAATTGAATTCTAAATAGGCCCAGTATGGCTCCAGAGTTATGCCTCGGCGTCTAATCTGGAGCCATGCTGCTTGCTATTTAGACCAATGTGCTTTATTAAACACATGATATAAGGTATTACATAACTTCGGTTAAGTCGAGCTAATTTTGAGCGTCCCAATGAGCTTGACCTAAAAAAAGTTTGACTGTAAAAAGAAAAGGGTCATAGGAGGGTTCAAACATGTGACCATCTTCTTGCCTCATAAATCGATTCACCTAAGTAAATAAATGCCCAACATACCATGTGATATTTCTTCTTTGCTCGTCACTTTTTCAAAGAAAAAGTCGAGTTATTGTGATCGCATTGGCTTCGTCTGCGTCCTAAAACTTTAACCTCACCTTATAACTCAATAACCATTCAACATTTACAAATGAACTTTGTAAAACATGATCCCAGGAACAATGCGCCTTAAATAATTATACAGTTATGCCCCCACAAAATGGTGGCATATAGGGTTGCCCTTGTCTGTACGTACATCTGTCCGTCCGTCCGTCCATCCGTACGTACGTCCCGAAGATTTTGTTCCGATCTAATTCTTGAACAGTATTTGTCCAATCGTCACCAAACTTAACACACATGTTTGTGACCATAATATCTTGATCAAGTTCGATAGCCATGTAAATCGCTTAAGTCATTTAGGAGTTACGGCCCTTTATTTGCAAAAAATTGTTTGTCCAATCCTCACCAAACTTTACACATATGTTTGTGACCATAATATCTTGATCAAGTTCGATAGCCATGATAATCACTTTAGTCATTAAGGAGTTACGGCCCTTTATTTGAAGAAAAAAATCGACTTGAAAAATATCTTGTCTGGGCCCTTTCTGGAAAAGTATTTGTCCAATCATCACCAAACTTTACACACATGTTTGTGACCGTAATATCTTGATCAAGTTCGATAGCCATGTAAATCGCTTAAGTTATAAAGGAGTAACGGCCCTTTATTTGAAAAAAAAATGACTTTAAAATATCTTTGCCCTTTCTGGAAAAGTATTCGAGTTCATTTCAGTAATAAGCCATGAAACTTTATACAAGTATTAACCCTTAACGTTGCAAGCATGATATTGCTTTATAATATGCAAACTGCATAGATCCAGATGACATGACAACTATATCTGTCTAATCTGGGGCCTAAGCCGTTACAGTGGAAATATCTTGTGTGGCAAACTTCTACACTGTTAGGAGCACTTGCCTCAAACATTCACAGATGTTTATCCTATATGTGCAGATTATCCTGAATAATCATTATGGCTCTTACTTTCTGTGACAAAAAAACTGAAGTGGGGGCATCTGTGTCCTATGGACACATTTCTAGTTGGACTTGGAAAAATCGTCAAAAAACTTTAACCTTACCTTTTAACTCAAAAACCGTTCTTCATTTTCAAATGAAACTTGGTACACATGTTCTTAAGAACAATGTGCATGTCTATACCAAATCAAAGAACTCTTGCTTTTATGATTTTTCAGTTATGCCCCTTTTTGAACTTTGAAAATTGTCACAAAACATAAATTTTACCCATAACTCTAAAACCATTCAACATATTCAAATGAAACTTGGTACCCATTCAACATATTAAAATGAAACTTGGTACACATGTTCCTAGAAACAATATGCATGTCTATACCAAGTCACATAACTAATAGTTGACCTAAACCAAAGTCTTTTAAAGAATGATGATATCTATAAAAAAAATTGGGCCCCAGGGGCGGGGCCAGTTTTCCTTATACGCCTATATCTATTTTTGTGATGGTTCTTTTGTAGGTCAAGTTCTCACTCTAGAGATTAAATGCCATGGTCCTTCGAGATCATGAATTTCAATGCGTTTAGTTTTGAAGATTGAATACCGCTTCAGCCGGTGCTAGGGGGCGTGAGTAGTGTTGCATCGTTAATTACTACTCATGAACAGACTCAATAAAACCGAGTCTGCAATTTTCTCTATATGAGTTGTTTTTCTTGATCTTGAAGGATCACCCTTTTACATAATTTATAGAAATAATTTGTTATATAATATGATATCATAATCTGTTTATTACTTGACCCAGTGTATTGATATTTACAACTTGCAATCCTTATGACAAAACCTTCACTTTGAATTGTTCATTTGTCCCCTGGACCACAGCCCTGGTGCCTGGGGCAGACTGGGTTGGATCATAGTTCTTTTTTATTTTTTGTATTTCTTTTTGTTTAACCCTTTACAAAGGTCATCTTTTAAACCATTTCATGTTTCAACGTTTTAACTTACCTACAAACATTCAGCGTGGTGATGCGCAATGGCTTGCATTGACAAATTCTTGTTTCAATTGTTCTATCAATTTGTTTATAGGGAGTCGAGTTGCCACCCTCTGACGTTTTACAGAGGGCACATACAGATGGCAGTACAGATGCAGCCCTACTTAGTAAAGAGTGTACTTTACCAGTGGGAGAGGTTTGTATCAACCACTTTAGCCGGCCTCAATAGTTATGCCCCCCACAAAGTGGGAGGCATATAGTGATTGCACTGTCTGTCCGTCCATTCGTTCGTTCGTTCGTTCGTCCGTCCCGTTTCGTGTCTTAGCCATAACTTCTATATTATTGAATGGATTTGAATCAAACTTCACAGAATTGTAAAGCACCATGTTTCTAGGATATAGATGCTTAACGCAGGTAAAACCCTGTTTAAATCTTAGAAAAGAATAATGGGGATCACCTGTCACTTCAGAAGTATCAGTTATTATGCAAAACGACCCATACTTTTGCTATTTTTGCTATTAAACTAGCTTCGAATGAAGTATTAAACATTTTTGACTTTACAACAGTTGATTGATTGATTGGGATATAACGCCGTTTTTAACAATTTCTCAGTCATATCACGGTGGCCAGTTCACCTACTCATGTGTTTCCTGGTTTTCTCACACCAGTAATTCACACAACAATCTCCCCAAGACGAATGACGTTTGTTGCAATGACTTTTTTCAAAGGTCGGAAAGAAAGTTGGCCTAGCAGGGATTCAAACTCAAAGCCCCTAAATTGGCAACCCGCATTGTTACCGACTGAGCTACTGGGACTCGACGTCTCTACAACAGTATATTTCCATAAATATTTCCTACCGTGAACTAATGCAACCCCTCGTGATGCTGCAATTGTGAATTTCGGTTATCATTCTGCCCACAAGGGTAGCTGTGGTCGAGTTGGTAAGATTATTATATGGAGCTATAATCTGTTTCTTCCATTCCCTAGCATGCATAGTTGGTTTACAGAATCGACAGATTGAGCCATAAAAAATCTAATAAATGGTCTTTAATAGAGCAGTATCGTTTAAAGTTTCAAATACATTGATTTGTTTGTAATTGGGTCAATATGGTTAAGGCTATGCCGGACGCGTTTTTTCATCTTTAATGGTATATTTTTGTTTAATTAAAATTTAATTTAATCTATGTGCGCTATATTTAGGTGTTTGTTCCAAATTGATAAATGTGAATTTATTAAATGTTGATTTTGTATGGAAACAGGTTAACATTTGGTTGGAGCACCTCAACAATGTCGCTGCAAACAGAGAAAGGGGCCAGGCAAAGGCTGCAGAGACACGGTCTCTGAAAAAGGTAAAGCATTCACATCATGACAGGTACATCAAGAACAAATGTCTCAACAATAAAGAAGTGGCTTTACATTAACATGTCTGATTTGCTTAAATCGAAAACTTTTAAATTGTAAAGAGAATGTCTGTACAAACTGGAACTGAACTCTAATGGCATTTTTTCACCTCCAAACACAACACCCCATATATCTACCATTAGAATTTAAAACAACCTATTTTGTTTTATTTGTTGTCAAAATATATGTTGAAAAGTTTGGTAAAGTCATGTTATAATTTACTAAATAAAGTTAGTTTTCTTATTAGGTAAGCTTTTGTGATCGCACGGTCTCCGTAGTTGTGGTCGTCACGGTTTTATTTATAGCAATTGCTTCAGATGACTCCTGAACCAATGGTCGAATTTCAAAATATTTTCCTTGGGTGACCCTCTACCAAGTCTCAGATTAAATCTTTTCATCTACGTTGAATAATTAAGGTCCCTAGGTCAAATCTTAAAAAAAACGTTTTATACTCTCTACATGCCACATTTAACATCCAATCCTCATGTATGAAATACGGGCAAAATGTGAGTCTACATGAAATGTAGGCTAAGTTTGAATTTGGGTTGCGTGGGGTTAAAAACTATGTATTCGGTCAAATTTTAGTAAAACCTTGTATACACTTCAAAGGCCACATTTTTCACCCAAACATACTGGTATTTTGTCAGAATGTTTGTTTCCATACAACTACCGGTACTACAAGGAACTACTGATACTGTTGCTCCTCCTCTGTCATGGGAATGTCTAAGTCTTTGTATTGTGATCTCAGGCTAGCGATATAGGGACTATTGGCTCTCTTGTTAAATAAAGCTTTGTTTTTCTAGAAAGAGTTGAGGACAGAGACAACTCCTGGTGGTGCTGCCACATCGACTGCGACTACCCATAGAAGTTCCGCTAGGAGCCCAAACCATAGCCAGGCTCAGAGTGCACCAGACAGTGAGTACCCATGCTACTCAGCTTAATAGTTATATATTTTACATATAATATTAGAATATTTATACTCCCAAAAAGTCAGAATTT
Organism: Mya arenaria; assembly: GCF_026914265.1. Classification (NCBI taxonomy): domain Eukaryota; kingdom Metazoa; phylum Mollusca; class Bivalvia; order Myida; family Myidae; genus Mya; species Mya arenaria. The sequence continues at coordinate 58,766,050 of NC_069127.1, forward strand.
TTTTTATATATTTTTTTTTTGGGGGGGGGGGGTTATGTAGGAATATGTCCATAACATCTTTTCAGTGCAACTCCTCCTAAACCGCGCAATGACTTTTGTTTAAACTTTACTCAAAAGGAGTACATGATATGTAGATTTTAAGAGTTGTATTGTCTATTCAGCACTATACTTTATGTATGTATAAATATTTTAAGTTTACATAAAACCCTTTATAATACACAGCTGGAATCAAAATATACTTATAAATTACTTTAGTGCAATTGTATACTCAAATCACCATGTACTCCTGCCAAAGCATGGTTATTATCTATCCCAGGTACCACAACCTGCATACTATAAAATCATGCTTAATTGAGTAACTTCTGTTTCAGATATCATGGTAGATGTTTCGAGGTTTGGACGGAGGAGGGTACCAAAAAGATTTGATGAATATATTATGTAAAAACAATAAAAATAAAAATAAAAAATGAAGTTCACAATGTTCTATATATTTTTGATCCTAGTGATTGGTCTATTTTTAGATCACCTAGAGCCAAAGGCTCAAGGTGAGCTATTCTGATCACTGCCCACTTTCATCCAAGTTTTCACAGGAATGTTCCTTTGGTGGACCTCTTTCAAAAATGTACTGGCCTGGCACGGCTTTCACAAAGCATCTCGAGTCGATATCTTGCTAAAACTAAAATTTCAACATTGGATATCTCATTCAATTGTATTGCCACTGCACTAAATTTGTGTCTGCTTGTGAAACTCCCATGTTTCACAGGCAGACAAAATTATTAGCAATAATATTGAGGTCATTAATTGATATTGAAATTTTGAGTTTGAGCACGATCTCGACTCAAGTCGCTTTGTGGAAGACAGGCCTGGTACTGGTTTGTTTTAAATACCAGGGATCATGAAAAAGTAATCTGTTGCCGTGATATAACTGAAATAATGTTGAAAATGGCGTAACACTCACCCCACACTCCTCAAAAAAACACAACAATATTAAAAACAAACACAACAAAACAAACATTTTCTTCAAGCTCTTTCATTTAATATCAAATACAGTGGTGTTTTTTGCTCCTGAACAGAGAAATAAGAAAATGAATGCAAACTATTTGTAACATTTAAAACATTTAAAACAAAAAAAAGCCTACAGAAAAGGGTTAAC